>NC_092717.1:162414032-162725769 GCF_047496885.1 Scyliorhinus torazame | reverse complement strand
GGGCACCAATTTAAGGTGGATGACAAAAGAACCAGCAGTGACATGAGGAAAATCTTTTTTATTTGGGAGATTGGTTAAGATCTTGAATGCACTAACTGGGAGTGTGGTAAAGACAGATAGTATTGAGGCCTTCAAAAGGGAATTGGATAACTGAAAAAAAAAATGTTGCAGGGTAAGGGTGGGAGGGAAAGGATGGGGGCAGAGTGGGACTAGCTGAGTTGCTCTTGCCGAGAGCCAGCATGAACATGACTGGCCTCTTGGCCTCATGTGATATAATCATTCCATGATCCAAATCTAGAGTAACTGCAGGATTTTTAATCAAACCTTTTCTATTTATGGTTTCATAGCAATTCTGATAAACAGGCGATGTCACCTCTGATCCAGAGACTGTGCCTTTCAATAAGCTGCCTTCAGCAGAAGTATGCAACTCGATAATTAACAATTATCCTACTTGCGGCAATGTGCTTACTGAATTAAATGCTGACTCCCACTGCACTGCCTCAAACCCTTGGGGATTACTGTTATTAAACACAGACCAGGGTTTACCAACTAAAGCAGCTAATATTTATTTTCCACAAAACAGAGATATGAAGCAGAAATGCAACTAGCAATATTATAGGATATAAACTAGAATTTAATGAAAAAACCTACACAGTGGTTCAACTGTCCTTTTTAAGGATATCTTCAGATTAATAAAATTTTATGCAAATGGACATTTTGTCTGTTTTCATTATTTTGCATCACATTCAAGAACGCTTGGTTCTGCCGTAGTGTAATGCAGTGGAACTCAATCCACAAAGAATAAAACGGAGTATTTTGTCTGATCACATACTCAGAAGAACAGCTGAATTGAAGCAAATTTCCTCTTTTGAAGTTGAGATTTTCATCATATTAAACAACTTGCATCAAACCGGCAATGCTATGATACTGTATATATTATATATGGCAATGCTATGATACTGTATATATTATATATGGCAATGCTATGCTACTGTATATATTATATATGCTATGATACTGTATATATTACATATGGCAATGCTATGATTCTGTATATATAATATAGATATGAAATGCATTTTACAAACACACAGCTTGACAAATTCAACCAGACACTGTGCAGGCAAATCCGCATATACCGGTGCCATTCCCAAGCCCGGATAAACGGGAGGGTAAGTGGCAGAAAGTCTCTTGGAAGTTTGAAGGAACATTTTAAGGAATTATTTACTGTTGCAATATTTTCTGAGTTATCTTTGAAGTAAGGGGTGTTAAGAGATCCAATGTTTATTTAAGATGTTAAGTTGAGTTCATGGAATAAACATTGTTTTGTGTTTAAAAACCCACGTGTCCATAATTGTAATCCCACACCTTGGGAACAAGCCGTGTGCTAGGAAAAGCAACAAATACATTAAAGGGAGAGGTTGGTTGAACTCCATGATCCCTTTTGGGGTTCTGAAAACGCCTCGCCAATAACACATGAATTAAAGAAGGCAAGAATCGGAGGTGTCTGGATGTATAGTCCTAGAAATTAAGGGCGCGATCTACTGGCCATGCCCGCCTGAATGGGGATGCAAAGCGGTCTGTAGATGCTGGGAGAAACCTCTTCCAGGATCTTTCCAGCTCACCACGGTGTTAGATCTCATGAGACAGCGTGACCTGGATTCGACAAATCCGCATATTAGAGAGTAGCTAGTCTCACTCTAATATGCAGCTCGCCTGATTTACCTGAGGAATTGGGATCTAACCCCTTCACCTTGGAAACTTTAGGCGAGCGCCGTTCAGTACTGGTCCCAACGAATGGGGACCAGGTGGAACGGCACTGGGGGGTGGGAGGGGTCTCCAAGGGGATCGTAGGCCCCAGAGTGATTGGTCTCCAGGTAGTGTGGCATCTTGGCACTGCTGGTGTCACCTGGGCATTTTGTCACTGCCCAATTGGCAGCCTGGCACTGCCACGATGCCAAGCTGCTGGTGCTAGACGTGCATTTTTCCCGTGCTGGGGCTGGGGCCCTTGGAATGCTCTGCCATTATGAGGTGGGATATGGGGGCTGAGGACCCCCCCCCTATAGGTGAGTTGGGGCTTGGGGGGGGTCAAGAGATTAGGGTGCAGGATCTCCTCCTGCACTGATGAGGTCTGAACAAAGAAAAGTACAGCACAAGAACAGGCCCTTCGGTCCACCAAGCCTGTGCTGACCATGCTGCCCATCTAAACTAAAATCTTCTGCACTTCCAGGGATCGTATCCCTCTATTCCCATCCTATTCATGTATTTGTCAAGATGCCCCTTAAACCTCACTATCGTCCCTGCTCACACCACATCTTCCGGCAGCGAGTTCCAGGCACCCACTACCGGTGTAAAGATCTTGCCTCGTACATCTCCTCTAAACCTTGCCCCTCGCACCTTAAACCTATGCTTCCTAGTAATTGACCCCTCTACCCTGGGAAAAAGCCTCTGACTATCCACTCTGTCTATGCCCCTCATCATTTTGTAGACCTTTATCAGGTCGCCCCTCAACCTCCATCGTTCCAGTGAGAACAAACCGAGTTTATTCAACCTCTCCTCAACTTCTCCTCCTAGCAAATGCCCTCCAACCCAGGCAACATCCTGGTAAATCTCTTCTGCACCCTCTCTAAAGCCTCCACACATCCTTCTGGTGGTGTGGCGACCAGAATTGAACACTATACTCCAAGTGTGGCCTAACTAAGGTTCTATACAGCTGTAACATTGAATTGTCAATTTTTATACTCAATGACCCGGCCAATGAAGGCAAGTATGCCGTATGCCTTCTTGACTACCTTCTCCACCTGTGTTGCCCCTTTCAGTGACCTGTGGACCTGTACACCTAGATCTCTTTGACTGTCAATACTCTTGAGGGTTCTACCATTCACTGCATATTCCCCACCTGCATTAGACCTTCCAAAATGCATTACCTCACATTTGTCCGGATTAAACTCAATCTGCCATCTCTCCGCCCAAATCTCCAAACTATCTAAATCCTGCTGTATCCTCTGACAGTTCTCATCGCTATCCGCAATTCCACCTGTCGTCTGCAATCTTACTAATCAGACCAGTTACATTTTCCTCCAAATCATTTATATATACTACGAACAGCAAAGGTCCCAGCACTGATCCCTGCGGAACACCACTAGTCACAGCCCTCCAATCAGAAAAGCACCCTTCCATTGCCACTCTCTGCCTTCTATGACCTAGCCAGTTCTGTATCCATCTTGCCAGCTCACCCCTGATCCCGTGTGACTTCACGTTTTGTACCAGTCTGCCATGAGGGACCTTGTCAAAGGCCTTACTGAAGTCCATGCAGACAACATCCACTGCCCTAGCTGCATCAATTGTCTTTGTGACCTCCTCGAAAAATTCTATCAAGTTAGTGAGACACGACCTCCCCTTCACAAAACCGTGCTGCCTCTCGCTAATACGTCCATTTGCTTCCAAATGGGAATAGATCCTGTCTCGAAGAATACTCTCCAGTAATTTTCCTACCATTGACCTAAGGCTCACTGGCCTGTAGTTCCCTGGATTATCCTGGCTATCCTTCTTGAACAAAGGAACAACATTGGCGATTCTCCAGTCCTCCGGGACATCACCTGAAGACAGTGAGGATCCAAAGATTTCAGTCAAGGCCTCAGCAATTTCCTCTCTAGCCTCCTTCAGTATTCTGGGGTAGATCCCATCAGGCCCTGGGAACTTATCAACCTTAATTTTTTCAAGACGCCCAACACCGCGTCTTTTTGGATCTCAATGTGACCCAGGCTATCTACACACCTTTCTCCAGACTCAACATCCACCAATTCCTTCTCTTTGGTGAATACATTTAGTACCTCGCCCATTTCCTCTGGCTCCACACAGATTCCCTCGCCTGTCCTTCAGTGGGCCCACCCTTTCCCTGGCTACCCTCTTGCTTTTTATGTACGTGTAAAAAGCTTTGGGATTTTCCTGAACCCTATTTGCCAATGACTTTTTGTGACCCCTTTTAGCCCTCCTGACTCCTTGCTTAAGTTCCTTCCTAACTTTCCTTACATTCCACACAGACTTCGTCTGTTCCCAGCCTTCTAGCCATGACAAATGCCTCATTTTTCTTTTTGACGAGGCCTACAATATCTCTCGTTATCCAAGGTTCTGGAAATTTGCCGTATTTATCCTTCTTCCACACAGGAACATGCCGGTCCTGAATTCCTTTCAACTGACATTTGAAAACCTCCCACATGTCAGATGTTGATTTACCCTCAAACATCCGCCCCCAATCTAGGTTCTTCAGTTCCTGCCTAATATTGTTATAATTAGCCTTCCCCCAATTTAGCACATTCACCCTGGGACCACTCTTATCCTTGTCCCCAGCACTTTAAAACTTACTGAATTATGGTCACTGTTCCCATAGCCTCTTCCCTAGTTGGACTATCTACATATTGTTTTAAGAAGCTCTCCTGGATGCTCCTTACAAACTCTGCCCCGTCCAAGCCACTAGCACTAAGTGAGTCCCAGTCAATATTGGGGAAGTTAAAGTCTCCCATCACAACAACCCTGTTGCTTTTACTCCTTTCCAAAATCTGTCTACCTATCTGCTCCTCTATCTCCTGCTGGCTGTTGGGTGGCCTGTAGTAAACCCCCAACATTGTGACTGCACCCTTCTTACTCCTGATCTCTACCCATATAGCCTTGCTGCCCTCTGAGGTGTCTTCCCGCAGCACGGTAGCATTGTGGATAGCATAATTGTTTCACAGCTCCAGGGTCCCAGGTTTGATTCCGGCTTGGGTCACTGTCTGTGCGGAGTCTGCACATCCTCCCCGTGTGTGCGTGGGTTTCCTCCGGGTGCTCCGGTTTCCTCCCACAGTCCAAAGATGTGCAGGTGTTGGTGGATTGGCCATGATAAATTGCCCTTAGTGTCCAAAATTGCCCTTAATGCTGGGTGGGGTTACTGGGTTATGGGGATCGGGTGGAGGTGTTGACCTTGGGTAGGGTGCTCTTTCCAAGAGCCGGTGCAGACTCGATGGGCCAAATGGCCTCCTTCTGCACTGTAAATTCTATGAAAGGTATAGCTGTGATATTCTCCCTAACCAGTAGCGCAACTCCTCCACCCCTTTTACATCCCCCTCTATCCCACCTGAAACATCTAAATCCTGGAACATTTAGCTGCCAATCCTGCCCTTCCCTCAACCAGGTCTCTGTAATAGCAACAACATCATAGTTCCAAGTACTAATCCAAGCTCCAAGTTCATCTGCCTTACCTGTTATACTTCTTGCATTAAACATCTGCACTTCAGGCCACCAGTCCCGGTGTTTTCAGCAATATCTCCCTGTCTGCTGGCTCTATTCCCTAGTTCTCCCTCAATTTTTTCACCTTCTGACCTATTGCTCCGGTACCCACCCCCCTGCCATACTAGTTTAAACCCTCCCGTGTGACACTAGCAACCCTTGCGGCCAGGATATTTATGCCTCTCCAGTTTAGATGCAACCCATCCTTCTTATACAGGTCACACCTGCCCCGGAAGAGCTCACAGTGGTCCAGATAACGGAAACCCTCCCTCCTACACCAGCTGTTGTTTGTCCTCCCCCTTCAGGATGCCCGCTACCCATTCGGAGACATCCTGGACCTTGGCACCAGGGAGGCAACATACCATCCTGGAGTCTCACGTCCACAGAAGCGCCTATCTGTGCCCCTGACTATAGAGTCCCCGATGACTATTGCTCTTTTGCGCTTTGACCCTCCCTGCTGAACTTCAGAGCCAGCCGTGGTACCACTGCTCTGACTGCTGCTATTTTCCCCTGATAGGCTATTCCCCCCCAACAGTATCCAAAGCGGTATACCTGTTCGAGAGGGGGACAACCACAGGGGATTCCTGCACTGACTGCCTGCCCCTTCTGGTGGTCACCCATCTCTCTGCCTGCACCTTGATTGTGACCACATCTCAATAACTCCTATCTACGATGCTTTCCGCCACCGCAATGCTCCCAAGTGCATCCAATTGCTGCTCCAACCGAACCACGCAGTCTGTGAGGAGCTGCCATTGGATGCACTTGGGAGCACAGATCTGCCATATCTCACAGTTGGAGCACTGCACCCCGCTGAGTGACATTTAAGCACTAATTAATTAATTTAAAATAAACTGAAAAAGAAATTGAATTATTGTTAGATTGAGTTACAATTAACTATATGGCCCTGACGCTAGATGATTTTTACTGTAAAATATGGCCCTGACACTAGATGATTTTTACTGTAAAATATGGCCCCGACGCTAGATGATTTTTACTGTAAAAATATGGCCCTGACGCTAGATGATTTTTACTGTCTGCCGTGCAGAGCTCCTCAGTGCAGGAAATGGGACCAAGTGCAGCCTTGGCGGGGCATTCCCCGCTGAGGCCCTGGATTGCAACAGATTCCTATTTGACCGTGCAATCTTTTGCGGCACTACGAGTGCCGGGAAACACCTGGCTAAACACACTCGACACGGGACTCTGTTGCAATTTGGTTAGATCGCACCATAAATTTTATATTAAAAAATCCATCCTTTGAGAAGATTTGAAATCTAGTGTAATTAATCCAAGATCATTGACCACAGTGAGACTAATTAACTTTGGAAACTAAAATAGAGTATCACAATATTATTCAGCTGAGAATATAGTTGTGCAGGAATGGTACTAATATTTAGCATTTACCTAAACGCCATTTTTGTTTCCTCCAGCTCGGTTTCTTTTTCTTCAAGTTGTTGCTTTAGTTCTTTTTTGCGCTCTGAAAGTCTCTCTACATTTTCTCTGAGATCTTGTGATACAGCAGCTTCATCCTCTAATTGCTCATGGAAGGTTCTTTTGTCCTGCAGATTTTCCTCACGAACTTTCCGAATCTGTTCATCTCTCTCTTGCAAACCCTGCAGGAGCAAATAATATATTTTTCTTGTATTTCAGTGCCTAGTCAGGAGATAGGCAAATCACAATCATCTGTGTTAATAGGCTATTTACCCTTAGAGATACTGCACAATAAGTGATTAAAACTCAAATCAATGATTCATTAGAATTTCCCCAAATATGAAATGGACATCATTTATATTGCTTTATATCAATACATTACTGACACTATAACTTTTCCATTCAAAGTTGCTATCTTGATCAAAAACATAGGCATTTGTCATTACCGTAAAGCAAGACAAACTAGTTATTTGCTGCCTTAATGTGAAATATTTGGATACAGAATTGTTGAGGCTGAGTTTCTGCAAGCCTGCACTGGTTTTTGCAGGGTAGTTAGCTCAAAAGAAACCAAATCAACATAAAAGATTGAGGAATTTCAAGCATAAATTATGTCCAGTGCAAATTAAGTTGCACAAATCTTGTGTGCTGAAAACAGGGACCACACAGCACCCAGATGGAATTAATCATCATGAAAGTTTCTGTTCATTGAGCTTGTTTGCAGGACTTCAAGGAGGCCAATTGTACAAATGGGTTGAGTGCAAACTTGAACTATAATTTCACTTTGGAAGTTGTGCAATTGAGTGCAATTTGTGCCCAGATTGCCGAATGCGGCCAAAGCAGAAATAGTATTTAGTTAGAATAGGGTGCAGGAATGAGGCAGGGACATCTAGGCTTTTATGTTCGCTCTACCAGGCAGATCCTTATCTTGTCAGATCGCCTGAGGGCCAGATCTTCGCTACTGAGGTGAGTAGCTCGAGTTGGGGAATTTCCCTTCGGTTTAAAGAACTTCCTCATACCCAATGTTTGCTCAGGTTGAGCAAGATGGAGTTGGGCAAGCTCATCTCGGATACAGATCTTGGGTGGCCACGGAGGTAGGTGAATGCCAAGGTGAGCTGATTAAAAAGACTGCCTCAGTCGTTTTAGAAGCTGTTAGGCCTTCTCACCCTTGTGTATAGTTGCACATCCATTTTTACGGGATGGGGGCTTCGCTGGCTAGGCCAGCATTTGTTGACCATCTCTAATTGCCCTCGAGAAGGTGGTGGTGAGCTGCCTTCTTGGACTACTGAAGTCCATGTGGTGTAGGTATACACATTAGGGAGAGAGTTCCAATATTTTGACCCAGCGATAGTGAAGGAGCCGCAATATATTTCCAAGTCAAGATGGTGAATGGTTTGGAGCGGAACCTGCAGGTGATGGTGTTCGCATGTACCTGCTGCCCTTGTCCTTCTAGATGGTAGTGGTCGTGAGTTTGGAAGGTGCTGCCTAAGGAACTTTGGCGAATTGCTGCAGTGCATCTTGTAGATGGTACACACTATTGCTACTGTGCACCAGTGGTAGAGGGAGTGAATGTTTGTGGAAGGGATGCCAATCAAGGAGGCTGCTTTGTCCTGGATGGTGTTGAGCTTTTTAAAAAAAATATTTTATTGAAAATTTTTGGTCAACCATCACAGTACATGGTGTATCCTTTACACAATAATATAACAGTATAAATAACAATGACCTGTTTTATAAACAAAGAATAAATAATATATAACAAAAACGAAAACTAAAACTAAATGGCAACTGCCTTGTCTCAGATAAACACTCTCCAAAAATATGATTTAACAGTCCAATATACAATTATTTATAGCAACGACCTATACATATTATACATATATATTAACAACCCTGAGAGTCCTTCTGGTTCCTCCCCCCCCCCCCCGGGCTGCTGCTGCTGCCTTCTTCTTTTCCATTCCCTCTATCTTTATGTGAGGTATTCGACGAACGGTTGCCACCGCCTGGTGAACCCTTGAGCCGATCCCCTTAGGACGAACTTAATCCGTTCCAGCTTTATAAACCCTGCCATGTCATTTATCCAGGTCTCCACCCCCGGGGGCTTGGCTTCCTTCCACATCAACAGTATCCTGCGCCGGGCTACTAGGGACGCAAAGGCCAAAACATCGGCCTCTCTCGCCTCCTGCACTCCCGGCTCTTGTGCAACCCCAAATATAGCCAACCCCCAGCTTGGTTCGACCTGGACCCCCACTACTTTCGAAAGCACCTTTGTCACCCCCACCCAAAACCCCTGTAGTGCCGGACATGACCAAAACATGTGGGTGTGATTCGCTGGGCTTCTCGAGCATCTCGCACACCTATCCTCTACCCCAAAAAATTTACTGAGCCGTGCTCCAGTCATATGCGCCCTGTGTAACACCTTAAATTGAATCAGGCTTAGCCTGGCACACGAGGACGATGAGTTTACCCTACTCAGGGCATCCGCCCACAGCCCCTCCTCAATCTCCTCCCCCAGCTCTTCTTCCCATTTCCCTTTCAGCTCATCTACCATAATCTCCCCCTCGTCCCTCATTTCCCTATATATATCTGACACCTTACCGTCCCCCACCCATGTCTTTGAGATCACTCTGTCCTGCACCTCATGCGTCGGGAGCTGCGGGAATTCCCTCACCTGTTGCCTTGCAAAAGCCCTCAGTTGCATATACCGGAATGCATTCCCTTGGGGCAACCCATATTTCTCGGTCAGCGCTCCCAGACTTGCGAACTTTCCATCCACAAACAGATCTTTCAGTTGCGTTACTCCTGCTCTTTGCCGTATTCCAAATCCCCCATCCATTCTCCCCGGGGCAAACCTATGGTTATTTGTTATCGGGGACCCCACCAAGGCTCCAGTCTTTCCCCTATGCCGTCTCCACTGTCCCCAAATTTTCAAAGTCGCCACCACCACCACCGGGCTTGTGGTGTATTTCTTCGGTGAGAACGGCAATGGGGCCGTCACCATAGCTTGTAGGCTAGTCCCCCTACAGGACGCCCTCTCCAATCTCTTCCACGCCGCTCCCTCCTCTTCTCCCATCCACTTACTCACCATTGAGATATTGGCGGCCCAGTAGTACTCACTTAGGCTCGGTAGTGCCAGCCCCCCCCCCCCTATCCCTACTACGCTGTAAGAATCCCTTCCTCACTCTCGGGGTCTTCCCGGCCCACACAAAACTCATGATACTCTTTTCGATCCTTTTGAAAAAAGCCTTCGTGATCACCACCGGGAGGCACTGAAACACAAAGAGGAATCTCGGGAGGACTACCATTTTAACCGCCTGCACCCTCCCTGCCAGTGACAGGGATACCATGTCCCATCTCTTGAAGTCCTCCTCCATCTGTTCCACCAACCGCGTTAAATTTAACCTATGCAATGTACCCCAATTTTTGGCTATCTGGATCCCCAAGTAACAAAAGTCCCTTGTTACCTTCCTCAGCGGAAAGTCCTCTATTTCTCTGCTCTGCTCCCCTGGATGCACCACAAACAACTCACTTTTCCCCATGTTCAGTTTATATCCTGAGAATTCTCCAAACTCCCGAAGTGTCCGCATTATCTCTGGCATCCCCTCCGCCGGGTCGCTACATATAACAACAAATCATCCGCATACAGAGATACCCGGTGTTCTTCTCCTCCTCTAAGTACTCCCCTCCACTTCTTGGAACCCCTCAATGCTATTGCCAGGAGCTCAATCGCCAGTGCAAACAATAATGGGGACAGAGGGCAACCCTGCCTTGTCCCTCTATGGAGCCGAAAGTATGCAGATCCCCGTCCATTCGTGACCACACTCGCCACTGGGGCCCTATACAACAGCTGCACCCATCCAACATACTCATCTCCAAAACCAAATCTCCTCAGCACCTCCCACAGATAATCCCACTCCACTCTATCAAATGCTTTCTCGGCATCCATCGCCACCACTATCTCCGATTCCCCCTCTGGTGGGGGCATCATCATTACCCCTAGCAGCCTCCGTATATTCGTATTCAGCTGTCTCCCCTTCACAAACCCAGTTTGGTCCTCATGGACCACCCTCGGGACACAATCCTCTATCCTCATTGCCATTACCTTGGCCAGAATCTTAGCGTCTACATTTAGCAGGGAAATAGGTCTATAGGACCCGCATTGCAGCGGGTCCTTTTCCTACTTTAGGAGAAGCGATATCGTTGCCTCAGACATAGTCGGGGGCAGCTGTCCCCTTTCCTTTGCCTCATTAAAGGTCCTCATCAGTAGCGGGGCGAGCAAGTCCACATATTTCCTGTAAAATTCAACTGGGAATCCATCCGGTCCCGGAGCCTTCCCCGCCTGCATGCTCCTAATTCCTTTCGCTACTTCCTCTATTTCAATCTGTGCTCCCAGTCCCACCCTTTCCTGCTCCTCCACTTTGGGAAATTCCAGCCGGTCCAGAAAGCCCATCATTCTCTCCCTCCCATCCAGGGGTTGAGCTTCGTATAATTTTTTATAAAATGCCTTGAACACTCCATTCACTCTCTCCGCTCCCCGCTCCATCTCTCCTTCCTCGTCCCTCACTCCCCCTATTTCCCTCGCTGCTCCCCTTTTCCTCAATTGGTGGGCCAGCAACCTGCTCGCCTTCTCCCCATATTCGTACTGTACACCCTGTGCCTTCCTCCACTGTGCCTCTGCAGTACCCATTGTCAGCAAGTCAAATTCTACATGTAGCCTTTGCCTTTCCCTGTATAGTCCCTCCTCCGGTGCCTCCGCATATTGCCTGTCCACCCTCAAAGGTTCTTGCAGCAACCGCTCCCGTTCCCTACTCTCCTGCTTTCCTTTATGTGCCCTTATTGATATCAGCTCCCCTCTAACCACTGCCTTCAGCGCCTCCCAGACCACTCCCACCTGGACCTCCCCAACATCATTGAGTTCCAAGTACTTTTCAATGCACCCCCTCACCCTTAGACACACCCCCTCATCTGCCATTAGTCCCATGTCCATTCTCCAGGGTGGGCTCCCTTCTGTTTCCTCCCCTATCTCCAAGTCTACCCAGTGTGGAGCGTGATCCGAAATGGCTATAGCCGTATACTCTGTTCCCCTCACCTTCGGGATCAACGCCCTTCCCAAAACAAAAAAGTCTATTCGCGAATAGACTTTGTGGACATAGGAGAAAAACGAAAACTCCTTACTCCTAGGTCTGCTAAATCTCCACGGGTCTACTCCTCCCATCTGCTCCATAAAATCTTTAAGCACCTTGGCTGCTGCCGGCCTCCTTCCAGTCCTGGACCTCGACCTGTCCAGCCCTGGTTCCAACACCGTATTGAAATCTCCCCCCATTACCAACTTTCCCACCTCTAGGTCCGGGATGCGTCCTAGCATACGCCTCATAAAATTGGCATCATCCCAGTTCGGGGCATATACGTTTACCAAAACCACCGTCTCCCCTTGTAGTTTGCCACTCACCATCACGTATCTGCCCCCGCTATCCGCCACTATAGTCTTTGCCTCAAACATTACCCGCTTCCCCACTAATATAGCCACCCCCCTGTTTTTCGCATCTAGCCCCGAATGGAACACCTGCCCCACCCAACCTTTGCTTAGTCTCACCTGGTCTATCAGTTTCAAGTGCGTTTCCTGTAACATAACCACGTCTGCCTTAAGTTTCTTAAGGTGTGCGAGTACCCGTGCCCTCTTTATCGGCCCGTTCAGCCCTCTCACGTTCCACGTGATCAGCCGGGTTGGGGGGCTTTTTACCCCCCCCCCTTGTCGATTAGCCATCCCCTTTTTCCAGCTCCTCACCCGGTTACCACGCAGCTGTGTCCCCCCCAGGCGGTGCTCCCCCGCCCATCCCACCCCATACCAGCTCCCCCCTCTCCCCAGCAGCAGCAGCCCAATAATTCCCCCCTCCCACCCCCCCCCCCCCGCTAGATCCCCCACTAGCGTAGTTACACCCCCCATGTTGCTCCCAGAAGTCAGCAAACTCTGGCCGACCTCGGCTTCCCCCCGTGACCTCGGCTCGCACCGTGCGACGCCCCCTCCTTCCTGCTTCCCTATTCCCGCCATGATTATCATAGCGCGGGAACCGAGCACGCGCTTCCCCCTTGGCCCCGCCCCCAATGGCCAATGCCCCATCTCCTCCACCTCCTTTCCTCCCCCCACCACCTCCTGTGGAAGAGAGAAAAGTTACCACATCGCAGGATTAATAACATAAAACTCCTCTTTCCCCCCTTTTTACCCCCCTCTTCGCCTCCCATACTCGCCCCACCACTTTGTTTCAAACGTTCATTTAAAAAAAATAAATAAATAACCCGCTCATTCCAATTTTTCTTCCACGATAAAAGTCCACGCCTCATCCGCCGTCTCAAAGTAGTGGTGCCTCCCTTGATATGTGACCCACAGTCTTGCCGGTTGCAGCATTCCGAATTTTATCTTCTTTTTGTGAAGCACCGCCTTGGCCCGATTAAAGCTCGCCCTCCTTCTCGCCACCTCCGCACTCCAGTCTTGGTATACGTGGATCACCGCGTTCTCCCACTTACTGCTCCGAGT
Organism: Scyliorhinus torazame; assembly: GCF_047496885.1. Classification (NCBI taxonomy): domain Eukaryota; kingdom Metazoa; phylum Chordata; class Chondrichthyes; order Carcharhiniformes; family Scyliorhinidae; genus Scyliorhinus; species Scyliorhinus torazame. The sequence continues at coordinate 162,712,550 of NC_092717.1, read as the reverse complement.
TTTCTTTGCCCATCTAAGGACCATCTCTTTGTCCTTAAAACGGAGGAATCTCACCACTATGGCTCTAGGAATTTCTCCTGCTCTCGGTCCTCGCGCCATCACTCGGTATGCTCCCTCCACCTCCAGCGGACCCGCCGGGGCCTCCGCTCCCATTAACGAGTGCAGCATCGTGCTCACATATGCCCCGACGTCCGCTCCCTCCGCACCTTCAGGAAGACCAAGAATCCTTAGGTTGTTCCTCCTCGCGTTGTTCTCCAGCACCTCCAGCCTTTCCACACATCTTTTATGGTGTGCCTCGTGCATCTCCGTCTTCACCACCAGGCCCTGTATGTCGTCCTCATTCTCGGCAGCCTTTGCCTTCACGACCCGAAGCTCCCGCTCCTGGGTCTTTTGCTCCTCCTTTAGCCCTTCGATCGCCTGTAATATCGGGGCCAACAGCTCCTTCTTCATTTCCTTTTTGAGTTCTTCCACGCAGCGTTTCAAAAACTCGTGTTGTTCAGGGCCCCATATTAAACTGCCACCTTCCGACGCCATCTTGGTTTTTGCTTGCCTTCCTTGCCGCTGCTCTAAAGGATCCACCGCAATCCGGCCACCTTCCTCTCCTTTTTTCATCCGTATCCAGGGGGGATTCCCTTCTGGTTCACCGCACAGTACTTTTAGCCGTTAAAATTGCCGTTGGGGCTCTTATTAAGAGCCCAAAAGTCCGTTCCACCGGGAGCTGCCGAAACGTGCGACTCAGCTGGTCATCGCCGCACCCGGAAGTCGGTGTTGAGCTTTTTGAGTGTTGTTGGAGCTGCTCTCATCCAGGCAAGGGGAGAGTATTCCATTACACTCCCGACTTGTGCTTTGCAGATGGTGAATAGGTTTTGGGGAATCTGGTGGCGAGTTGCTTGCCGCAAGATTCCGAGCCGCTGACCTCCTCTTGTAGCCACAGTACTATTTGACTATCCAGTTTCTCATCAATGGTAAACCCCAGGATGTTGATGGTGGGGGGTTCAGTGATGGTAATGCCACCCATTGAATGTCAATGGCGATAGTTTGATTCTCTTTCATTTGAGATGGCACTTGTGTGACAGAGGGTCTCCTTCTGCATTATAGTGAGTCTGTGAATATTAGTTGCCACTTTTCAACCCAAGCTTGGATTTTGCCAGGTCTTGCTGTATTTGCACGCGGACGCTTCAGTGTCTGAGCAGTCGGGAATGGTGCTGAACATCATCAGTGAACATCCCAACATCTGACCTTATCTTGGAAGGGAGATCACTGATGAATTAGCTGAAGATGACGGGCTTAGGACACTATCCTGAGGAACTCCTGCAGCGATGTCCCAGGACTGAGATGACTGACCTCCAACCACAACCACCTTGCTTTGTGCTTGGTATGACTTCAATCAGTGGAGAGCTGTCCCTGATTCCCATTGACTCCAGTTTTGCAAGGGCTCCTTGAAGCCATGCTCGACACATGCTGCCTTGGTGTCAAGGGCAATCACTCTCACCTCACCTCTGGAGTTCAGCTATTTTGCCCATGTTTGAACCAAGGTTGTAATGAGGTTAGCAGCTGGGTGACCCTGGCATAACCCAAACTGAACAGTGAGCAGATTATTGTTAAGTGCCACTTGATAGCACTATTGATGATCCCTCTTATCACTTCACTGCTAATTGAGAGTAGACTGATAGGGTGGTAATTGGCCAGATTGGATTTGTCGTGCCTTTTGTGTGCAGGATATAGTGGGACTATGTCCGCATTGCCGGGTGGATGTTGTAGCTGTACTGGGACAGCTTGACGAGGGGTGTGGTAAATTCTGGAGCAAGCCGTCAGTACTATTGCCGGAATATTGTCAGGCACCATTGACTTTGCAGTAACCAGTGCCTTCAGCCGTTTCTTGATATCACGTAGGCTGAAGACTGACATTTGTGATACTGGGGACCACTGGAGGAGACCAAGATGGACCATTCACTCAGCACTTCTGGCAGAAGATTCAGTGAATGCTTCAGCCTGGTCTTTGGCTCTGGTGTGTTGAGCACCTCCATCATTGACGATGAAGATACTTGTGGAGCCTCCTCCTCCAGTGGGTTATTTAATTGTCCAGTACCATTCACAACTGGATGTAGCAGGACTGCAGAGCTTAGATCTGATATGTTGGTTGTGGGATCACTTATCTCTGTCTATCACTTGCTGCTAATGTTGTTTGGCAGCAGGAAGTCCTGTGCTGTAGCTTCACCAGGTTGACACCTCAAGTTTTCAGAATGCCTGGTGCTGCCCCAGGTATGTCCTTCTGCACTCTTCATTGAACCAGGGTTGATCGCCTGGCTTGGTGGTAATGGTAGATTGGGCGGTATGTCGGGCCATGAGGTTACAGATTGTGGCTGATTACAATTCTGCTGCTGCTGATGGCTCACGGCGCCTCAAGGATGCCCACCCTTGAGTAGCAAGATCTTTTTTGAATCTATCCCATTTAGCACAGTGGTAGTGCTACACAACACAATGAAGGGTATCCTCAATGTTAAAACGGGATTTTGTCCCCACCAGGGCTGTACCGTGGTCACTCCTACCGAAACTGTCATGCACAGATGCAGTTGTGACAGGCAGGTTAGTGAGGATGAGGCCCGGTATATTTTCCCCCATACCATTTGTTGCAGACCCAGTCCAGCAGTTATGTCCTTTAGGACTCAGCCAGCTCAGTCAGTAGTGGTGCTATCGAGCCACTCTTGCCAAAATGGCACCTGCATGGCTTGAAGCATAAGTGTATATGCACGTTTTGGATGTCATTTTAGGCAAATGGCAACCACATTGTCAAAAGCTAGACGCTATGGGGCAGAATTTTGTGCCAACTGCTTTACAAGGATTTTAGAATGAGAATCATACTTCTTTAAGTTTTCTAATAGTTTCTGTTTGGTCATCCACTATCTTCGTTTTTATCTTCAAAGTATTCATGTCCTGTTCATTTTGTTTTTTTAGAGACTCCATCTCTGAAGTTAACATTTCAATCCTGGCCTGGAGCCTTCCTCGGTCTTGAGCCAAAGAACTGCCTGTAAAAGAAAAAGGAGGACATTGACAGATACCAGTAAAAAATACAAAATGCATTTACTAGCACTTTTAATATATTTAATTGCATTTACATAGTAAAGCCTATTGCAGCACGGCATGGCAGCACGGCATGGTTAGCACTATAGTTTCACAGCGCCAGGGTCCCAGGTTCGATTCCCGGCTTGGGTCACTGCCTGTGCAGAGTCTGCACGTTCTCCCTGTGTCTGCGTGGATTTCCTCCCACAAGTCCCGAAAGATGTGCTATTAGGTAATTTGGACATTTTGAATTCTCCCTCCGTGTACCCAAACAGGCGCCGGAGTGTGGCGACTAGGGGCCTTTCACAGTAACATCATTGCAGTGTTAATGTAAGTCTACTTGTGACAATAAAGATGATTTTTAAAAAAATTAATTTTGTAAGACGTGCATGATCCCCATAATAAATATGAATATAAACTACAATCACAGCTGGTCTGGACAGCTATTGCATTATTTATTATCAGGTACACAAGTCAGACTATTTACTGAGCCCTTTAATCCCATCACCAGTTTTCATGATTTATATAATCTGGGCACTCAATTCTCATTGACACTTCTCGATCTCTTCTCATTTCAAATCTCTTTTTGCCTCCGTTTTAAATAGCCAACTTCATATTATAATTTGATTGAAAAACTGGATCCGCCACACCGGATATAATTTTTAAAAGCTTCAGATATATCAGTTACAAATTAATTTGTGAGGTAAAGCACAAGGGTTAAATTTGGCTCCCGAGTCAGTTGTGCAGAGTGGAAACATTTCTGACTCCTCAAATCCGACTACGGGGAAGCTTCCCAAATGTTCAGATTTTAGTTCAGGTGGGCTTCTGCTGCTGAAAATAGTAAGTTCCTCTAGCCCTCACCCCTCACGCAATCCCCATGCTCCAACTATGCCAACCCATTCTCTCCCCCCCCCCCCCCCCTTCATTCGCCCTCTCATACCCTCCATGCTAATTTATATTCCTCAATCCCTCTACCCAACACCCCACCATGGTCCTCCTTAGCCTCCATGCCCCTCTGACCTTTCCCAAGTCTCTTATTGCCTCTATGCTAGTTAGTGCCAACTCATGCCAACCTATGTCTCCTCCCTCCCCCACTCATCAGTCTTTACTCTTACAACCTCCAGCCCAACTCACCCAATATCCACCATGAGCAGATCTCAAGAGACATAATGAGACAAATAAAGTTCTAAATACCCCATCTGTTTTAGAATTCACATGATAGATTTTGGAAGCAGTCAAGCAGTACTAATCCTAGAATGATAATCCTCAGACACAAGTTAACAAATGTCTATTTAAATTGGAAGCACCAATTGTTTTTCCAACAGAGTTACAGCAGACTGTTTTCTTCTCCTCAAATTTAAAGATTTAAATGACTTGACAGATTCACAGACCGTATCCACTTTTTATGCACATTCAGGTCTACTGTTAACAATCCCTAAACCTCTTCAAAAGAGTACTTGACCTCTCTAAAGAACACCTGTTGTTTTAAGCCTTTTCCTCTTGTGTTTAAAGCCTACAAGTTATGTTTCAGAAAACTGGGTGTTGAAAATCTGCCTAATATAATCTATAAACTGAGATCCATGATGTGCATATTAACAATATTTTATGAGTAAGTAAGTAAGCGGGTAGATAATGGGAAACTAGTGGATGTAGTATATTTGGATCTCAGATTCAAAAGTCTGTAGCACAGATGAGTGATTGGGGATCCTGTGAGGGGGAGGGGTGGTGGGAACAGATTTTGCTAGCCAGGTAGGGGGACACAAAGGAAGGGCAATATCCTGGAATGGGGGAACCGCTAATGTGCACATGGCATCCACCAAAAATGTATTCCCCCTTCCATCCACTTTTTCACTCCAGATGATAAAAACACAAACTCTCCACTCTCGCCTGCCTGTCCATGCCAACTACATCATGGCATGGGCAGTGTAATATTTGGGTCAATTGGCTCGTCAAAGGGCAGCACGGTGGCGCAGTGGTTAGCACTGTTGCCTCACGGTGCCGAGGACTCGGGTTCAATCCTGGTCCCGGATCACTGTCCGTGCAGAGTTTGCACATTCTTCCCGTGTCTGCGTGGGACTCACCCCCACAACCCAGAAATGTGCAGGATAGGTGAATTGGCCATGCTAAATTTCTCCTTAAATTTGAAAAAAAATTGAGCACTCTAAATTTATTTTAAAAATAAATTGGACTTCCGGTGGGGCTATGAAGGAGTAAGTCGTACATTTGGTGGCTCCCGCTCTGGTCGGACTTTTGGACCTTTCCCCCCCCATATCTACCGGACTTGAATTGTAAAACGGATGTTAGTGGCAATTATTTACTGAATTCCCACTTCGGTGCATGGAGAGAAGGACTAGAAGTGTTCGTAAGGGCAGAAACAAAAAGATAGAGAAGGCTTGGGCTGTAGCTGTAACAGAAGACAGCACGGCGGAGGTTCGGACCTCTGGCTTGTCAACCCAGCAGTCTATGGAGAGCTGATGCAAGTCATTCAGGAAGGCTTTGCTACGCAGAAACGGCACTGCTTGGACCCGATAAAAGAGTTGATTGAGCGGTTGGAGCATAGATTGGACGCCCAGGATCGGGCGATCCAGAAGGTGGAGAAGGCGCTGGCTGAGCAGGAGGAACATCAGACTGCGGTGGAGCTGGAGGTGGGGATGCTGAGGGACCAGCAGAAGAAGCTCCTGGAGAAGGTGGACGACCTAGAAAATAGGTCCTGCCGGCAGAACCTAAGAATCGTCGGGCTCCCGGAGGGGTCCGAAGGAATGGACGCTGGGGCATACATTGCAGACATGTTTGTGAAGCTGCTGGTGGATGGGCATTCTCACGGCCACTGGAGGTGGATAGGGCTCACAGAGCACTTGCGAGGAAGCCGCGAATGGGAGCCCCCCCCGGAGGGCAATGGTGGTGAGATTCCATTAGTTCTCGGATAAGGACCGCATTCTACAGTGGGCCAAGCAGACACGGAGCTGTAAATGGGACAATAGCATCCTGCGGGTTTACCAGGACCCGAGTGTAGAGGTGGCCAGGAGGAGAGCAGGCTTCAACCAGATCAGGTCGATTCTTTTTAAGAAAAAGGTGAAGTTTGGACTGTGATACCCAGCCCGTCTCTGGGTCACGCATGAGGATCAGCACTTCTACTTGAAATGAAATGAAATGAAAATCGCTTATTGTCACAAGTAGGCTTCAATTAAGTTACTGTGAAAAGCCCCTAGTCGCCACATTCCGGCGCCTGTTCGGGGAGGCTGTTACGGGTTGTTACTTCGAGTCGCCCGAGGACGCGTTGGACTTAGCGAAAAAGAAAGGGCTGGTGATGAATTGAGAACTTTTGAACTTGACTGCAACGTTCATGTTTGTGTTTTTTCTTTTTGTTTCTCTGTTTTTGTAAAGTTTCCCGTTTTGCGTTTCATGGAAGATGTTTGTGATGCCGTTTGCATTGATTTGGAACCAGCGGTAGAGTTGAGTGAGTTTAAAAAAAAATATATGTTTATTCAAGGTTTTCAATATATTTTTACAAAACACTCCAAAAAGGAAAGAAAATATACATAAGAAAAATAAAAAGGGGAGGCCATCCCCTCCAACAACTTAAACCACTGAACATTAAACTATCTAACAAACTAAGAACAAAAATGGGACAAACGCCCCTTACAATAATAAAAACAAGCCAAACCATCCCCCCCTTCTGCCCCCTGGGTTGCTGCTGCTCTTGACCTCCACCTAACGTTCCGCGAGGAAGTCTAGGAACGGTTACCACCGCCTGGAGAACCCCTGCACAGACCCTCAAAAGGCAAACTTTATCCTCTCCAACTTGATGAACCCTACCATGTCATGAATCCAAGCCTCCACGCTTGGGGGTTTCGCATCCCTCTACATTAATAGGATCCTCCTCTGGGCTACCAAGGACGCAAAGGCCAGAACTCCGGCCTCTTTCGGCTCCTGTACTCCTGGCTCATCTGATACCCTGAATATTGCTATCCCCCAGCTCGGTTTTACCCGAGTGTCCAAGATTTTGGACATAGCCTTTGCGAAGCCCCTCCAGAACCCCTCTAGCGCTGGGCACGCCCAGAATATATGGGCATGATTTGCTTGACTCCCCGAGCACCTCACGCATCTGTCCTCCACCCCAAAAAACTTGTACATCCTCGCCCCTGTCAACCACTTTGAACTAGATCAGGCTAAGTCTGGCGCAAGACGAGGAGGAGTTAACCTTGCACAGGGCCTCTGCCCACAAGCCCTCATCCAGTTCCTCGCCCAGCTCCTCCTCCCACTTGCCCTTTAGCTCCTCCACCAAGGCTTCCTCCGCCTCCTGAAACTCCTGATGGATCGTCAAGACCTTGCCCTCTCCCACCCATACATCCGCGGTCACCCTATCCTGAATCCTCCGTGCGGGAAGCAGCGGAAATTCCCTTACCTGCCTTCTCACAAACGCCCTTACATGCATGTGCCTAAAAGCGTTTCCGTGGGGTAACCCAAATTTCTCCTCCAGCACCCCCAGGCTAGCAAAAGCCCCGTCGATAAATAGGTCCCCCATCCTTTTAATTCCCGCCCGATGCCAGCTTAGGAATCCGCCATCCATCCTGCCCGGTGCAAACCTATGATTATTCCGTATTGGGGACCAAATTGGGGCACCCAACTCACCCCTGTGCCGACTCCACTGCCCACAGATCCTCAGTGTCGCCGTCACCATCGGGCCCGTGGTGTACCGCGTCGGCGGTAGCAGCAAAGATGCCGTCACCAGCGCTCCCAAGCTAGTGCCCACGCATGATGCCACCTCTAATCTTTTCCATGCCACCCCCTCTCCCTCCATTACCCATTTCCAAATCATTGCCACATTAGCTGCCCAGTAATAACTACACAGGTTCGGTAGCGCCAGCCCACCCCTGTCCCGACTACGCTCCAGAAACAGCCACTTGACCCTCGGGGTCTTACTTGTCCATACAAAGCCCATAATGCTCCTGCTTACTCGCTTAAAAAAGGCCTTGGGGATGAGAATGGGCAGGCACTGGAACACAAACAGGAACCTAGGAAGGACTGTCATCTTAACGGACTGCACCCTGCCCGCCAGGGAGAGTGGCAACACGTCCTATCTCCTAAAGTCTTCCTCCATCTGGTCTACCAACCGCGCCATATTAAGCTTATGCAGGGCCACCTGGATACCCAAATATCGGAAACTCCTCTCCGCCCTCTTACGCGGCAGCTCCTCCAGCCCCCTTTCCTGGCCCCTCGCATGCACCACAAAGGGCTCACTCTTCCCCACGTTAAGCTTGTAGCCTGAGAAGTCCCCAAACTCCCGAAGGATCCGCATGACCTCTACCATCCCCTCCACTGGATCTGCGATGTACAAAAAGCAGGTCATCAGCATACGAGACCCGAAGTTCCTTCCCTCCCCGGAACAACACCCTCCAGTTTCTAGATTCCCTCAACGCCATGGCCAGCGGCTCAATTGCCAAAGCAAACAACAGAGGGGACAGGGGGCACCCCTGTCTCGTCCCACGGTACAACCTAAAATATTCTGATCTCCGCCGGTTCGTAAATACACTCGCCACCGGGGCCTGGTATAATAATTTGACCCACCCTATGAACCCCTCCCTGAACCCAAACCTGCCAAGCATTTCCCATAGGTACTCCCACTCCACCCGATCAAATGCCTTCTCCACGTCCATTGCCGCCGCCACTTCTGCCTCCCCACCCTCCGAGGGCATCATAATCACATTCAGGAGCCTCCGCACATTTGTATTTAACTGCCTGCCCTTCACGAACCCCATCGGGTCCTCGTGTATCACACCCGGGGCACAATCCTCAATCCTTGTGGCTAGGACCTTTGCCAGCAACTTGGCATCCACATTAAGGAGCGAGATCGGCCGATACGAGCCACACTGCAGCGGGTCCTTGTCCCGCTTAAGGATCAGCGAGATCAGCGCCCGAGACATTGTCGGGGGTAGAATCCCTTCCTCCCTCGCCTCGTTGAAGGTTCTCACCAGCAGCGGATCCAGCAGATCCACAAACGTCCTGTAAAATTCGACCAGGAACCCATCAGGCCGCGGGGCCTTGCCCGCCTGTATGCTCCCCAACCCCGTAACCAGCTCCTCTATCCCAATTGGGGCCCCCAGGCCTTCCAGTTGCCCCTCCTCCACTCTCGGGAACCTCAATTGGTCCAGGAAACGCCACATGCCCTCCCCCTCTCCGGGGGTTCCGACTTATACAGGTTCCCATAGAAATCCCTGAATACCTCATTTATTTTAGCCGAACTCCGCACCGTGTTCCCCCCTCTGTCCCTGATTCCTCCAATTTCCCTCGCCGCCTCCCTCTTGCGTAGCTGATGCGCCAGCATCCGGCTCGCCTTCTCCCCATATTCGTAGACTGCCCCCTGCTCCTTCCTCCACTGGGTCTCAGCTTTCCCCATGGCCAACAAATCATACTCCGTTTGGAGGCTCCGTCGCTCCTTCAGCAGCTCCTCTTCAGGGGAATCCGCATACCTCCTATCCACCCTTAATATCTCCCCCTCCAACCTCTCCCTCCTCTCTCTCTTCTCTCTCTTCTCTCTCTTCTCCCTGTGAGCCCTAATTGAGATTAACTCTCCCCTAACCATCGCTTTCAGAGCCTCCCAAACCACACCAACCGGTACTTCCCCATTATCATTGGCCTCTATGTATCTCTGAATGCACCCCCGGACCTGCCCACAAACCTCCTCATCTGCCAACAGTCCCACATCCAAGCGCCACAGCTTGGTCCCTTTCCTCCCCCAACTCCAATTCCACCCAGTGCGGGCGTGGTCCGAAATCGTTATGGCTGAATATTCCATTCGCTCCACTCTTGGAATCAGTGCCCTGCTCACCACAAAGAAGTCTATCCGTGAATAGGCCTTATACACGTGGGAGAAAAAAGAGAACTCTCTGGCCACCGGCCTAGCAAACCTCCACGGATCCACTCCCCCCATCTGATTCATTAACCTCAACCCCCCCCCCCCCCCCCCCCCCACCCCCACCCTCTCCCGAGAACCTTGGCCGCAGCTGGCCTCTTGCCCGACCTCGACCTGGATCGGTCCAGTGCCGGGTCCAGTACCGTATTAAAGCCCCCCCCCCCCATTATCAGGCTCCCCGCTTCCAAATCCGGGATCCGACTCAGCATGCGCTTCATGAATCCTGCATCGTCCCAATTTGGGGCATACACATTCATCAGCACCACCCGAGTCCCCTGCAGCCTACCACACACCATCACATATCGACCCCCATTATCAGCCACGATGTTCAGCGCCTCGAACGACACCCGCTTACTCACCAGGATTGCAACCCCTCTATTCTTCGCATCCAGCCCCGAATGAAAGACCTGCCCCACCCATCCCTTTCTCAGCCTGATCTGATCCACCACTTTCAAGTGCGTCTCCTGCAACATAGCAACATCTGCCTTCAGTCCCTCTAAATGAGTGAACACCCGGGCCCTCTTGACCGGCCCGTTCAGGCCCCTCACGTTCCATGTGATCAGCCGGATCGGGGGACTAGCCACCCCTCCCCCCCCGCCGACTAGCCATCTCCTTTCGTAGGCCAGCCACGTGCCCACGCCTCCTGCACGCAACAATCCCCCAGGTGGAGGACCCCTGCCCGACTCTCCCTCTTACCTCCAGCTCCCCTTCGGTCAATGCAGCAAATAATGGTGGCGGTCCTGAAAAGTGACCCACAATCGCGCTGGCTGCAACAGCCCGAACTGCACCCCCTTTCGGTGGAGACTGTCTTGGCCTGGTTGAATCCTGCCCTCTTCTTGGCCAGCTCTGCGCTCCAGTCTTGGTAGATGCAAATCTACTGTGTTCTCCCACCTGCTGCTCCGTTCTTTCTTCATAGTATCATAGAATTTACAGTGCAGAAGGAGGCCATTCGGCCCATCGAGTCTGCACAGGCTCTTGGAAAGAGCACCCTACCCAAGGTCTACACCTCCACCCTATCCCCATAACCCAGTAACCCCACCCTACACTAAGGGCAATTTTGGACACTATGGGCAATTTAGCATGGCCAATCCACCTAACCCGCACATCTTTGGACTGTGGGAAGAAGCCGGAGCACCCGGAGGAAACCCACGCACACACGGGGAGGATGTGCAGACTCCGCACAGACAGTGACCCAAGCCGGAATCGAACCTGGGACCCTGGAGCTGTGAAGCATTTGTGCTATCCACAATGCTACCGTGCTTCGCCCATCTCAAGACGCACTCTCTGTCCATGAAGCGGTGAAACCTCACCACTACGGCCCTTGGCGGCTCATTTGCCTTAGGCCTCCTTGCCAGGACTCTATGAGCCCCACCCGCTCCAGGGGCCTCGGGAAGGCTCCCACGCCCATTAGCGTATTCAGCATCGTGGCTACATATGCCCCGATGTCAGACCCCTCCACACCTTCAGGGAGACCCAGAATCCGAAGATTCTTCCTCCTCGACCGGTTCTCCAGGTCCTCAAACATTTCCTGCCACTTATTAGGCAGCGCCTCGTGCGCTTTCACCGCCAGGCCCAGGATCTCGTCCTGTCCCACTCCATGCAGTGCTGGGGGAACCTTACTGCTGCCTTCCCACACCGGGAATCGTCGTTCAAGTGCCGCTGGGGCTCCTCAAGAGGGCCCAAATGTCTGTTCACGGTGGGGGCTGCCGAACGTGCGACCGACCCAGGCATAGCCGCAACCCGGAAGTCAGAGCTGAGTGAGTTAAGGTTTTCATTTGCACTGTTGGGGGCTGGAGGGGTGCTTGTTTTGATCTTGGTGTTTTTCTTTTGGGCAATTGTGTGGGGATTGTTTGATGTTGGAGTTTGTTTGTATGAGCGGGGGGGTGGGGGACAATAGGTGGGAGACTATCTGGCGCCGGGGATGGAGACCACCAAGCTAGCTGGGCAAGCTAGCTCTCGGAGGCGCAGTGGGGGGTGTGCATATGTTTGGTTTAGTAAAGGGGTTGGGTTACAGGGTATTGTTATTAGGGAGTGAAGGCGGGTGAATGTTCTGCTGATGAGGGAGGGACTTGGACTGAGGGACAGAGAGAAGGTTGGGGGCTGCCTGGGGATGGACCGGTGGAGGTGCGGAGCACAGGCTGGAGGCGGGCCTAAAAAAGGGGATGGCTGATCGGCGTGGGCGGGGTGCAATGAGGCCCCCAACTAGGCTGATCACTGGAACGTTCGAGGGTTAAATGGGCCGGTCAAAAGGGCACACGTGTTTGCGCATCTTAGGGGATTGAAGGCGGTCGTGGTAATGTTGCAGGACACGCACCTTAGAGTTACGGACCAGGTTAGACTGAGGAAAGGTTGGGTCAGTCAGGTCTTTCACTTGGGACTAGATTCAAAGACGAGAGGGGTTGTGATCTTGATCAATAAGCGGGTGGTGTTTGAGGCGGGTAGAATAGTCTCAGACGTGGGAGGTCGGTACATTATGGTCAGTGGGAAGCTAGAGGGGATGCAGGTGGTATTAGTAAATGTGTATGCGCCAAATTGGGATGATGTGGAGTTTATAAAGAGGATGCTGGGGAAGGTTCCGGACCTGGGCTCGCACAGGTTGGTCATGGGAGGGGACTTCAACACAGTTATGGGCCCTGGCTTGGACCGGTCAAGCTCGAAAATGGGCAGGGTGCCAGCAATGGCAAAGGAACTAAGAGGGTTCATGGAGCTGATGGGGGGGTGGATCCATGGAGATTTGGACAGCCGAGGGTGAATTGAGTTCTCTTCTACTCACACGTGCATAAAATGTATTCCCAGATTAATTTTTTTATTCTGAGCAGAGCCTTGCTGGCTGGTGGTGGACACGGGGTACTCGGCGATTACAATCTCAGAACATGCTCCGCACTGGGTTGACCTGCAGGTTAGTAAAGACAGTAACCAGCGCCCGCACTGGAGGTTGGATGTGGGACATTTGGCGGATGAAGCGGTGTGCGAGCGGCTGAGGAAATGTATTCAGAGCTACCTGCAGGTCAATGACACGGGGGAAATTTCAGCAGTGGTGGTGTGGGAAGCACTGAAGGCGGTGGTCAGGGGGGAACTGATCTCGATCCGGGCCCATAGGGAGAAGGTGGACAGGGCGGAGACGGACCGACTGGTAAAGGAGTTACTACAGATTGATAGGAGGTATGCGGAGACCCCAGAGGCAGGGCTTATAAGGGAACGGCGGAGGTTACAGGCGGAGTTTAGCTTGCTGACCACAGGGAGGGCGGTGGAGCAGTTGAGAAAGGCAAGGGGGGCGATCTATGAACATGGAGAGAAGGCCAGCAGAATGCATGCACAGCAGCTTAGGAAGAGGGAGGCAGCTAGGGAGATAGGGAAAGTTAAAGACGGAGATGCGAACCTGGTTGGAGATTCAGCAGGGGTGAATAAGGTGTTTAGGGATTTCTACAGCAGGCTGTACAGGTCGGAACCCCCTATGGGGCCGGAGGGAATGAGTCACTTCATGGAGGGGCTGAATTTCCCAAAGGTGGATGGGGAGCAGGTAGAAGGGCTGGGCTCCCCAATCAGGCTGGAGGAGATACTGGAGGGCTTGAAGGCAATGCAGGCAGGTAAGGCCCCGGGTCCAGACGGGTACCCAGTGGAGTTTTATAAAACGTTCTCGGGGATATTGGGGCCGGTGTTGTGGATTTTCCATGAGGCAAGGGAAAGAGGGGTATTGCCCCCGACGATGCCACAGGCAACGACTTCGCTGATTCTTAAGCAGGACAAGAACCCGGAGCTGTGTGCGTCCTACAGGTCGATCTCCCTGTTGAATGTAGATGCCATGTTGCTGGCCAAAATCTTGTCCCCCAGGATTGAGGATTGTGTGCCGGACATTATTGGGGAGGACCAGACGGGGTTTGTGAAGGGCAGGCAGTTGGTGGCCAATGTAAGAGGGCTGTTAAATGTGATCATGATGCCCCCGGAAGGTAGGGAGGTGGAGGTAGTGATCGCAATGGATGTAGAAAAGGCTTTTGATTGGGTAGAATGGGACTATCTGTGGGAGATACTGGGACGGTTCGGATTTGGGTGGGGCTTTATTGACTGGGTCAGGTTACTGTAGCAGGCTCCTGTGGCAAGTGTACGGATGAATAGGACAACATCGGACTATTTTAGACTGCACCGGGGGACGAAACAGGGATGCCCCCTCTCCCCACTGTTGTTTGCGCTGGCTATCGAGCCGTTGGCAATTGCACTGAGAGCCTCGAGGGGCTGGGGTGGGGTGGAGCACAGGGTTTCGCTCTATGCGGATGACCTGCTCCTGTACGTTTCGGACCCAATAGAGGGGATGGAAGAAATCATGAGGACTTGCGGAGAATTTGGCCGTTTTTCGGGGTATAAGCTTAATATGGGAAAGAGTGAGATATTTGTGGTCCAGGCGAGGGGATAGGAGAGGCGACTGGGAGAGCTGCCGTTTAGGTTAGTAAAGGGAAGCTTTCGGTATCTAGGCATCCAAGTGGCACGGGAATGGGACCAGCTGCATAAATTGAATCTGGCCCGGCTGGTGGACCAAATGAAGGATGAATTTCGGAGATGGGACGCGCTTCCGTTGTCTCTGGCTGGGAGGGTGCAAACGGTGAAGATGACGGTCCTCCCGAGATTTCTGTTTGTATTTCAGTGTCTCCCCATTTTTATTCCGCGGTCCATTTTTAAGCGGGTCAACAGAGTGATCACGGGCTTTGTCTGGGCGGACAAGACCTCGCGAGTAAGGAAGGTAATGCTTGAGCGGAGTCGGGGAGAGGGCGAGCTGGCGCTGCCAAATTTTAGTAACTATTACTGGGCGGCGAATATAGCCATGATCAGGAAGTGGGTGGTGGGGGAGGGGTTGGTATGGAGGCGGCTTCATGTAAGGGCACCAGTTTGGGGGCATTGGTAACTGCGTCTCTGCCATTCCCGCCAGCACGGTACTCCACCAGTCCAGTGGTGGCGGCGGCCCTGAGAGTTTGGGGCCAGTGGAGGCGGCATGCAGGAGCAGTGGGAGCATCGGTCTGGGCCCCAACCTGTGATAATCACCGGTTTGCCCCGGGGAGTATGGATGGGGGGGTTCCGGTTATGGCGAAGAGCGGGGATTGAGAGGATGGGGGATCTGTTCATAGATGGAGTTTTCCGACTATGAGGGCGTTGGAGGAAATGTTTGGGTTGGCGAGGGGAAATGAATTCAGGTATCTGCAGGTGCGGGACTTCCTTCGTAAACAGGTGTCAACCTTCCCGCTCCTACCGCTAAGGGGGTTTCATGACAGGGTAGTTTCCAGAGGGTGGGTAGGAGAAAGGAGCGTCTCGGACATTTATAAGGAGCTTATGGGGTCAGAGGAGACGCAGACCGAGGAGCTGAAGCGCAAGTGGGAGGAGGAGCTAGGAGGTGAGATAGAGGATGGTCTATGGGCAGACGGGTTGAGTAGAGTCAACGCGTCTGCAACATGTGCCATGCTCAGCCTGATACAATTTAAGGTTGTTCTCCGGGCTCACATGACAGTGGCCCGGATGAGCAGATTATTTGGGGTGAAGGACCAGTGCGCAAAATGTGCGGGAGGACCGGCGAACCATGTCCACATGTTTTGGACATGTCTAAAGCTTAGGGGATTTTGGCAGGGGTTTGCAGACGTCATGTCCACGGTGTTAAAAACAAGGGTGGCGCTGAGTCCAGAGGTGGCGATTTTTGGGGTGTCAGAAGACCCGGGAATCCAGGAGGAGAAAGAGGCAGATGTTCTGGCCTTTGTTTCCCTGGTAGCCTGGAGACGGATACTATTAGCATGGAGGGACTCAAAGCCCCCGAAGTCGGAGACCTGGCTCTCGGACATGGCTAACTTTCTCTGTTTGGAGAAAATCAAGTTTGCCTTGAGAGGGTCACTGTTGGGGTTCACCGGGAGGTGGCAACCATTCGTCGACTTCTTTGCGGGAAATTAATCGTCAGCAGCAGACGGGGTGGGGGGGAAGGAGTAGTTTAGATTAGAGTAGGGGGTCAATAAGGGTGGGACCTGTACGAGTGGTAAATGGCTTTTGCACTATATTTATGGTTTCATGTATATTGTTTCGTTTGTTGTTGTCACTATACCAAAAAAACCTCAATAAAATGTTCATTAAAAAATAAAAGACATTGGCCAGTCAACAAGCTCAATTAATGATTTATTTCGAAATGGCAGATGGGCTATTAATTTCACTCTTCCCACCAAATGTATTACAGGGACTGGGTCAAAGGTAGGACTACGGACGGTGAGCTAGTCACCTGTTTACTTGCCACCCTGCTGAAAGCATGACCAATGGGAGGCTGTAAAATCCTGCCCTAAATAAAAACCTTGATAAGGAACAACTTCCATCAACAATCTGCAATATATGTTGTAGTTGTGTTACAGCACTAAGTGAAGCAACAGCATTGTGATTCACAGAATGCAAAGACCATGGTGCCTATAGCTTACAGAAACATATTTAAATAGGCAGTCCTTCTAGTATTGTCAGAGGTGCAGAACTATTAGTAAACATGAAAGCAGCATGCCAATAGTACCTGATCCTGTCAATAATTCTGCCTGTAGGTAAGCTGCGCTCTCAATCCAAAATCAGTCAGAATGGTTGGAGCTCAAAGGTAAAAAGAGCTGGTTATATTCATGGGGATATATTAACCAGCTTTCAGCTTGTGGGGAGAAAATAGAAGGAGAAACATGCTGTCAGATTACAGAGATAAAACGGAATAACAAAATTTTGGTTCTGGGATTTTTAATGGTCCATTCATCGATTGAGACGTTTAAATGGAAAAAGGGGAATGGAATTTGGTATGTACAGGCGAGAGGTTAGCAGCTCTACAAGGATGGAGGCATTGCTAGATCTGGTTAAATAGATCAGATAGATGAGCTAAATCTGGATGAACCAACTGGCAATACCGACTACAGCAATAATATTTAAGAACCAACAGGAAGGGAAAAATCCGGTACAAATTCTAAATCAACTGATTGGTTCGGGGTTCAGGTTCAGGTTCAGGTCATAGATTACTGAAGAAAAGGGTCTCTGTTAACCATGAATAATAATAGGACTGAAGAAGTAAAGAAGTGTATGGGAATAGGGCAGGGAGTGAGCCTAGGTAGAGTGCTCTTTTGGAGGGTCGTGCAGACTCGATGGGCCAAATGGCCTCCTTCTGCACTGTAGGGATTCTTTGATTCTATGAAGATAAGCAACATTGTAATGGTTGAGGAAAATTTAGATTAGCTAAGCTGATCCTGTCGGGACACACCGTGGGATCCGAGGCAGAAAATTGCAGATGCCCTTGAAATTATATTTCAGGGCTCTATTGAGTGTGGATATGTGCAAGAAGGCTGGAGGATGGTTAGTATAGCATCCATTTTTAAAAAGACACAGAGGTAATTTGGATAATTATATGCCAGTGTTTAATTAAGAACAGAATTACCATATAACTAGATAAAGAGAAAATTGTTTCAAGTAATCAAAACGGATTGCAAAAACGATGATGATGCTTGACAAATAATTCTTTGACGAGGTGATGAACATGGTAGATGGGATAAATGCAGAATATGGAATTTTAAAAAGCCTCTAATGACATACCACACAAAAAACTGTAGAAACGATTAAGGGATGGACAATTAGGCGGTGGACAGCAATATGGTTAGTAATTTGCGTCGGGGGTTAAGGACAGTTGTGCAGTGCGGTTGGAACCCTGGTATCCCTCAGGATTAATTTCTGGAGTACAGGAGAGCTCAGTGATAATAATTTCAGTCTGTTCATCCTGTACATCAATAAAGTGGCATCAAAATAGTCAGTGCTATCCAAATGTGAGGTTAAATTAATTATTAAAGGAAAAGAAATGAAGCCGCAAGGAATATCAATAATATGGGGAAATCGGTTAAAAAGCAGCAGATGATATTCAATGTCATTAAGTGAGAGCTGAAACAAAATGGCAGCGGTAATTATGCTTGGTTTGTGAAAGAGCACAGGCATTAAGGGTTCACAAACCATTGAGGTGCAAAAAATTCCCAGGGGAAGATAGAGGGATGTAAAAAGGGGAACAATTACATTGCAAGTATTTTCCATAGAAAGAATGAATGATAACATGGTTCGGAATTCTCCTGCCATTGCGATTCACTTTTCCTGCCGGCAGCACATCCCTGCCCACAAGATTCGCAGCGTCTTGGGGTTGTTACAATGGGATATCCCATTGACAAGCGGCGGGAAAATATATTCCCGCCGTCAGCGAATGGCGAGCGGCTGAGACACACACACGGCTGGGGAATCAGAGAATCCCACTCATTGTTTATAAAACCACAAGGTGGTATTAAAGTTTTACATATGATCTTATCACATTTAGGATAATCTAAAGCTTTCCATACGTGCAGTGGATTCCACTGAAAGGTCTGGATTTACAAGCAAGGGTGTGACTTGTAAAATTCACCGGGTGGCTGCCTGCTGCCCGCTCCAAACTGTCTACAATTTTACAGGGCTGGGTGAAGAGTAGGGCATGCCTCCCACCCTTGCCCTAATTGAGGCCCTGAAGTGGCTAATTATTGGTGAGTGCTCCCTCCCCCCTGGCCTCTTCATCAAAATCCTCAAGCCCCTTATACCTAGCCTAACCTCACCACCCTCCTGTGGAACACCTGCACTTGGTTCTGGACTCTGGGGAATACCAGTCCTGACCACAGTTGCCACTGGCGCTGCTGGAACTACAGAGCTGCCAGCCAACCATACTGGCCAGCAGCTGTCTTAGGCAGGACCTCCAACTGAGGGGTGGTGGAAGATCAGTCTCCACCCATTTAACAAAGTGCCAAATGACTGCGGGGGAGGGGGGGAGGGGGGGGGGGGTTAATTGGTGGGGACGTATTCCCAATTGACTCTGAGTGTTGGGGCAGGAAAAAACACCATCTGAAAAGTCCTGCCAAAATATTTTAAATATTCATCCACAATGAAATAATATAGATCTTATTTACATGCTGATAAATGATTCTGGCTCTGCATTGCTAATAAATAATATTTTGGTCATTATTTTGGTACAGTGATATTTTGCTCTCTTTTTGCTTTCACCTTTATTGATAGTTACTGTTCTTTCCAGAATTATAGGTTAAAAATCACAATACCTATTAAATTCCTCCCTGCCACTTTACTTAGAATGTCGACCAGTTTGAAACAAATATGTTAATGATTCAATTCAATCAGCAGAGTGGAATTTGATACAACGCATTAAGTATGCCAACAGAAATTTATACTCATTCCATGTGGTAAAATTCAATAGACGAGAATTTAAGATAAACAACATTGTAGGTATCAGTGATTTTCCAGCTTCAAGATGGCATTTTAAAGATTTTTTAATGGACTATTGAACTCAGATTACTGCTGAATATATCTTAGATGGTTTGAAGTAAGTTCAAAGAAATCTGGGCAGGCTAAATCAGTAGGCAGAGATGGCAGATGCAACTTAACACAGATAACCTTTATGTTAATGAGGGTAGATAACAATAATTGAAAGAAATGGGAATGTGGAGCAGATATTAAATGGTAACATACTCCAAGAAAAAGAACAGCAAAGAGATACAGAGGATTTTGTGACTGTGCCAGGCTGTTGCTTGACCAGTCTGTGGGACAGTTTGGCACAAGATCTATCATTTCGCAATATATTGTGAACTTTCAGCCAAGTTTTTAAGCTGGACACCATCAGAGTAGTAAAATGGCTACTGAAAATCATGTGACCTTTGGCATTGAGCTTTGGACAGTCCCAAGTCTCAAGCGAATTGCTAATTAAATATGGACACGCATAGCTACCTGGAGAATTCACACATCCCTAAGTTTAAGGATGGATCAACACAAAACGACAATAGAAATCCAGCCAACCTAACTTTGTTTCACCCTGTGCAAAACGGAACATTGAAACGCAATGTGTGTTCAATGGGTGTGCATGGATCCTATAAACAGGCCACCGTATTATGATGGTTTCCCTCAACCAAACAAAGCTGGGTGAATCTCAAAGTGTCAAATGAGAACACAGGAAGACTGGAATCAACACACACATCACCCTTTGTTTGAAAAGAGACTTTGAACGTGCGGAAATCACATGATGAGGGAACCATTTTGTTGTCTACTTTTAAAAACCAGCAAGAAACGTCTTGCAGAGGAGTTCCACCGAAAGCTATCAAACTATCTGAGCAACCAAGGTAAGAAACAGTAATTCTACGGAAGTGGAAAATCCTAACACAGAGAGAAGGGCTCTCCAATCTGTTGGAGTTGAATTTCACCCAAGAACCAACCCCCTGGAAATTTTACTACAAGAAACCTCAGCTTACTGAGAATCCTTTACTTTACCAAATTTCAACTAAAGCACCAACTTCATCCAAAAAACTACAGACCTGACATGAGAGAGACTGAGATAATCATAAGCTGTAACGGTAAATTATGTTCATCTGCATTTAATCTTTGAGAGTGTGAGCCAGGTTAGTAAAATGTTGTGCCAAGTTTGGGGTGAGTGTGTGATAATAAATAACTTTGTATTTGTAACTCACAAAAAGCTTTCTGTTGGAATTGGGACTCTCACTCTTAAGCTAGGAAAACAAACACCTCTTACATATAAACATACTGATCACAGGCGGCAAATTTGTTTTTTTTTTGGAGTAAATCTGATTTTCCTCTGCATTCCTGACCCCATGCCATTTTCCTCTGGTCTTTTTGCAGGTCAGGAATGGGTAGTCTGCAAAATGTATACCCGTTCCTGCTGAGATTGGGTTCCTCCTGTTATATGGGTGATCACAATCAAATTTCCTTCCAAACACCTTTGTGTCTGATGGTGTAGGGTTTGGAAACCCATTAAAAGCTTATCAGGTTTCAGAGTTTGTGAAGGAAATGAAAAGCCTGTTGAGGAGTTGGGAACATTCTGAAAGGTACATGTAAAATATTTTCAAACCTTCAAATATCATTATTAGATGTTGTATTGTAATGTATATGTGTTTTAGTGCAGTGAATCAACATTGGGATGTATCCTTTAAAGGCAAGTTGACCCTTACATTGACCAGGATTGTGTAATTATTCACATGCATTACAGTACTTTTCCAATTGAAAAAACATCATTTAGCAGTGAAAATGTAAAGAAATGTCCTCTGCTGTCATATTTCTGTGCGTTGATTTAATTGAATGTCCAGACTGAACTGAAGAGGTAAAAGAAATGGAAGAAGCTTCGAAATAGAAATGGCCATCTTTTCTGTGAACAGAGCTAGAAGATTTTGTCATGACAGCCTAATTCTGCCCAGAGAGAAGTAGAATGAACATAGGTGGCTTTGAAGACACTGCTGTTAAATGTAAAGATGTACCACAGCCCATTCACTGAATGTGCAATTGGTTGACAACCATACTCAGCACATCATTCAGATAAATATCTGGCACTGGCAGCAATTATGGTGCCTTTATTTTGTGTAAATCTGCTTTAACATCTGTTTAATCCACCATGCCAAACCAGAAGTTTAACGAGGGCTATCCATTAATCACTGGGCTCATGACTCCAAAGCGCAACACAAGCACACACTTATAATGAGAGCCACATTGTGGCAAACAAAATCATTCAGCAGCATTCACTTGGGTACCTAAGCAATGCTACTGCAGCCTGGACCACTCTGGAGGAGTCCTTGCAGTAGTTACCCGAGCAGGTGTCTTACATCATTATAATTTGCTGCATCCTGCACAACCTTGCTTACCACAATTCTTATCACCATGTCTGAAGTGAGTAGCGGAGGAGAACGGGCAGGGAGAAGAGGTGGAGAAAAATGGCAGGTGGCATGGTGGAGGCCTTTGGGAAAGTAATACAATGGCTGCTGTTGTCTAATTTATTGGTCCATTTTGACCCCAAAAAGGAACTCGTCCTGACATGTGATGCTTCCTCTTATGGGGTTGGGGTGGTACTTTTCCACCGTTGGAAAGACGGGATAGAAAGACCCATCGCCTAGGCATCCAGGATTCTCTTGGATGTCGAGTGGAGGTATTCTTAAATTAAGAAGGCA
This sequence comes from Scyliorhinus torazame, assembly GCF_047496885.1. Classification (NCBI taxonomy): domain Eukaryota; kingdom Metazoa; phylum Chordata; class Chondrichthyes; order Carcharhiniformes; family Scyliorhinidae; genus Scyliorhinus; species Scyliorhinus torazame. Next base: position 162,690,587 of record NC_092717.1, on the reverse strand, counting down.
GGCTTGACAGTCATGTTGGTTGTAAAACATTTCACCAGGATGTCTATGACATGTGTTTCAAAATAGTGACCGACCACAAGCCCTTATTGTTACTTTTTAATGAAGATAAGGCAACCCCCATTGCTTCCCCCCGGATAGTGTTGAGTCCTGTTGCTTGCAGCTTTGGAGTATCTCTTAGAGCCCTGGAATGTGAATAGCTAAAACCGATGCCTCGTGTCGTCTCCCAGTGCCCTCAAGCCTGGTTGCCTTACTGGCGGTGGAAGAGGTCACAATGACCTTGCATTTTAAAAAAAAAATTTAAGAGACATTACCAGTGTCTGCAATGCAAATCAATATCTAGAAGCAGAAGGATCGAACACTATCAAAATTGAAGCATCTGATCCTGAACAACGGAGTCTGAGGACAAATGTTCTAACCCTCAGATGGCATGAAACTTTAACTGACCAAGAAAGATAACTCAGCGTTAAGGATGGTATCATTCTTTGGGGAGGTGGGTAGTTGACCCCCGCCCAAGGTGGGGCCCAATACTACTGGAGCTACACAAGATAAAAGCAAATTACTGTGAAGCTGGAATCTGAAACTAAAACAGAAAATACTGGACAATCTCAGCAGGTCTGATAGCATCTGTGGAGAGAGAAGGGAGCTAACATTTTGAGTCTGGATGATTCTTTATCAAAGCTGTAATTCAGACTCGAAATGGAAGCTCCCTTCTCTCTCCAGATGCTGTCATACCTGCTGAGATGTCCAGTATTTTCTGTTTTTGCTACTGGAGCTACATCATGACCACCTTGGGGTCAGCGCTCACCAGGAGCAACGTTTGGTGGCCTTGTCTCGACTCCGACATCACAGATTTGGTGAAACAGTGTGATTCATGCCTGGAGAATCAGAAACTTCCTACTTCAGCCTCCCTATACCCATGGGAGTGGCCACGCAGGCCATGGGTGCGAGTGCACATGGACTTTGCCAGGCCTTTTGTGGGTTCCATGTTTTTAATCCTGGTAGATGCACACTCCAAATGTTTGGAGATATACCGCATGACTCCCACACTATGATTACAACATTGTTTTTACATGCATGGCATACTGGAAGTCCTGATTTCTGACAATGGCACTGCCTTCACTAGTGGGGAGTTCCAAAGCTTCATGCAATCCAATGGCATCAGACACATTAGAACAGCACTCTATCACCGGTCATCAAATTGGTTGGCAGAACGGGTGGTGCAGTCCTATAAAATCGGCATGAAAAAGCAACCGGCAACATCCAGAGTCCAAATTGGCATGGCTTTTATTCGATTATAGGACCACTCCTCATACTACAACAGGAATCACCCCAGTGAAACTGTTAATGGGACGGCGGCTTCGTACAAGACTAAGCCTACCATTCCCAAACCTGGCAAAGAGGTGGGCGTCCCAACAAAAGAACCAGAAAATAAATTATGACTCTGAGGGATCCGAAAGAATATTCAAGATGGGTGGTCTGGTTGACGTGAGGAATTTCGGAGATGGCTCCAGCTGGGTCCCTGGAATCATAATGGAGAAAATGGGACCAGTATCCTACAAAGTGAAGGTCTAGGATAAGGTCTTGAGGAAACACCTGGACCCCCTCAGAAATAGAGAATCCGTCCCCATACAAGCCTCACTACTGGCCACAGAGATGGCCACCGCTAGTGCAGGGCAACAGCCTGCAGGTCCATCTCTCCTGATAACGAGGGTTCTGAGGTGGAAGCAGAAGAAGGTGTTCCCACTGTCGCAGACAGAGAGGAGAAGTCTGCGTTGATGCTCCCTCCGGACGTGAAGGTCTCCAATTCGGTTCACACCTCCTGATAGAGTTCCACCCTTGATGACCTCAGACCGATCGTGAAGAGGCAGAAGAGACCTCCATGCTGAGGGAGAAATGGATGTGAGAGAGAAGGGATGTTATGGTGGCTACAAAGGAGACGGGGGATTGTCAACAGATCTCCCCGTTGGCTTTGTGGAATATGAATTCCCCTATTAGGCAGGTGGGAGCTCGCCCAATAGTAAATGTATTGCTGGAACCTAAAACCCGCTGCTCCAACCCAGACTGGCATCTCCATAGGTTTCCGGGCTTGCATGCATGTGTTGTAAGCCACAGGAGCGGTCTTTTTCATTACTACAATAAAGGGATTTGTTGTTGGAAGACGGGCCTTGGAAAAGTTATTACAGGCGTGACTAATTTACTTAAACTGAAGTCAGACTACAAAGTTAAAAACATTAAAAGGGGTTAGGTGTGAAGGCAAGAATTTAGAAATGGAGATGAGTAAGGCGAAGATGGAACAGTGAGCAGCATGAATGGAAATTTGCATTAGGAAGATAAGGAAGGGGAGTTAAATTAACTATTGTTTTTCAATTAGCAAAAATCATAAATTAATATGTCAATTTATCAAGTTTATATTTATCCAAAAGTAATAGCCATTAAAAAAAATTCAAGAGCTGTATGTTCTGGGAAAGGGAATTTCCAAAGGGAAGTAAAAACAATAGTTTTAAAGATGAAAGAGGAAAAACATATTCAAAGGTTGAAGTCTGTATAGTAGCTGTGGTCATGAGATCTTCAAGAACATGTGCTGAAAGGGACCTGCGAAGAAAGTAACTTGCAGCCGCCCTCAGAGATGTTATAGCAGCAGTGGATGTTTGTGGTAAATTTACTGGAATTTTTAGAAAGGACTGTTGCCAAAAAGGGGTGTTTAGCTTTGAGTTTAACTAAGCAGGAACAGGAGGCACAAGACCGTGTGAGCCTCTCCTACTACAGGAACATTCCCAGAAGAGGGTCAAGGAAGCCCTTAGATGGCTGCTAATTGTCTACTTAAGTGTCTTAAATGGCCCACATTGAACGGGTTGCCTGACGTCTTCCTCTCCATGAGTAAAATACCATGTGTTGGATGGGGCTCGTAGGCAACAGACATGGCACCCTTCCATGGTGCCCAATTTGGCGTTCCCATCCACCCCCACCCCTGTGAAATTCAGCCCAATTTTTCCATTATTCCAGCAACACAGGAGCAATCATATTCCATGTAATATTTGATTATCCATGTCTAAATTTATTTGCGTTTTAGTTAATTTTATTTCACTTTCAACCACATTTCAAAGAGATACTGAGTTTTTTTTTACAAAATAACACAGCAATTAATAGAAAAATAGATTATATTGATGGAAGTTAGTATACTATTCTGTGGGGGTAAATATTAAGCTAATTAATTCTGTACTTCTGTTCTACAATTGCAAGTTTCATTATCTGCTTATGAATCAGTAGCATTCCGAGGCACTGGCTCACTAATGAAACCCGAAGGGACTGAGATTCTTCCTAGTCAGCTCCTGATCACCTTGCAAATCATTATTCTAATAGTTATGGTTGTCCAAGCCACACCGGGAATGGAAACCTAATCAGTGCTGGTTAAGGAGAAACTTGAATTTATCTAACACTTTTCATGTCCTCAAAGCATTCCCAGTTGATGTTTCTACTGGATGGGAACGTCCCAGAATGGAACCATGGCTCAAAAGGCCATAACCGTTAAATCTTTTAGAAATCATGGATGAACAGAGTCACAGGAATGCCAATTAGCTTTTAACAATAGGAAGAAAATGACTAAACTAAGTTCAATTATAATACAATACACCTTCACTCCAACTTATCGTAACACAGGGTACAAAATATATCTTAGGCTGTAGTGTTCTCAGTAAACACACAGTCCCTGTAATTCAACAGGCTAACTGCGGTCAGACATGATCCACTCTGAAACTAAGTGGCAGATCTCACCCAATTGAACTTCCGTGGATTTACTCTCAAATTCCCCAGATGATTATTACACTTTGAGACAACTGATGTCACTGGGTTCCAGCTTTCATGCGAGTGTTTCCAAACTCCGCTCTCGAAAAGTCATGCCCTAGAATCATCTTTCAAGCAATGCTTTCCTTCAACTGTTTCCAGCAAGGATCCACTTCCAGGATTTCAAACGCTCCTTTCAGTAATTCCTTTGTCTTGAATAGCTATGTGCTTTTTCACATAATCTCTCAGCGATCCAACCACCAATTGAAGCACAATTGCTTCAGCTATTGCTTCACAGGCTGCAGTAAGATATCACCAACTTTATGACTATTTCAGAGTTCTGGGGCGTCATTCTCCAACCCCCCAGAGGGTCGGAGAATGGCCGTTGGCCGCCGTGAATCCCGCCCCCGCCGGTTGCCGAAGTCTCCGAAGGGAGAAAAGTCGGCGGGGCGTTAATGGCGCCGCTGCCGCGGAGAATGTCACGGGTCTGCGCAAGGCAGCCGATTTTCGGCCTGCCGATATTCTCCCTTCCGGATGGGCCGAAGTCCCGTCGACGTGATGACCGTTCACGTCGACGTGAATCAAACCTCCTTTTCATCGGCGTGACCCGGTGCTCCAGACTCACGCCGACCAGCGTGGAGGTGAGTGACGGCCTGGGGGGTTGGCTCTGGGCAGGCAATGGCGTGGCCGCAGTCTGATTGCGTGAGGAGAGGTGTGTCTCGGGTAGTGTGTGTGTGTGTGCGGCGGGGGGGGGGGGGGTGGTTAGAGTAGGCTGGGCTCCGGGGGAGTGCCGGGAGGGGGTCCATGCCGGGGTGGAGGTTGGGGGGGGTCCGTGCTGGGGTGGAGGTTGGGGGGGGTCCGTGCTGGGGTGGAGGTTGGGGTCCGTGCTGGGGTGGAGGTTGGGGGTTGGGGGGGGGGTCCGTGCTGGGGTGGAGGTTGGGGGGGGGTGTCCGTGCTGGGGTGGAGGTTGGGGGGGGGGGGTCCGTGCCGTGCCGGGGTGGAGGTTGGGGGGGGTCCGTGCTGGGGTGGAAGTTGGGGGGGGGGGGGTCCGTGCTGGGGTGGAGGTTGGGGGGGGTCCGTGCCGGGGTGGAGGTTGGGGGGGGGTCCGTGCCGGGGTGGAGGTTGGGGGGGGTGTCCGTGCTGGGGTGGAGGTTGGGGGGGGGGGGGGGTCCGTGCCGTGCCGGGGTGGAGGTTGGGGGGGGGTGTCCGTGCTGGGGTGGAGGTTGGGGGGGGGGGGTCCGTGCCGTGCCGGGGTGGAGGTTGGGGGGGGGGGGGGTCCGTGCCGGGGTGGAGGTTGGGGGGGGGGGGGGGTCCGTGCCGTGCCGGGGTGGAGGTTGGGGGTTGGGGTCCGTGCTGGGATGGAGGTTGGGGGGGGGGGGGCCCGTGCTGGGGTGGAGGTTGGGGGGGGTCCGTGCTGGGGTGGAGGTTGGGGGGGGTCCGTGCCGTGCCGGGGTGGAGGTTGGGGGTCCGTGCCGGGGTGGAGGTGGGGGGTTCCGTGCTGGGGTGGAGGTTGGGGGGGGGGGGGGGGGTCCGTGCCGAGGAGGGGGATGGGAGGGCAAGTGAGTTGGTCCACCTGGCCAGGTGCCAGCCTCCAACAGTTGGACCCATGCGGTCCATGCCACCTGGCTGGGGGGAGGAGGGGATATGGGCAATGATGACATGTCGTCGATCCCCTCCCCCCCCCACCAGGCCGTCATGTTTTCAGATCATCCAGCGATGTTGGCCGCTGTGGTGGCAGCCGCTCATGTCTATGTTGCCCTGGATGAGGAGGAGGAAGAGGAGGAGGAGGAGGAGCGTGCCAGAGAGGCGGCGCAGGCTGCCGCAGAGGGGCAGGTGGCAGCCACCCAGGCTGGAGGGACACCTGACCGACAGGACGAGGAGGGGGAGGAGGACGTCGCGGCCCCACGGCAACGGAGGCACCCGAGGGCGCCCCGTGTGTACCGGCCCCGGCAGTCATACCAGGACCTCACGGACCGTGAATGCAGGAGGAGACTCCGGATGAGCCGGGAAACCATGGCACACATCTGCCACCTGCTGGCACACCTGTCACCGCGTGGCACTGGCGGGGGACACCCTCTCCCCGTGTCCGTCAAGGTTACGGTGGCCCTGAACTTTTATGCAACGGGGTCATTCCAGGCACCGAGTGGGGACCTGTCCGGCATATCGCAGACATCGGTGCACCCGGGCAGTGACAGATGCCCTATATGCCATGGCGCACCGCTACATCCGCTTCCCCGTGGACCGGGCCAGCCAAGATGCCCGGGCCGTGGGCTTCTCTGCCGTGGCCGGGTTCCCCATGGTCCAGGGCGCGATCGATGGGATGCACGTCGCCGTGCGGCCACCTGCAGATAACAGGGCCGTGTTCACTAATAGGAAGGGGACCTATTCGATGAACGTACAGGTGGTCTGCGACCACCGCATGATGATCCTGCACGTCTGCGCCCGTCACCCAGGCAGTGTACACGACTCATTAGTGTTGTCGCGGTCATCCATCCCCGGCATGTACGAGGGACGCCACCCCCGGCTGAGGGGCTGGTTGCTGGGCGACAGGGGCTACCCATTGCGATCGTGGCTGATGACGCCTATACGGAGGCCACGCAATGAGGCGGAGAACCGCTACAATGATGCCCATGTAGCGACAAGGGGAGTGATCGAGAGGTGCTTTGGTGTGCTGAAGATGCGTTTCAGGTGCCTGGACCTCTCTGGGGGCGCCCTCCAGTATCGGTCAGATAGGGTCGGCCGCATCATTGTGGTGTGCTGATTCCTGCACAACATAGCCCAGCAGAGGGGCGATGTGCCGCAGGCAGAGGAGGGCGGAGTGGAGGAGCAGCAGGAAGAGGCCCAGTCCTCCCCAGATGAGGGGGATGGGGGCAATGGTCAGGGCAGACGGGGTAGACACAGGCGGGTGGCTGTCCACCGTTACCGGCTGGCCCAGCGGGCACGGGACAGACTGATAGACGCCCGCTTCACTGACTAGATGGGCGTGGGAATCGGGTAGTATGGCCACAGACCGCACACCATGGCAACAGCCGACCACCCACACCCCACACCCATCCACCCACCCAGCACCCTCACCCCCCTCCCCAACCCCACCCACATGCAAACCACCCCCCCCCCCCCCCATTGCCGATCCACCTGAGGCACAACGGGCCGGGCTCTCAGTTGCGGGTGGACGCGTGTCTATCGCAGGCCATGGAGGATGATGACAACCCGCCCTGCGATGAGCTCCTGGCTCTACATCGTTGGACTATGTCTGACCCATGGCCACAGTACCACCATCCACCCGGACCATCCCTGCATGCGGCTGTGACACTGCAGCGCACGGTCCCGACCTCTGCCCGGGGGATGTTGATGGCGGCCCAGGGGGAAGGGGGCAGACTCACCTGGGGCTGAGGTAAGACCACCCCTCACACACACACTTGCGCTCAACGTACATGACACCCCCGCACACTTTGGACAGAGCACAAAGGCAGCTTCGGTAGGTGTAACATTGACTTTAATAACCAAAGGAGTTCATGCACGTGCCCTAGCCCCTAAAACTCATCTGTGCCCTGCACCCGTGCCAACTTACTCAGTGTCTAATTGTTTGGCCTTACGGGCCCTTTGACTACGTCTACGTGGTTCCCCAGACGGTACAGCAGAACTGGAGGTGGACTCCTGTGATTCCTGCCCTCTGACACTGGATCCCTTTGACGGCCGTTTCCTGGGGCGTCCTGGCCTAGATGGACCAGGCTGCGGCCCAGGCGACTGGGATGGCGAGCTGCCAGCCTGTCCTGCCCGTTACCCACCCGATGCACCTGGGACGGAAGGGGGGGGGGGGGGGGGGTCCGAGGTGTCGCGGTGTACCGGGACCTCCCCTACAGAGGGAGCCGGGACGGACCACACCACCTCCTCCTCCCTCGGGGTGCCCGATGGCCCCCAGGCCTCTACATGGGTGGGGGATGCGAACGGACTGGCCATCCGACGCCCCCCCGACATCTGGCGCTGCCAGTCCTGGAGGCCCGAGCTGGTATCGACAGGGGTCTGCAGGTTTGCAGCCATGGAGCCCAGGGGGTTGGCAAACCCTGTCTGTGGCAGTGCGACGCCGGCTTGCACATGGCCACTGGCGCCGATGCCCTCAGCGATGGCCTGCAGAGACTGGGCCATGGCCTGCAGAGACTGGGCTATGGCGTTGAGCGCCTCTGCCATCTGGCGCTGGCACTGGCTCATGGCCTCCTGTGAGAGGGCAGCCATGTCCTGGGCCACAGACGCCGCCTGCACGGAAGGCCCCAGGCCTCGCAAACCGTTCCCCATGTCTGACACCGTCGCACCCATTGCCTCCACCGCGGACGCCACCCGTGCGGTGTCAGCCTGGGTGGCACGCATGACCGGGACCACTCCCAGCTCCTGGACGCGGGTGGACTCCTCCACCTGCGACCGCAGCCGCCGCAAGCTGCCCGTCACCCTCTTCGCTCGTCTCCGGGTCGGTGGTTGCATCGGATCTATGTGTGGGTCTGGTAACTGCAGGAACCCGGGATCCATTTGGGCGGCAGATGTTCGCTTGGGCTGGGCTGCCCTCCGACCGCCCGGTCCCTCTGCTGCTCCTACCTCCACCTGCTGTACCGGGACGGCTGTGTTGTACGCACCAGTGAGTGTACCAGACGCCTCATCACTAAAGTGCCCAACCGTGGTGAGTGTTTCTGCGATGGTGGAGGGTGTTGGTGACAGCAGTGGCGTTGTGTCGTGCTCTTCGTCCCACTCTGAGTCCATGGCACTTTGGGGTGGGGGTTCGTCTCCACCCATCCACTCTGAGTCACTGTCCGGTATTTCGTCTTCCTGGGTAGTGCTGTCCCGGGTAGGGGTGTCCTGGGTAGTGGTGTCCTGGGTAGTGGTGTCCTGGCTCGGATGTGACGGGGGCCTGTGGCTGCCCCCCTCGTCGCTGGGTGGTCGCTCCCGCACGTGACGGGGGTGTCGTCTCCCTGTTGCTCCAGGTCTCCCGTGGTGTGCGAGGGGCATCCTGCGGGCGTCGCATGCTGGAGGGTCCGGGTCTCTCCGTCTCCCGTGGTCTCCGAGGGGCATCCTGCGGGCGTCGCATGCTGGAGGGTGCGGGTCTCTCCGTCTCCCGTGGTCTCCGAGGGGCATCCTGCGGGCGTCGCATGCTGGAGGGTGCGGGTCTCTCCGTCTCCTGTGGTCTCCGAGGGGCATCCTGCGGGCGGTCTGCATCTGCGGGGCTGGGTGCCTGGATGTTTGGTCCTGCGATACACAATGAAGCATGCATGGTTAGACATCAGGCAGTGATCAGGTGATACGGGGGAGGGGGATATAGGGGAGGGGGGATATGGGGACGGGCTGTCGGTGGCTCACTCGCTAGTACGCCCCCGACCTCTGCATCAGCAACCTCCCGGTCCTCAGGTCCGCCAGCCAGTTCCAGGGCCCTTTCCTCGTGTACGGTCAGTGGCCTCTCATCAGCGGGCCCTCCTCCAGTCCTCACATGCTCCCTATTGTTGTGTGCGCGCTTCTCCTGTGGGGGGGGTGGGGGCAGGGGTAAAAGGCAACGGTGTTAGGCAGGTATATGAATGCACGCCATCGGTTGCGCGTGCATTGCAGAGGTTATGGTTAGGGCTGGATTCACTTGGGGATATGGGGGAGGGGGGGATATGGGGGAGGGGGGATATGGGGGATATGGGGGAGGGGGGGATATGGGGGAGGGGGGGATATGGGGGAGGGGGGGATATGGGGGAGGGGGGGATATGGGGGAGGGGGGGATATGGGGGAGGGGGGATATGGGGGAGGGGGGATATGGGGGAGGGGGGATATGGGGGAGGGGGGGATATGGGGGAGGGGGGGATATGGGGGAGGGGGGGATATGGGGGAGGGGGGATATGGGGGAGGGGGGATATGGGGGAGGGGGGATATGGGGGAGGGGGGATATGGGGGAGGGGGGATATGGGGGAGGGGGGATATGGGGGAGGGGAGATATGGGGGAGGGGGGATATGGGGGAGGGGGGGAGGGGGGATATGGGGGAGGGGGGATATGGGGGAGGGGGGATATGGGGGAGGGGGGATATGGGGGAGGGGGGTTATGGGGGAGGGGGGTTATGGGGGAGGGGGGAGATATGGGGGATATGGGGGAGGGGGGGATATGGGGGAGGGGGGGATATGGGGGATATGGGGGAGGCTCACCCTGCCTGCTCTGACGAGGTCTTTCACCTTCTTGTGGCACTGGGTGCCTGTCCGTGGTGTCAGGGCCACAGCGGTGACGGCCTCTGCCACTTCCCTCCACAGACGCCGGCTGTGGCGAGAGGCAACTCTGCGGCCGTGCCCGGGATACAGGGCGTCCCTCCTCTGCTCCACCGCGTCCAGGAGCGCCTCCACATCGCGTGACTCGAACCTCGGGGCTGAGCGACGGCCAGCCATCCAGTCGGGTGTTGCGGTCGGGTGTTCCGGTCGGGTGGGGAGGGAGCAGCGCGGCCTTATGAGCCGTCACGCTGTGCAGCGCGTATGGCGCTGCACGGCGTGAACCACTGCGCAAGCGCGGATCCCGTTACGTCGCTGCTAGTCCATTTCGGGCCGGAGACTATCGACCCATTTTTCCGACGTGACGCAAGTCGGATTTGCGCCGTTTTTTGCGCCGATCGGCGGACTTTCCGCCGATAACGGAGAATTTCGCCCCTGGCTTCTCACTTTTCAATTTCACTAGGTCTGTGCTTTTCAGGTCTGTCCAGGATTTTTTTTAAACTTGATCGCAGCAGTCACATACTAACTCAAAGTTTTTCACCCTTACTGCACCAAATACTTAAAAATACAAAATATATAAAATTCCTACATTTGTCATAACAGGAGACTAAGTTCTTCAGAAAAGTGTCATGTGGGATGTGTCACGTCCAAGAGGCAAAGAGCATCATGGTTTAACATCTGATTGAAAAGCCCTTCTCCAATAATGGTGCACATCCTCAGTACTGCACGCTTATGCACTCTGGAATCCCTCAATTTTGTCATAACTGTCTAAGATCCAAGTGCACCTCTTCTCATTCCTCCTTAATAATCAGCAAATATAATGACACATTCATACCCAGAGTGGTACAGTAAATGACAATGGGTAAACACCCATTAAAAGTAGAAAGGGGTCCAACAGCAAATTTGGGGAGAAGAACAATGAAGTGGTTAGGGTGGAGAAACAATGGCAAAAAATATTGAATAAAGACTTACCTTCAAGTGCATGCTACATGCATTTGCCATCAGCTCCTCGTGCTATTTGATCACAATGTCCTTCCGTCAAATAGCATGCTCAGGCTTTGTGCACCCAGAAATGCACATTCTATTGATTTGATTATCACTCAGCCCTCTAATGCAACCAGAATCACAGAATCCTTATAGTGCAAAAGGAGGCCATTTGGTCGATCACGTCTGCACTGGCTCTCTGCCCTGCCTTATCCCTGTAACCTTGCACATTCTTTCTTGTCAGATAACAATCCAATTCCCTTTTGAATACCTCAATCAAATCTGCCTCCATCATCCTCGCGGGAAGCTCACTCCAGCCTCCAACCACCCTCTTGATGAAAAAAATAATTCCTCCCATCACTTTTACTCCTTTTGCCAATTATTCTGAATTTGTGTCCTCTAGTTCTTTATGTACTCTTAAGGGGAACAGTTTCTCACTATTAATTTTGTCCATGACCCTTAGAATCTTGAATATCTCTGTCAAGTCTTTTTTCAGTTTTATTTTCTCCATCGAAAATAGTCCTAGCCTCTCAATCTATCCTCATAGCTACAACTTTGTATCCTTGGAATCATTCTTGTGAATCTCCTCCGTACTTTCCCCAATGCCTTCACATCCTTCCTCAAGTATGGCACTTGCGAAGAACTAGAGTCTTGTACAAGTTCAACATGACCCGCCTTCCTCTTGTGCTCAATGCCTCTATTAATATAGCCTAAAATACTTTGGGCGCAATCTACTGGCCGCATCACGCCCGAAGTGGAACGTTGTGATCAGCAGATGCCAGGAGAAGCCTTCCGTGGGCTTCCCGGCAGCTAGTACGCCTCGTGAGATCTATCCAGACCTCACAAGGTGGCACGATCAGGATCCCGGCCACAAGGGGTGGGACCAAGCTGAAGTAGGCTTTAAACCTACTTAGGCGTACACACCCGGAATCTACCGGCCTCCCGGCATCTAACAGTCACCACAGGGAGTCCCCAACCGGGTGCAATTCGGTACTGGTCCACACAAACGTAGGCTAGGTAGAATGGCCCCTGGGGGGTGGTCCCCTGGCCCTCCCCCTGGAACATGGACACCATGGCACTGCCAGCCTGGCAACTAGACACTGCCACTCTGGCACTGCCAAGGTGGCACTGCCAAGGTGCCCGGGTAGCACTGCCAGGTGCTTGGGTGGCACTGCCAAGTTCAGGACCAGAGGGGGCCATGCCCATGAAAGGAGGGTGTGGTGGGGGGGGGGGGGTAACGAAGAGTGTGGGGGGTGGGTTGTAATGGGGCCTCTGGAAGGTTGGAGGGAGGGGGGGGAAAGAAAAGTTGGGGTCCTGGAAGGGGGGGGGTGCCAAAAGGGGTCGTGGAAAGGCCTGAAAGGGGGGGGGGGCCTTCAACCACCCTGTAGCCGGATGTCATCACTTGGGGTATGCGGGGTAATGCCCATATGTATGGGGGCTGACTTTGCCCATGGGTGAGGGGTGTGGGGGACCTCAAGCACACTTAAGAGATTGATACGCCATTTCAAAATGGCGGCCGGAAAGCTGAGGAACCAGTCCGGACATCGAGTTCAGCTCTCCAATGATGAAAATAATTCGAAGTGTGGGCTTGACCGAGGATAACCTTCCCAGGGCCCGAAAAAGTGAACACGTGTGGGTAGATAGAGGTAGGGAACTTGCCGACTGAGCCGGTGAGAAACTCCCAGCAAAGCCCGCGACAAATGACACTTAGAAACTTTTCCATTAGATCATGCCCATCATGTTTTATTAACTGCTCTCTCAAAATGCCCTGTCATCTTCAATGACTTATGCACATACACACCGAGGTACCTCTGTTCCTGCACCTCCTTTAGAGTTTTTCCCTTTATTTTATCTCCCCATATTCTTCCTGCCAAAATGAATCATTTTGAAATGAATCAGGGCAGCACGGTAGTACAAGTGGATAGTACACTTCACAGCGCCAGGGTCCCAAGTTCGATTCCCTGCTGGGTCACTGTCTGTGCGGAGTCTGCACGTTCTCCCCGTGTCGGCGTGGGTTTCCTCCGGGTCCGGTTTCCTCCCACAGTCCAAAGATGTGCAGGTTAAGTGGATTGGCCATGATAAATTACCCTTAGTGACCAAAAAGGTTAGAGGGGTTATTGGGTTACAGGGATAGGGTGGAAATGAGGACTTAAGTGGGTCGGTGCAGACTCGATGGGCCGAATGGTCTCCTTCAGCACTGTATGTTCTATGTATGTATGTACTATGTACCTCACACTTCTCTGCATTGAACGCAAGCTGCCACATGTCTGTCCAATCCACCAACATGTCTGTTCTTTTGAAGTTCAAGACTATCCTCATCAGTTGACGTTTCAAATCTTCTGAAAACATTGAAATCATGCCCTGAATACCGGAGTCTAGGTCATCAATATACACTAGGAAGAGCAAGGGTTCTACAGCCGACCCCTGGGGAACTCTACTACAAAACTTTGTCAAACCTGTAAAACAACCATTTAATTGCTACTCTCGGTTTTCAGTATCTCAGTCAATTTCTTATCTAAGTACCTGCTTTCCTCTTAATCCAAGAGCTAGAATTTTGCTCACAAGTCTGTTATGTGGCACTCTATCAAATGCCTTTTGAAAATCCACACATATCACATCAACAACATTGCCCTCATCAACATTCTCTGTTACCTCCTCAAAAAACTCCAGCAAGTTCATTAAACCTGATTTCCCCTTAATAATAATCTTTATTGGCACAAGTAGGCTTACATTAACACTGCAATGAAGTTACTGTGAAAAGCCTCTAGTCGCCACATTCCGGCGCCTGTTCGGATACAGAGGGAGAATTCAGAATGTCTAAATTACCTAACAGCACATTTTTTGAGGCTTGTGGGAGGAAACTGGAGCACCCGGAGGCATGGGGAGAATGTGCAGACTCCGTACAGAAGGTGGCCAAAGCCAGGAATCAAACCTTGGACCCTGGCGCTGTGACGCAACAGTGCTAACCACTGTGCTACCATGCATGAATCCATGCTGGTTTTCCATGTTTATCCTGCATTTGTTTAAGTGATCATTGATTTTGCCCCAAATTACAGTTTCCACACATTTCTTGGAAATCAAACTTAACCTAATATTGTTATGGTTTCTATTAATTTTTTGGTTACTTAATAATTGAATGGTCACTAATTTTTGTTACTTTACAGCTTTTAAATTATTAGCCGTTTTTGACTCATTTTTTTCCATCTTGCATGACCTCATGGATATGTAAAATATTATTATTTGAAGTATTGGAAAATCACTTGATGCTATGACTTTCATTACTTCTCACTTGGCTGGATTTGAAATTAAGAATGTGAAAGTGGTTTTTATTTCAACCAATGCAGTTAAAACAAAGTCTTACCTTGTTGGGCTAACTCCTGTCCCCATATCCTCTTTTCAGCTCGAATGCCATCAATCACAGACTCCTGTGCGGTTAGCTGTGAAATCAGTCTAGATTTCTCCTGCTTAAGTAGCTCAACCTGAACAGTTTTTTTCTTATCTTCTTCAGCTGTGTGTTCCAGTGCCCGGAACCGGCTCTAAATTAAAATTGAAGAAAATTTCAAAAATCAAAATGCTTCCAATAATCTTTAGCAGGATAATTTCTGCAGAGATGAATGCCATTTTTCTGCAGCTTCTATTCAAATTACAAGTTGGACAATGTCAATGAAAATTCAGTCCTTATGTCGCTAACCAAATGTTGTACTAACTGGTATCGAAGTCCTAAAATGCTAATCAGAGAACCAAAATGACTTAATTGGTGATTTTTTTCTTTCCAGAATTCAAACCTCAGCACTTATATGTTGGCGAGGCCAGCATTTATTGCCATCCTTTTAAAAAAAATTTAGAGTACCCAATTAATTTTTTCCAATTAAGGGCAATTTAGCATGGCCAATCCACCTAGCTTGCACATCTTTTTGGGTTGTGGGGGCGAAACCCACGCAAACACGGGGAGAATATGCAAATCCCACACAGACAGTGACCCAGAGCCAGGAGCGATCCTGGGACCTCGCCACCGTGAGACTGCAGTGCTAACCCACTGCGCCACCGTGCTGCCCTGCCATCCCCTAATTGTCCTTGAGAAAGTGTTGGTGAGCGGCCTTCATGAAATGCTGCAGTCCATGTGTTGTTGGAACACCCACAGTGCTGTTAGGAAAGACGGTCTAGGATTTTAACCCAGCGACAGTGAAGGATCTGGATCATATTTGGACACGAGCTTCACTATTCCTGACAAAGTCCTCATATATACAAGTTGTTACCAATTTTCTGCTCATCTCAACTATTTTTGTCTTTCCCTAATGATTGAATACAGGAGGATTCCAATGTAACTTCAACAGAATATAATGAATGGCATGTCAAATTTATAATTGACTTAATGTTGGATTCATTATAAAATGCACTTGTTCTACACCTGTAAATTAGAATGATAGATTGCAGTGTCATGAAAATTAATTACTAGGATCAGAATTAAGGCTCTTGAAGAGTGGGGACTCAACAGTTATTATATATCATGACATGAACCACAGAAAATTTATGAAATTCCTTCATGTGAATTAAAGGCTAGAACTATTTGCATTCTTCATCTCCCTTCATGGACCCTAGGGATCCTCATTTGCTAACAAAAAAAAAAGTCAAAGGGGAATAATTGTTAATGCTAGCTAATCCAAAACCATAAAAATAAGTTTTGCGGATTGAATTTCACATAGGCGGTAGTGGTGCTGCCAAAGTGTTGGGGGACAGTGGGACCTAGGGATGCATTTTACTAGCAGTAGCAATTAAGTGGCTGCTGCCAAGGCTGACGGCCCTATAAAGGACAGTAGATGGACAGCAGCTCAGCACCTGGAGGATGGGCAATCTCCCCACATAATAGTGGGTCCTATTCTCCCAAGCTGCTGGTAGAATGACAGCGTGGAAGGGTAGAGGCCTTTCACTGATTACTTAAGTGGCTGAATTGGGTTCTGGTCGAGGACGGTGTCTGCCACCTTTCCAGCCACTGGCTAAATGACATGCTGATGGGGAGATGACAGGCACACCAAATGCCTTAGTGTACCATTTTGGCAATCTTCCCACTTCCCAGCCTTTAACAAAGTAGCTGGTAGAAACTCAGCCCTATGTTTGCCTTTTAGTATTCTCATTTCAACCTACAAATGGCATTATTATAAAATTTTTCAAGTGTTGCTCTTTAAACTTTATTCTAGCAATACAATATAATTAACTTGAGAGTTGATCTTTACAGTGAGTTGCACCTTCTTTCCTTATCATTGCTACTGTACATGTTATGCAAGTCATATACACCAGTGACCGTGCGGAGACATAGAGAGGGCATCGTTAGCCGCATGCTTGGTTCACAGTAGTTGTATGGAGGGGCACATGGAAGGTTGGGGGCGGCTGCTCACTTGGGGGCGGAAATGTCTGGGGTTTGGGGGGGGTGCTGTTTAAATGTTCCTCGACCTCGTGAGCGGGGCTGGCGAGCGCGGTCCCGGAGAATCACATTTAGAAATCTTTCCGGAGAATCGCTTCCTTTGTGGATGCAAATT
The DNA here is from genome assembly GCF_047496885.1 of Scyliorhinus torazame. NCBI lineage: Eukaryota > Metazoa > Chordata > Chondrichthyes > Carcharhiniformes > Scyliorhinidae > Scyliorhinus > Scyliorhinus torazame. The sequence goes on along the minus strand of NC_092717.1, from coordinate 162,674,073 downwards.
AAAGATGTAGCCAAAATCTTCCATCCTCGTTCGCGGCTGGAATTTTCCGGTGCCACTGAAAGTTAATGAAGTTTTGGTTGAGACGCCAAATTTTCCATTCTCGCTCTTAACAGAGAGAATTCTACTCCTAGTTGCGTTTTGATGATTCTGTTTCATATACAAGTCTATGAACAGGTATTCAGTGTACACAGAGGAATTGCAAGATGAATGATGAACGCCGACAGTAACATGACCGTGTGTGTTTTTGTAGTTTTTGTATTGCAAGGCTGTCTGGATAAATTGTTTTGCTGCTCATCAGTTGACTAATAGTTATGCACCGAGCCAAACCTTGACTGTTCATTAGCCATCTCAAAGGAGCAATTAGTTCTGTTCTTACACTAATGACAGATGCAATTTTATACAATAAAACTACAAATTGCATTAGAGATTGTCATATTTTGCAACCTGTCATACCTGTCAAACAAGATGGCGCCAGAGCGTGGTGACTCTCTGCGAGCTCTCTCACACAGATCCTCTTCCCACATCTCCTATAACCATACTAATCTCTTAAAATTTAATTCTAATGCTAACATTAACCTTTCTCTTTAATGTTCTCTTGCAGGTTTAAAGATCCTTAGACACCCATGGACAGGACGACATGACTTGACCCGACCCGGCAGGACACCTCCAACCACCCAACCTGGAAGTTGAAGAGGCCCAACCCGGAAGTCTGACTTCGACCCCGAATAGGACCAGACCCGGCTCTCGGAGCGCCTGACCTGGCCTAAGAACTAATGCCAACACTTGGACCGCACGACCCGGACCCCAAAACGAGACCTGTCCCGACCTGGAGAGGCCCATCTAGCGACCCGACTTACCGGAGGATAGATGGAAGAAACCACGTGGATATTGTAAGGAACATAAAAGATTAATGTAATGTTACTACTCTAGTCACTAGATGGTGCTATAGAGCAACCATATAAACATCATGGGCGCGATTCTCCCATGCCGCGCCGCTTGGGAGAATCGCCGTTGTAATGATCCACAGGAGGCAGGGGTTCCGTCACCACACCAGTATTTATTTGCAATAACTTACATACAAGAGCAGCTCCAAACAGTGCTGCTAGCATTCCAGTCAACTTAAGACTGCCTCACAAAGCCTACACAGGTGCTTATATGGGCCCCCTCAATGAGATATCATTGCAGGAGCTCATACTCCAATTGGCCAACCAATAATGCCAGTTGGAGGTCATTACACCCCCCCCCCCCCCCCCCAAGGTCCGAGGAATTCCTGCCAGCTGGCATTCCTCTGAGCTTCTTCCTGCTCCTCCTGTCCGGCTCTGTCACCTCTGTGTCGTCCGCCGGGTCATTCTCCGACGTGGGTGGGGTGTACCTTATACGTGCCCTTCTTTTCCTTGACGACCTCTTTGGAAGTTGTACTTCCTCGTCCTCGGGGAGAGGTGTCGCGGCGGCCTCGTCGAACATGTCCATCTCCAACTCTGACGACTGGATGACGGGTTCTGGAGAAATTGCTCGGGGCTGGGGTGTGGGTATCTTTCCCGTCTGAGCTATCCCAGCTTGAGGCGGTCCTGCTTCGACTGCCTCCAGGTGTGGTTCCGCTGCCTTTATTTGGTCTCGGTGTTTCTTCAGCACCTTACCTCCTATCGAAACTTTATATGATATGGGCCCTGTTTGGGACTCTATCGTGCCTTTGACCCACGTTGGTCCATTTCCATAATTCTTGACCCAAATCGGTGCCCCCACCTGGAAATGTCTCTGCTGCCGACTATTATCGTGCCCCCTGCGTTGGACCTCCTGTTGTTTCTCCACTTTCCCCGTTAAATTTGGGAAAAGGAGACTCAGCCTCGTTCGCAGCCGCCTTCCCATTAAGCGTTCAGTTGGCGGTATGCCCGTTGTGGAATGCGGTGTGGTCCTGTAATCAAACAGCCAGCGGGAGAGCTTTGTGTCCATTGACGCTGCCGGCTGCTTCTTGAGTCCCGCTTTTAGTGTCTGGACCGCTCTCTCTGCCAGGCCGTTGGACGCTGGATGGTAAGGGGCCGTTTTGCTGTGGCCTTTAGGAATTTTCCAAATTCCCCACTTGTGAATGCCGTTCTGTTGTCCAACACCAATACCTCCGGCAGTCCATGTGTTGCAAACGAGGCCGAGCTTTTCAATTGTCGATGCTGTGCTTGCCGCGTTTACCGGTGGACGTCCAACCATTTGGAGTGGGCGTCCACTATCACCAAAAACATTGAGCCCATGAAAGGGCCGGCGTGGTCAATCTGGGGCTCCACTGGTCTCTCCAGTTCCCCTGTTAGCAGTAAATGCTTCATCTTGGTTAAAACTGGGTCTTTTTGCGTCCACAACCGAATATGTTGTGCGTCCACTGGTAGGGTGTCCAAAAAATTTAGAGTCATTACTGTCTCCTCTACTTTCGGTATTAGCGGCGGGGTGTCTGGGAGGGGAAGTCTGCTCAAAGCATCTGCATTTGCTACTCGCGTTCCCGGTCTGTGCTCCAAAACGTATCTATACGCCGCCAGTAGCAACGCCCAGCATTGGATTCTAGCTGATGCAATCGGGGATATTGACTTGTCTTCTTTTAATAACCCTAATAACGGCTTATGGTCGTCACTATGGTGAATTCCCGCCCGTACAGATACTGGTGAATTTTTTTTACTGCAAATATCACCGCCAGTCCTTCCTTCTCGATTTGGGCGTACTTTCTCTCAGCCATCGCCAAGGTCCTCGAAGCATAGGCTATTGGCCGTTCTTCCCCATTCCTTCCTCCATGGGCTAAGACGGCTCCTACCCCGTAAGGTGATGCGTCACACGTGACCACCAACTCCTTCCTTGGGTCATAATGCTCTAGGACATTTTCGGATGACAGCTGTTCCTTAATGTCCCTAAATGCTCGGTTTTGGCGGGCAGACCATTTCCATTCTTGTCCCTTTTTCAGTAGCTGGTGGAGGGGTTCTAGGATGGACGCCCTATTTTCAATAAATTTCCCATAATATTTTACCAATCCTAGAAATGATCATAGCTCCTGGACCGTGGTGGGAGCTGGGGCTTCTTTTATTGCCCTTACTCGGTCTTCCAATGGGTGTAAGCCCGACTCGTCTACTTTATATCCCAGGTACGTCACTTGTGGGGCCAGAAAAACACATTTTTCTCTTTTCAGCCGTACGCCTGCCTTTGCGAAACGCCCGAGCACTTCCTCCAGGTTCCTTAAGTGTTCCCTGTTTGTCCTACCCGTGATTAAGACATCGTCCAAATAAATCGCCACCTGCGGTAGTCCCTGCAGAATATTTTCCATCGTACGCTGGAATATAGCGCAGGCTGATGACACTCCGAAGGGTAGCCTAGTATAACGAAAAAGTCCCTTCAGGGTGTTGATCGTAGTGAACCTCTGGGAGTCCTTGTCCAGTTTTAACTGCAGGTAGGCGTGGCTCATGTCCAGTTTCGTGAACAAAAGCCCACCTGCCAATTTGGCTTATAGGTCGTCTATTTTCGGGATCGGGTATTTGTCCAGCAGTGCGTATTTGTTTACTGTCTGTTTGAAATCTCCACAGAGACGTATCGAGCCGCCTGGCTTCAAAATTGGTACCACCGGCGCTGCCCATTCAGAGAACTGTCCTGGTCTGATAATGCCGTCGCGCCGTAACCTTTCTATTTCAACATCTACTTTCTTCCTTAATGCAAAAGGTACCGGCCTGGCCTTACAAAATTTCAGAAGGGCTTCTGGATCCACGTGCAAAGTTGCTTTGGCGCCTATAATTTCCCCCAAACCTTCTTGGAAGACCTCCGGGTATTTTTGGAGTACTCCAATCAACTGCCCGCTTCCACTCTGGAAAATTTTCATCCAATCTAAGTTTAGGTCTTTCAGCCAGTTCCGTCCTATTAAGTTCGGTCCGGAGCCCTCTATCGTCAATGGTAATCTGAGCAAATGTTTGTCATATTCCACGGGTACACGAGTCGTGCCTAGAACTTCCAGGGGTTCCCCCGTGTAGGTTTTAAGTTTCATCGATGTTTTTGTTAGGGTTAGTGGCTGGAGTCCATCTTTGCTTTTTTAAAATGCTGCCACTCCCATTACTGATATGGCCGCACCCGTGTCTATTTCCATTATTGTCGGCAGACCGTTCACCCATGGGGTAATCTTAATAGGTTCTGCTTTCTTCGTCGCAATATTATATAACTGTTCCCCTTCGGAGGAGGATGGGGCATCTAGGTTGTGTACATCCTGCGTCCCCACCTGCTTTTCCTCTTTTGCCACCTCCTTCTAGGGTTTCTATCGCTGTTACCCCACTCTGCCTGGTGCCAGAAACGGTCCTTCTCTGTTGGGGGAGCCTCAGCCGGTAGTTCCCTCTGTCTCCAATTAGTCCTAGCAGACTTGGGGGCAGTTCTGGGTTTTCCTTTGGCCCTCTGTTCTTCAGGCTTTTCCGGAGGGTGGCTATCTGGTAGCTGGACCCATTGTGGTAGTCCCTCTCCCAGGTATCTACCTCCATTGGCATGCCCTGTAGTTCCTGCGCCCCACTTGCTGCCTTTTCTAGGGACAGTGCGAGCTGTAACGCCCGCCTGCAGTCTAGCTGCATTTCCGCCAACATGCGCTTCTGTATTTGGAGATCATTTATGCCACACACTAACCGGTCCCGAAGCATTTCATTTAGCGTCGGGCCGAACTCACATTTTTCCGCCAGCCTTTTCAGGCGGGTCAAGAAATTCGTGACTGACTCTCTGTCTTCCCGCTTCGTTGTGTAGAATCTGTACCTACGCAAAATGAGGGGTGGTTTTGGGTCATATTGCTCTTCCACTAATTTCGTTAATTCTTGGAAAGGTATCGTGTCCGGCGTATCGGGATAAGTTAGACTACGTATAATGGCGAAGGCTGAGGGTCCACACGCCGACAGCAGTATAACCCGTTTCCTTCCATCCTCTGTTATCTCATTGGCCTGGAAAAAGTAACACATTCTCTCCACATATTGGGACCAGTCCTCAATAGTCGGGTCAAATGCAACCAACTTCCCAAAAAGAGGCATTTTTGAAAGAGCAAGGCCTACCCTCAGAGTGCGGCAGCTGGTCTCCGCAAGGTTCTTTGTTTACCGCGTCGCCACTGTAATAATCCACAGGAGGCAGGGGTTCCATCACCACACCAGTATTTATTTGCAATAACTTATATACAAGAGCAGCTCCAAACAGTGCTGCTAGCATTCCAGTCAACTTAAGACTGCCTCACAAAGCCTACACCGGCGCTTATATGGGCCCCTCAATGAGCTATCATTGAGTGGGCTCATACTCCAATTGGTCAACCAATAATGCCAATTGGAGGTCATTACAGCCGTTCACGCCAATTTTTCCCGAGGCGCCAGTCCAACGCCGTTCCGCCATTCTCCCACCTCGCCTGCCGGAGAATTGCCTGAGGTAGTAATAACGGCTATTCTTCCTGCCCCCCGCTATTCTGCGACCCGGATGGGCTGAAGTCCCGACGGCGTGACCTGCCGTTCACCCCTGGTATTTAAAGCACGACTGGCTGACGATGTGGAGGAGGAAGGTGAGTGGCGGGCCTCACCCCAGGCAGAAGGAAGTTGCGTCCACGGCCGGTGAGCAACACACCAGCTGGACTGCCATGGCAGGACGGTTGCGAAGACACGCTTCCAAGTGAAGATCATGGTGATGGGCTGAGGCCACTGGCGCTGCAATGAGGGGGGACGGGGTGAACTGGACGGGCGACGGATACTGTGGGCAGGTGTAAGGGCGCTTGCGTGTATGAAGCGGAATCAGCCAACCGGGGCATCCATGTATCCCATGGGCCCTGGCTGTCGAAGTATCCAAGCACCCTCGTTAAAAATGTAGTTGTCTCTCCCTCCCAACACCCCCCCCCCCCCCCGTTTAGTTCGTTATGTTTGCACAACAGCCATCAATGTTTCAGCTGCTGCCCTGCAGGTTGCCATTCAGCGCCGCCGACGCAGGCGGCTGAGAAGCTGCTGCAAAGGCAGGTGCAGCAGAGGGACTGGCTGCACTGGGCCCCGTGGCAGGCGCTCATGCTGCAGGCCCCCACGCCCAACAGGTCCAAGAGGAGGTGGAGGGTGACAATGACCTCCACGTCGTCAGGCAGGCAGAGGTCGACGAATCAGATCCTGTTGGGGTGCCGGGGGAGGAGCACGGCCAAGGCACCGGAGGCGCCCCATGCGGCCTTGTGTGTACCGGGACCGCATGTCGTTCGAGGACCTTCCGGACGCGGCATGCAGGAGACTCAGATTGAGTTGGGAGACGGTGGCACACATATGCCACCTAATGGCGCACCTGGCACCATGTGGAACAAGGGGGAGGACATGCCATCCGGGTGAGCATCAAGGTCACGGTTGCCCTCAATTTTTTTGCCACGGGGTCCTTCCAGGCGCCGAGCGGGGACCTCTCTGGAATCTCTGAGGCATCGGTGCATCCGGGCCGTTACCGACGGCCTCTATGCCGTCGCTGAAAGATACATTAATTTTCCGGAGGACCGCGCATGCCAGGCTGCCCGGGAAGCGGATTTCGCCTCAGCGGCCGGGATCCCGATGGTCCAGGGCATCATTGATGGGGTGCACATCAACATCCGTCTACCCTTGGAGAACAGGGACGTTTTCCTGAACAGGAAGGGGAACTATTCCATGAACATCCAGATGGTCTGCGACCATCGATTGAGGATAATGCACGTGTGCACCCAATACCCAGGCTGCGTGCATGACGTGTTCATATTGGCACAATCATTCATCCCCGCTATCTTCGAGGGTCACCCCCCTAGATGAGGGGCTGGTTGCTGGGCGACAGGGGTTACCCGTTGTGGTCGTGGCTGATAATACGGAGGCCACAGACCAACGCGGAGACCCGCTATAATGAGGCCCATACTGCAACCAGGGGTGTTGTGGAGAGGTGCTTCGGCCTCCTCAAGATGAGAGTCCGGTGCCTGGACCGCTCTGCAGTACCACCCCGACAGGGTTGGAAGAGTTTTTGTGGCCTGCTGTGTATTGCACAACATCGCCCAACAGAGGGGCGATGTCATGGAGGAGGATGCACCGGGTGAGCCCGATGAGGGCGACGCCTCTGAACATGAGGAGGAGGAGGAGGGGGAGGATCGGGGTGTGGGGGGCACAGGCACGACTGGGGTGCGGGATATGGCCGTGAGGCTGCACAACGACACCGGCTGGGACAACGAGCATGCAAGGCGTTGATTGCCGCGCATTACTAGGGGTAGGTCACTTGCACCGCCGATGGCACTCCAAGGGACCACCCAGCACCCCCCACCTTCCGAACCATCGCACAACCCTACCGCCCACAGCCCAACTTTCACAGCACCTTACACCAGCGGCACAACAGGATGGTCTCACACAATTGCTTCTGTCAGCGGGTGTGATCAGTGCCATGTTGAATGATGACAACCCACTCCGCGATGAGCTGTGAGCTCCGGATCGCTACGCAATGTCTGACTCATGGCTATATCTGAACTCTCAACCTCGGTGGTCCCTGTATGCGTCACGGTAACTCCATCACATGTCCACGTGGGGCAGTGGGCGTCGGTGTGCTGAGGACGACAGGGTGTTTGGGTGGGGGGGGGGGAACACCAGGCCTCACCGTTGTACTGAACTTCGAACCCCAGCGTCACTCGGTCCCCCTCACAATCCCCTCAGGCACCGGACATAGCACAGACGCATCTAGGTTTGGTGTAACAGTGACTTTAATCGTGACATTCAAAGACAAGTGCCCTAGCCCCTATAACTAAGATGTGCCCTGCACCCGTGCCAGCTTAATACGTGTCTAACTTCTTGGCCTTACGGACTCTACCACTACGTCTTGGTGTTTCCCCAGACGGTACAGTAGGAGTGGAGGCGGACTGCTGAGACTCCTGCCCTGCGACTTGGCTCCCTGTCGGCGCGCGTTTCCTGGGGCGTCCCGGCTTGGATGGGCCAGGCTGCTCGGCGGGCGTGCTGGATGTCGTGGTGCCAGCCTGCTCTGCCCGCTGCCCACCAGATGCACCAAGAACAGAACGGGGGGAGTCCGAGTGTTCCGGTACCTCCCTTGCTGGAGTAACCGGGACGGCACCGGAACCTCCTCCTCCCTCGGGGAGCCCAGTGGCCCCCGGGCCTCAGAATGGGACGGCCTGGGTGGAAGCCATGACCGGCACCACTCCCTGCTCGTGGACGCGGATGGACTCCTCCAGCTGCGTCTGCAGTGGCCGGATGACAGCCGTCATCCCGTTGTCTAGTCCCTGGGGTTCCAAAGGCATCGGGGTCTGTGGGTGGGTCTGGCAAGTCCAGGAACCCGGGAACCGTCTGGGCGGCAGCTGGGTGCTGGGCCTGGGCTGCCCTCCGACCGTCCAGCCCCTCGGCTGCTCCTACCTCCACCTGCTGTACCGGTACGGATGTGTGGTGAGCACCAGTCAATGACCCAGAAGACTCATCACTTACGTGCCCAACCGAAGTGAGTGTATCTGCGATGGTTGACGTGGTGGGTGACAGCAGTGCCGCATACGCAAGATCTTCATCTGTCCCCAGGTCTGGGGTCTCCTGGCTCGAACCTTGCCCCGGTGCATTTAGTCCGCGGCCCATGTTAGGTGCCGTGTCCTGGATGTCCATCGTCTGTCGCGACGTCCTCTGTGCGTCACTGTCCTGAGTGACTGTCCTGTCGCCGTCACTATCCTGGCTCGCAGCCCCCTCCTCATCCGCCTCACTGCCTTCTATGTCCTGACTGTCCATCCTGATGTCTCTGTCTGTCCGTCCCCCTCCAGTGGCCCAGCCTCAGAAGAGGGCACTCCTGCCCTTGTTCCTTCCCCTCTGTGACGTGCGTCCCTGTGGGCGGAAGAGGTTGGAGCTGGACAGTGGTGGAGTGACTGCGAAGTTCCAGGACGATCAGCTCCTGGCCCTGGTGAACACAATAAGGCACGTACCGTTAGACACGCAGGGTGGGGTGTGAGGGGTTGGGGTGTGAGGGGTTGGGGTGTGAGGGGTTGGGGTGTGAGGGGTTGGGGTGTGAGGGGTTGGGGTGTGAGGGGTTGGGGTGTGAGGGGGATGGGGTGTGAGGGGGATGGGGGTAGTGATGGGCTGAGGGACTGTATGCATACGGGGGAATTCTCACTTGGTGCTGCGCCTCCAATCTGGCATGGCGCTACCTCCCGGCTGGCGGCTCCCCCAGCGAGCTCCAGAGCCCTCTGCTCATGGACGGTAAGGGGTTGAAGCTCAGGTGATCACCCTCCGGTTCTTGAACACTCCCGGTGGTTGTCAGCAGTCTTGCCCTGTGGGGGGAAACTCAGGGTTAAGCGGTCATCAGCAGGACGCACACATTATCACTAGGTGGGGGGGGCACACGTGTGTCGGGTGCAACGTGGAGCCCCACCCCCCCTCCCACGTGGGTGGGGGGGGGGGCGTTGCCCGAGGGCAGTCTCGGGGTACTTACCCTCGCAGCCCTCGTGAGGTGGTGTAGTTTTTTCCTGCACTGGTCTCCCGTGCGGGGGATGTGCCCCACTGCGCTAACTGCCATGCCAACCTCTCGCCATCCCCGCTTCACGGTGCTGCATGGCTGCCGGTGGCCACATCTGGGGCAAAGGATGGCCCTGCCCTCCTCGACTGCGTCTAGCAGTGTCTCGAGATCGGTGTCCTGGAAGTGGGGAGCGGCAGGCCGGGGCTCAGCCATCGGGGCCTTTGTGCCGATCGCGCACTTAATATGACACGGCGCGGCATCATTCTGGCGTTGTGAGATGATGCCGCTATGGCGCCACGCCCACCGCGTTTCTCATGGCCCCGCTGCTGGCCCCTTTTCGGACCCGGAATCGATCACGGCGGGGGCCATTTCGAGACGGCGTTCACGACGGCGCGGGGACACTGTCCCGCGATCGGAGAATCGCGCCCCACATGCCTCCTTGAATACTGGGAGAGAGACAGGAGACACAGGAGAGAGTGGAAGGAAATCAGACTGAGTAGATGTGACATAGTTTAGCTGATAGCATATTTTAGTGTTGTAGAAGTGTAGTGTATTCTTTACAAAACTAATTCCTTAGTAAATGTTCAAATCCAATTCAGTGTGGTGTAATAAATTAGCTTTGTCTGTTAAACACTGCTTGCTGTTCTTTGTCAACATTACAACCTTCACCATCCTGAAGAATAATACAAAGAACACAACAGTGGAGGCCAGACCAGACCTACTCCAAGGCCCAACTCCAAGAGCGCCCGACCAGAGCACTAACCCTGGAACCGAACATAGGACCCGGACCAACCTGACCCAGGAAGCCCAATCCCGGATTAAAGACCCCCAAAGCGGCAGAGGACCCGATCTTGCCGCAAAGCAGACCCGTCCTCGCAGATCCCCGGGACCCGACCAGATCACAAACATGCCCCCCCCCCCCCCTCGCCCCCCAGCAACCCCAAAATCTCAACCAGTGTCCAGGACCCTGCCAGACGTGACCCCGAAAACGAAACCAGTGCCCCGACCCCGCCAGACTCAACCACCTACCTTCCACAAGGTCAGAGTTCTCCCCGGATCCCGGGGCCATCCAGAAGCAGCCGCCGACCAAGGAAGCAAGGGAAACGCGGCAGTTTGCTGGTGAGACTAAAGCAAAATGGTTTCAAGACTCTTCATCCCAACATACTCCTGGCAAACGTCCAAGCGATCGAAAACAAGCTGGATGAACTTAACACTAAACTTACCTCTCAGAGGGAAGAGACTGCTGTGTGCTTTGTTTCCATGCCTCACCGAAATGTGCCACTCAACCTGAAGGCTTCTGAATACACCGGACGGACCACATGGCATCACCGGGCAAAGTGAAGGGTGGAATGGTTTGCCTCCTCATCAACTCCTCCTGGTGCTTGGACATGGCGACCCACTGTTCTCCAGACATGGAATACCTGACCGTGAAGTGCCGCCCATACTACCTTCCATGGGAGTTCACTTCAGCCATTATCACAGCGGTCTACATCCCACACCAAGCAGAAATGTAGATGGCACTGGCCAAATTGTACTCAGCTATAAATAACAATGAAACAGAATACCGGAGGCCTTGCTCATCGTGGTCGGGGAATTCAACCAGGCCAGCCACAAGAGTGTAATGCCAAAATTCCATCAACACATCTCCTGTCCCACCAGGGGCGCCAATACTCTCAACCACTGCTACACAAAAATCAAGGGTGCCCACCGATCCATCCCCTGACCGGACTTTGGAAAATCGGACCATAAGACGGTGCCTCTTCTCCCGGCATACAAGCAGAACGCAAGAAGGAGAATCCGGTTAAGAAGGTTGTGCAGTGCTGGTCCGAAGGAACAGAAGAGCTCCTACGTGACTGCTTGGAGTCAGTGGACTGGCCCATAACTAAGAACTCAGCAGCCAATCTTAACAAGTATGCCACCACCGTCACTGACTCTATCAGCAAATGTGTAGAAGACTGCTTGCCAAAGAAAACAGTACGTATGTTCCCCAACCGGAAACCACGGCATAATCAGGAGATTGACTCCCTACTGAAGGCCAGGTCTGAGGCGTTCAAGTCAGGCGACCCTGGCCGATACAAGAAATCCAGGGACAACCTCCGCAAAGTCATCAGGGAAGCCAAGAGACAACATCAGACCAAGCTAGGGTCACAGACCAATGTCACAGACTCTTGCTGGTTGTGGCAAGTCTTAAATAACGTAACGGGTTACAAAGCAAAGCCAAGTAGAATCTCCAGCAGTAGTGCACCCCTCCCCAATGAACTCAATACATTCCATGCTCGGTTCGAGCAGGAAACCATCAAACAGCTGTCAACCGCCCCAGCAGCCACAGACACACCCATACGCACCGTCACAGCTTCCGAAGTCAGACCGGCCTTATTGAAAGTGAACCCTCAGAAAGCAATGGGTCCTGACGGGGTCCCTGGTCCTGCACTCAGATCCTGCGCGGACCAGTTGGCAGATATATGTGCGGACATCTTCAACCTCTCCTACTCCGTTCTGAGGTCCTCACCTGCTTCAAGAAGACCACCATCATACCGGTGCCAAAGAACCAGGCAACGTGCCTCAACACCCATCGTCCGGTGGCGTTGACATCGATTGTAATGAAGTGCTTCGAGGAGCACGTCTACTCCGTGCTCCGAGAATGCTGCAAGTTTGCTGATGACACAACCGTAGTGGGTCGGATCGCGAACAATCATGTGTCAGAGTACAGGAGGGACATAGAGAACCTAGTGGAGTGGTGTAACGACAACAATTTCTCCCTCGATGTCAGCAAAACTGAAGAGCTGGTCATTGACTTCACTGTACCTCGGTACACGTGATAATAAACAAATCCAAGATCCAAGACCTCAGACAAGGACAACTGTTATGTCTTTCAGAAGACAATTTACCTGAACCAAATTTCAAAGTGATTTGGCATTTAAGATATTGTGGATGGAGGAGTCTGAGATGAGAGAGAGAGAGAGACAATAAATCAGTAATTTGGAGAATAGGCAGAATAGTAAAAAATAGGAAGGCAAAAAGAAACTATGAAATTACGTTATCAAGGAATATCAAGCAAAATAGTACAATATTTTATGGAGCATTAATAAAAAAGGGGGTGATGTGAGTAGAACCAAAAAGAGATAGACAGGATAATATATATGTCATCGGTAATTCGAATTTTAGAACAGGTAGACATGACATTAAATGATGAGATGAGTAATGAGATAAGTGCATTTAAACTAAAATAGGAGTATTGAATAAACTAATGTAACTTAAGAGGGTAAAGGGGGAATAGTCAATACTAAGGAAATGGCAACAATTTATAGGGCGGCATTAATATACTTGGATAATGGACAAATCATTTTTTAAAAAAAATTTAGACTGTTCAATTCATTTTTTCCAATGAAAGGGCAATTTAGTGTGGCCAATCCACCTACCCTGCACATTTTTGGGTTGTGGGGGCGAAACCCACGCAAACACGGGGAGAATGTGCAAACTCCAAACGGACAGTGACCCAGAGCCGGGATTTAACTTGAGACCTCGGCGCCGCAAGGCTACAGGGCTAACCCACTGCGTCACAGTGCTGCCCAATGGGCAAATAATTGGTAAATTTGGGACTATATTTTGGTAGGAAAACTAGGGAAGCCGATTATTACTTGAAAGGTGCAAACCTAGGTGGAGTGGAGAAGAAAGGAATCTCAGAGCGCAAAAATCATTAAAAGCTGCATCATGGGTTAAGAGCATTAAAAATTAAGCCAAGCACTAGGTTTTATTTTTAAAGGGATGGAATTGCAAAGTAGGGAAGCTAAACTACACCTGTATTGAACCTTGGTTAAATCACTATTAGTGTACTGCATGTAACTCTGTTTGCCTTATCATAAAATGGATATAGAGGCACTGGAGAGGATGCAGAAGAGATTTACAAGAGTATTACCAGAAATGCGTGGGTACACATATCAGGAAAGGATCGACATGCTGGGTCTCTTTTCTCTTGAAACGAGGAGGCTGTGGGATGACCTAATAGAAGTATTTATAATTATGAAAGGTCTTGATAGAGTAGAGAGAATGTTCCCTCTGGTAGGGAAGAGCTTGACTCGAGGCCAGCAATATAAAATAGACAATAAGAAATCTGATTGGGAATTCAGAAGAAACTTCTTTACTCAAGGTGGTGAGAATGTGGAACTCGCTACCACAGGGACTGGTGGAACTGGATAGTATAGATGTATTTAAGGGGAAGCTAGGCAAACACGAGGGAGAAGGAAATAAGAGAACTATGATGATAGGTTTAGATGAGGAACGATTGTGTGCTGCATGTCCTATGAAATCCTATGTATTTCAATTATGAAATGAGGTATAATTTGGCAGTATATGTGGAATGTTAGTTTGATGCACAAGAAGTGGCGATTATGGGTTTGACTCTATATTCTTTGACTGTGAGTTCCTTATCTCACTAAGCCATATTGGAGGGAGATAAATTGCATTGTGAATTACACAATTCCAGTTAACAATGCAAGCATAGTCAAAGGAGCAGCTTACTGCTGAAGAGGACAGTCTCCAATTGTCCATCTGGAGTAGAAATTAGAAACATTGATCAATGATAGGGGCGCAGGAACAGATGAGCTACTTACAACATGGTTAATGATGTATAGATTAATGCTTTCAAAACAGGAGATGGAGACGAGAAAAAAAAGTGCACTCCATAACAGCAATATGATAATGAGCAGTTAAACTGTTTTTAAAAAAATGATGTTGCTTGAGGGATTATATTGGCGAAGACACTGGGGTTAATTTCCCTGCTCTTCGATGTCCTGGGACATTGTATTCCCATCTAAAAGAGCAGCTGGTGCCTTGGTTTAACGCTGATCTGAAAGATGACAGCTACGACAGTGTAGCACTCCCTCAGTACTGCACTGGAGTGTCAACCAAGATTCTTATACTCTGGAGTGGAAATTGAATGTACACTGATTCATTTAGAGGTGAGAGTGCTACCAACTGACCCACTGCTCTCAGATCAAGGGTCTCCTGTAGCCAATATGCTCATTATAACTCTGTTCTTATTCAATTGTAATTGTAGGAACGAGCAGTATTTTCTTGATTCTTCAGATTTGGGCAATACCTGCCCCTAGTATCTGAAGACATTAAGAATCAACCACAGTGTGGGATTGGAATTATAAGTAGATCAGATTGTAGAAGGATGGCAAGGTCGCTTCCCCTCAGGACATTAGAGAACAAGTTGGGGTGGCACAGTAGTTAGCACTGCTGCCTCATAGCGCCAGCGACCCGGGGTCGATTCTGACCTCTGGTGACTGCCCATATGGAGTTTTATTTCTCCCCTGCATGGGTTTCCTTTGGGTGCTCCGGTTTTCTCCCACAGTCCAAGGTGCAGGTTAGGAGGATTGGCCATGCTAAATTGCCCCTTAGGGTGGGGTTACAGGGCAGGGGATTGGGCCTAGGTAGGGCGATCTTTCAAAGTGACTCAATGGACCGAATGAAATGGAAATGAAATGAAAATCGCTAATTGTCACAAGTAGGCTTCAAATGAAGTTACTGTGAAAAGCCCCTGCACTGTAGGGGCTCAAGTTAGGTTTTTAACCATAAAACAGCAGCTTTCATGAGCATTTTCAGATACTAGCAATAAATTACCAGACTTATTGCTTTCAATGTCACAATCTGCCATAGCAGGCTCAGTTACTATTCCAGTATCATAATTAGTAGACAGTTTCATAATCATTAGATTACTGCCCCCCCCCCCGCCCCCGACAGGAATAAATGAAAATGCTAAGTATCGCTATTTTGCTGACAATAATCTGGCACAGAATGTAAAGCGTTACTTGAATCTTAATGCTGATTTATGCAGTAATTGCTGAGCTAATGCCATATCTACTTGCGGGTCAATGTCATGTTTCAATGTATATCAGGTACCTTTGCAGCAGTGGTAAAATTTGTGCTGGCTGCGAGGCTATTGGGAAGGGCAGTCTCCGAGAAGCATTGGTAGACATCAGTTACCATATAACGTCAAAGTAGGCAAAGTTTAGAAGTAAAACAAAAATCCCACTCGCTATTTGTTGATGACTGTGAATAATCAAAAACAGCTTGCCTACCCTATCAACCTTTTATAACCATTAAAATCTTACCAGCAGTTAAAAGTCAGGGAGCAGAGCTTGAGGTGCACATTTCTGCATGCTTGTATTCAATTTTACAGCAATGTAACGAAGTGTAAACATGACTCCATACACAACACTGCTAAAAATGGAGAAGTTATAGCATTTTAAATGGGATAGGCACCCCCTGTGATTTTCCTGGTCAAAGTTACCCATGGAATAAAATTTAAAGTAATTTAGATACAACTATTTTTGTAAACTGAAAATAGCATTATGTCCAGGATACAGTAACTCAAGAGTGGGACTAGAATAGCTTTACATTCTCCAGAAATAGATTAGTGTGATGGAAACATAAATTCTTGTTTTATGGAAGGATGCAATGTTTATATTTGCAACATTCAGACATGAATAAATCAGCACCAAATTGAAATATATATCAATGCTAATAGTCAAAAAAGTGCAATTCAGAAGCAATTTTAAAACCTATTATTTAAATTAAGCATCAATAGACAAAGCTCCCACCCCCACCCCACCGCCAGTACAGTCTCTCCATTAGCAAGACCTCGGCTGTGCCTTTGCATGGCGACAAATGGCACTGGGCCTCTTGCAGCCTTAGGCTAAAGTTTCAGAGGAATGTGGAAGAGGTTTGGTTGGCCCCCAGACATTCAATGTGCAGGCACACCAGGACACACCCTCATGCTCATGAATCAAACTTGCAGCAATGGGTGAATACCTCAATGCCTTGTAGATAACTTGGGAGAGTTGAAGCCTAAGGTGGTAAACCATGACAAGCAATCTGGGGAGGAACCAAAAGTGGACTGATATCTAAAAATGTCATCTTTCTGGTAAGTCCTGAAACTAAGCCAGTGTCAAACGTAGTGCTTTGCATTTCTACGGGAGGTTGAGAAGGGGATTCTGACATTTGGGCTGCCCAGGGTATCAATAAATGTTACCCAGTTTTGTGCCCTGGAGAAAGCACTCCAGTTTGGCTGCAGAACATTAACACTGCACAGGAGGCAGGAGTTACAAGTTACAAGCCCAAACTTAAAATTGATTGGCATAGAGAATGGGTGCTATAGGCTATCTATGATGGTGGGAAGGACCGCTGCCTCCCCCTGGTCAGCCACCACCCACCTCAAGTCAGGCAGCCTCGATGAGTAAGGTGCTGAATGGGTGCTTGGAGCTTACGGTCTCTGCTCAACAAGTAGTTGGAATCCATCGCAGCAGGCAAACAAACAAATGAAAAGAAAGAAGATATCACCTTTTCAGTTGGAAAGCTGGAATTTCAGGACTATTCACATGGGATGACCGACAACTTGTAGCTGGTTGACAATGTGCACAATGCAATGTGACCAATATGAAACTTGATAGGCTGAACATTGAACACTGACATAGCTATCTGCAGAATCCCCCTGGAATTTCAATGCAGGTGACTATGGTGATGAACTTACATCCTTCTAAGCTGGAGCTGGAGGCATTTGCAACATCCCACAGGTTACGTTCAGTCTTGCGTACGGGAGGTCATTGAGCCTCTCTGTTCAAAGAAAGCCAACTGCATTTCATTCGAACTTGTCAGAGATCAGCAGGCAGAACAAATATGCAACTTTACTAGGATTTCAAGACTTGTCAATGCCAATAACAGCAGCATATCGCTTTGCGAATGCCTCTTGGCAACTCTGCCATAACCTGGAACTGAAATGGTTTCCATGCTCCCAATGCCCAGTTGGTGTATCATGCAGGTCTATGCTCAGTAACCTGGCAGTAATTCTGATGCCTTCATTCTGTAGCAGTCGCTGTGCTGTCAACATACAAGGCCTCTTGCAAACAAAAGGGTGGCTACTGTATGGCATGGGCTATTCCACTAACAATATCACTTGCGCCTCTGGTGCGGACTATGCCATCTTGGCATGAGCAACAGCAGTCCGAGCTGGTGGGCTGACAGGCAATAGCAAGAACACTGCTGGTGTGTCAGAGGTGGGCGTTCTATGTTCATGTTCCATCGAGCCACTGCCACTCACCCCATTCAATCCCATGTAATTTGCTGGAGGCCACATTGCTGGATTGCTGTGACACATTACAAACCCCTTTGCACTTGGTAATCCAGAGTTATGATGGCACCAGTCTGAGCTTGCATGAAAACAACAACTTGTATTTATATAGTGCCTTTAATGTAATGAAACATCCTCAGGTGCTTCACAGAAGAAATATAAAACAAAATACGATACTGCATCAAGTAAGGAAATATTAGGGAAAAGCTTGGTCAAGGAAATAGGTTTCAACAAGTGTCTTAAAGGAGGAAAGCGAAGTAGAGACACGGAGAGGGACAATTCCTGAGCTTGGGGCCAAGGCGACTGAAGGCATGGTCACCAATGGTAGAACAATTAAAATTGGGAATTACGCATCCCGGCCCTGGGCCACTCTCCGCGTGGAGTTTGCACATTCTCCCTGTGCCTGCATGGGTTCCGCCACCACAACCCAAAGATGTACAGGCTAGGTGGATTGGCTATGCTAAATTGCCCCTTAATTGGAAAAAAATAATAATTGGGTACTCTAAATTTAAAAAAATATAAAAATTGGGAATCACAAAATGTTAGATTTAATAGAGCAGGAATATCTCGGGTGGGGTACAGTGGGGTTGTGGGGCTGAAAATAAGAATGAGAATTTTAAAATCAAGACATTGCCTGACAGGGAGCCAATGTAGGACAGTAAATACAGGGGTGAAAGGGTAACGGGACTTTGCCTAATAAGATGACCTTGCATGACAGCAGATTGAGCTTTCACTGCAACACCAGCCATTGAATAGCTGCTGCTTGCACTGCATATAAAGTACTGGAAAAGATGGGTTCCAAAACCATGGGTGGATTTAGCTCAACAAGGCCAGCAGCGCGGGTTCAATTCCCGTACCAGCTTACCCGAACAGGTGCCAGAATGTGCCGACTAGGGGCTTTTCACAGTAACTTCATACTTGTGACAACAAAGGTTATTATTATTATTATTAAGTACTGCGCAAAGCCCTGTGCCAAGTTGGTACTGGATGCCTCCATGCTCCTCGTCAGTGAACACAGGTTTTCTGACAGATTTCCCAATGTAACAAGGTTTGTGTGTGTATACACATCAACCCTACATATTCCTCATCTGAGCTCTCTGTAGTTAACTTGTGCCCCGTGTCTCACCACATTCTGGCACCAACTCTAATCTATCCTCGATGCACCCAGGGCAATGTTTTGCAATTTAGGTCAGAACTCTAGTGTTGGTGTCAAATGGGAGTCATGATCCTGCACTGTGTGGGAAGCTGGTACCCAATGACTTTGGCTGGACTGGCCCATTAGTGGCTAGATGGCACACTTTGATGTCTAAGTAATTGATGATAGACAGACTAGTGAGGCTGGTGTATTGATAGGAAGCCCTCCAGCATCAAAGGTGCTCCAGTCTGTCATTGAAGGCAAGGGAGAGAGATGAATGCTTTCACCTTGAGGTACTCCCTCAGGAATTTGAACCAAAATGAAATACAGTGCCATGTGGCTGCAGCATGTAGGCTGGGGTGGCAGGGGGAGGATGTGGGTGGAGTACCTAAACAAAGGCACCCTGGAGCCCAGGACAACTACAGGGAGGCCACCTCTAAGCAGCTACTGTGCTCCCGATGACACAGGGAAAATTCCACTCGGCCTCTGATGGGTGACTTAATTGGTCAGTCAAGAAGCTTAACTCGCTCCCTGCCTCCTTACCCTGGTGACAAAAACCCCGCCCACAGTGTCAATATCTAAACTGGTGGCTGGGAGTGATCGAGAAAACAAGTAATGATACTGTGTCTTTATTATCCTTCCATTCCTGGTGCTCCCCACTGACTAGCCAGGTTGCCAATCTTTCAAGGCAAAAGGGAAAGCTGTGATAAGGGGAAGGGACAAAGTGAGAGGTACATGCTTATACTTTTTTGCAACTTGCAATTAGAAGGGACTGTGGGAACGAGCAGGGAGTGGGATGTCAGAAGGAGGATTATGTATGAATATATGGTCACTTTCAATGGTTTAGCCCCACCGCCAGTCAGCAATGATTATCCCAATAATAGCCAGCACGCACCAGCTCCTCCATGGGGGCTAGAATATGCAAGTGTAGAACCGGCACGCTGGCTGGCAGGGGTTTAAAATACCCCCTATAAGTCTGTTTGCTTTATCCAAAGATAAAAACAATGATTATCAGTCAAACAATATTAGAGGACACATGAGATACTGTAAGAATGACAACCGTTGGCCATTTCCTATCGACCACCTCAAACTATTACATAGTTCAGTTTACCTTCAGCTCTGAAACTGTTTCCTGTTTCGATTTTGCCAGTTCTGCTATTTTAGCTTTCTGCTCTTTCACCATGGTAGTCAGCTCATGAACCAAAGTCCCTGATTGTTTCTCCTTCTGTTGTGACTGAGCAAGGGCCTGTTTGTAGTTTGCTAGTTCTGCTGTCACATGGTCAAAACCACTTTTTACCTGTGTTTTTTGAAGAAACATACGATTACAGATTAACATGCTAAAGAAAGGTAACTTGTACTTACTTCAATCTCTTAAAAAATAAGAAAAAATTTCTTTTATACAGTGCTTTTCATGATCATAGGATGTTCCAAAGTGCTTTAGTCAGTCATTGTTGTATTGTAGAAAAACAGCAACTTATTTGCAAACAGCAACAGAAACAAATATTGGCCTGGACAACAAAGCCAACTCCTGTTCTTCTTGAAAATAGTGTCATGGGATCTTTTCTACATTCATCTGAAGAGGCTTGGTTTAACATCTCATCCAAAAGACAGCACCTTCAACAGTGCAGCAATCCTTTCATACTTCCTCCACTGTAGTGCCAGCCTTGTGCTTAACTTCTGGAGTGGAATATAAACCTACAATCTTCTGATTTAGGTGCAAGAGTGCTACCAACTGAGCCATAACCTACAATAAATGCAAACTTACAAGGGAGTTAGACTCATCGTCACCTCATTTCAGAATATTTGATCCTCAGTATTTCATTTTCCAGAACTTAAAATCCTGATGAACAAAGGTGCCAAAGGGCGTGGAAAAGATATCTGGAAAATTACTTCAAACAAAACTGAAAGAGTACCACAATAGGACATGGAGTTCAAACTAGTAATGGAAGTATTATGATGAATATCAGATGGCTAATCATACGTGGTATGGATTTTCAGTAGGACTGTTGAGGGGAAAACCCTAGAATAATTTAAGAAAGAAAGCCGACTACAACAGAGGGAGACTGTGGGTACCTACTGGATGTGTTAACTAAAATGGATCATAAGGCCTTCCTCATCTATTTTGATTTTGTAATATTAACAATAAATGCCTCACAAGGTCGGAACAGTAAGGCCTGTTTGTGCACCTTTTCCACAGGCTTCGTGGCTATTTGGTTGAAATACACTTCCCAAAAGGAGCTGTTTTTCTTATTTGATTTTATTGGTGACAATATTATTATTGTGATTCTGTCTCTAAAAATTTGCTGCCATAGCTTTTTTTGCTCATTAAGGTTATGGTTTTCAGTTTTTTTTAAACCCTTCTTGCTTGTAATATCTTCAGTTCATGAGGCAGTTTATTTCTCAGCCCCAACGTTAATCAGTCTTGGAGTTAACTTAGTCTCACATCCTTTCCCTTCTTCCTCAACCACTTAACCTTTCCAATTTCAAATAATTATCATCTTCCTTTTTGAGCTATGAGATTTGCTTCTCCCCCTATTTCCAATATCTGCATTAAGAAAAATTCTAACTTTTCTCTTTGTCCTTTTCGTGCTGATGTTACATTTGTGTACCCTAGTTGCCAACAACCTAGCCAGCAGAAATAGTTTTGCTTAATTTTATCAAAAGAACCTCAAATTGGAATACCTCTATCAGTCCTCGCTTTAACCATCTGTGGAAAAATGACTCTTAGTCTCGCCACATAATTAAAGTGATTTATTCCTGATAGCAAGTTTCTTCTATTCTGTTTCCCTGGCTTTGATCTCATTGTTACAGTAGGATGTCCAAAAATGGGCACCATTTTCTAACTGCAACCTAACTAACGTTTATAATAGGTAGAGCATTATTCTTTTCTTTCGCACTGTGTAAAGTCTCAGGCAGGCGACCACTCGGAAGTTATGACTGTAGAAAAGTTTTGATTTATTCCCCTTACTATTTACACCTCCTAATCCCCGAAAGGTCTCCCAAGCCGGGGTATGCATGTCCCAGCAGTCCTAGGAAAAAGGGGGTAGCCTTGCCCCTTTCATCTGGGTAAATCGTACTCAGGTGAGGCCACAGGGACTCTGACGTTGCAGATCCCTGGGCCCCCTGTAGGGTTATAACACACAGTATATCCATGTTGGTAACATTTAGGATTCTTGTATGTATTTCATTGATCAACTTGTCCTCAGGTTTTTAAAGATTCATCTGTTGAAACTCTTCGTCTGTCTGTGCTGCCAGTTGTTTTGAAGAATATTAAAACAGTGGTGTGTGTAGCTACTTGGTCTGTGTACAATTCTTTATTAATTCTAAATTATCGCTGAAGTAATGTACTTTACATTTTATATACTATATAAATATAATATATAAATAATTGATCCTTTTTATGTATATGACTTAATTGCATGAGTTAATTGTTTGGAATGGGCTTAAAACAATTTAATACGTTTTGCCGACCTTTAAGCATTTCAATGATTGTCAAAATAAACACATTTTAATTTGACTGATTCTTATGGGCTGTAAATGGCTTTTCCTGAAAATATAATTAGGATCTTTAATTACCTCTTTAAATCGATTGGCTTCAATGATAAGAGCCATGCGAAATTCATCCTCCAAAGTAGTGTACTGCTGATTTAATAGGTCAATTTTTTCTTGATATCCTTTCAATTGCTGAGCATGTCTTTCTTCTTCTTTTGCCACCTCTCTGAACAAAGCAGCATGAAATTCTGGTCCGCTCAGAGTAACTCTGGATTCTATTTCTTTCCTACAGAGGAATTTAAAAAAGATCATTTTACATTGTTAATAATGTGACATATTTCAAATTTACTTTAAATAAAAAAGACAATATATTCAGTAATTCCCAAGCAAAACAACACCATGTTAATGAAGGTGATCCACCGGCCGTGTTGCGCCCGAATGGGGGCGTGATGCGACCAATAGATGCTGGGTGAGGCCTTTCCCGGGCTTCCTGACTGCCAGTATGCCTCGCGTCATCTAACCAGATCAGGACCCCACTCACAATGGGTGGGACTAGATCTCACATGCTTAAGTGGGTTTAAAACCCTCTTAAGTGCGCTGACCCCATATTTAACTGGCTCCTGGCATCTGCCAGCCTCCCCAGGGAGACCCCAGACAGGTGCCAATTAGTACTGGTCTTCACAAACATGGACCAGGCGGAATGGCACCCTGGTGGGGGCGGCGGGGGATTCTCTCAGGCCATCAGAGGCTTTTGGGCGATCAGGGACAGGGCAGGGTGGCCCCCTAGCCCTCCTCCTGGCACATGGGCACCTTGGCACTGCAACTCTGACATTGCCAAGCTGGCAGGAGCACTGCCATCCAGGGTGCCCTGGTAGCACTGCCAAGGGTCAGGGCCCAAGGGGGGCCATGCTCATGAGAGGAGTGTAGAGAGGAGGTTTGAAGGGTTGGGGGAGGGTACTGGAAGGGGGGTCCTGGAAGGGGGGGGGGAAGGCTTGAAAAGGGGGGTCCTCAGTGACCCCACAGTGGGGGGGGGGGGTAATGCCCATGTGTGTGTGGGGTGACATTGACCCATGGGTGGGGTGCGCGCGACACCCTCAAGCCCACTTAGAGATCTGGGCATCCTTTCGAAATGGTGGCCCAATCTCGGTCTGGTCAGCGAGTACAGCTCCCCAGTGACGAAAATAATTCAAAATGTGGGCTAGTCCAGAGAGAAACTTCCCAGGACCCCAAAAAGAGACCAAGTGTGGTTAGAAAACAGTGGGGAATCCGCCGACAGAGCCAGGGAGAAACTCCCAGCAAAACCCACCTGAAATGACACCTTGAAACTTTTCCGTTAGATCACACCCTAAGAGTGACAGGTTTTGCAAGGAAGAGTGTATGTTCTTTAACACACGTTGGTCTGGATTTTGCACCCCCATTTGCCATGGGTACAAATGGCGACGGGGGTGCAAAATCCTGCGAGAGCCGATATTCTCACTGGCAACTCGCAAAGCAATCATCCCCGCCTCCACCAGTGATGTAATGGGGTCCCATTTTATAGCAGCTAGCCCCTTCAAGGGATGCTCGCGGAGGGGGTCATGTGACCCACTGGTCCAATCAGGGACGGGAGTTGGGAATTCACTGGGATGTGTTGGGACTTGTCCCAGCTGTTGGAAACTAGAGCGGAGTACGTAAAGGCCGTTATAATGCACTCTGTAAACTGTTGTTTATTGTTGGAATTAATTGTTGTTTCTTATAAGTTCTTCAATGGCAGATCCAATTCTTCAAGTTATTGCACATTTAAATATCATTAGCAGACTCCCCCGCTTATTGTCCCCTAGATTTGGATCTGTCACGTTGGCAAGTTTTACAACAGAACTGGGAAAATGCGAACCAGACAAAGGGGGCGGAATTCTCCCCCCCCACGCCGTCCCGAAGCCCACACGCGATTCTCCCACCCCCCCAAACCGGCGCGGCGCGAATCACAGCTGGCCGCAGGGAGAATCGCCGCTTGCCGTTGGTAATGGGCGAGCGGCGATTCTCCGGCCCGGAAGGGCCGAGCGGCCTGCCCAACACAACAGGTTCCCGCCGGCACCATCCACACCTGGTCGCTGCTGGCGGGAACAGCGCGGGAACGCTGGGGGGGGGGGGGGGGGGGGGGGGGGGGGGGGCAGAGGAAGGTTCCTGCACCGGGGGGGTCAAAAGGGGTCTGGCCCGCGATCGGTGCCCACCGATCGGCGGGCCGGCCTCTCTGAAGGAGGACCTCCTTTCCTCCGCTGCCCCGCAAGATCGATCCGCCATCTTCTTGCGGGGCGGCTGCGGGGAGGACGGCAACCACGTATGTGCGGGTGACATCGTCATTTACACGCCGCCGCTTCTAGCGGCGCCAAGGCCCAGCGCGCGTAAATGACGCGGCGCCGCTCCTAGCCCCTCGGGGGCGGGAGAATAGGTGCTGGGAACGGCCTCCGACGCCGGAGTGAAACACCCCGGTTTCCACTCCGGCGTCGGGACTTAGTCTCTCGATTGGAGAATTGCGCCCAGGGAACCTGCCGGGGAACAAACTACAGCCCCGGAACATTTCCAGGCAGCACCTCGACAGTGCCCCCTGGCGCTAGGGGCAATGCCAAGGAGCAACTGTGCCAGGGCAGTGCCAAGATGGAGGAGTTCCCTGTGCCTGCAGGGGAGGGCATTCCCTGTTTATATGGGGGCAGGGGGCATGTTTCCTCCTGTGCGTGGGAGGGGGTCTTCGTGCCCGCGGGAATCATTGATTTTCATTTTTAACTCTGTTAGATTGGGGTGCCCTTTAAAGGCATGGTGGGCTCTGCCAGGGTGATGCTGTGGGACCCGTCTCCAGCATTTCTACACTCTAGATGTTGGAAAATATAGCAGGGAATGTTGGCAATGCAGCTGGTTCCCTGGTGGCGGGGTGGGTGAGCCATGCAAAAGCCTGTAGACTTTGGTGGAACCGGAAGATCCGGCCAAAGCCAATGGCTTGTCACAGGGATTCAGGAGAGCTGGAAAATCCCGGCCTGTCATTGAGACCGACACTGTATCTACAGGAAATTGCAACACAAATAAATACAGTTAACAATGAAAAAGAGTTGGGATCAACGATAACTGATCAGCATTTCTACCGAGGTACTAAGCTAATGGGTGGGATTCGCTGTTCGCCAACGGCAGAATCGGGAAATGTGATTGGGCGGAGAATCGGTTCCTACGCAGATATCAGTGGGCACTGATTTCACAGCAAATCGCAATTTTCTGTAGCCTCGACAACGGCGTCAATAAGTTCCGGAACAAACAAATAGTAAACACCATTGGCATATCATTAGCGGGCCCCACAGGGTAGTCTCCATGACTCTTCGCCTCCAATGGGCAAATTCCCGATGGCAAGGTTCACTTGTGCTTTCAAAAATCGTGAAATAGCAGGTGGCTTATGAGGGAGAGAGAGAGAGGACGCAGAGAGGAGCGGCCGCGGACTGCCGGATCGGACACTGACCGGGCTGGCTGGGGTGGGGGCCCTGCCAAGGCTGGGGTGGGGGGGGAAAGAAGAGGCCGTGTGGCGAGGATAATCCCCCACGGGACTGGGGCGATGTCCAGGCACAGACCTCCATTGCCACGGCCTTCAAGGCAGCCATCTTGCTGTGCACCCCACTGATTACCCACCTTGGCCTCGGTTCTGCAGAGTGGCACCGACCAGCCATATGGGTGCCCCCATTCCCCACCCCCGGCTGCCACACACCAGCTGGGCATCAGGTGGCCTGCCCAAGGGCAACGCCCACTGTAGCCCCTACGGGGGGTACGGCGGGGGCCACGGAGCGTACTTTTGGCAAGGGCAGCGCCAGCCAACTGTAGCCATGGCAGCAGGGATGGACGCCAGGGCCAGAGGCTCAGCGGTGCCCAGAACAGATGGGGCCTAGGGTGCGGATTGGCGTGGGAAGGGGACATATAGGGTCACGGTGACGGTCGGCATGAACTTTTACGCCACGGGCTCCTTCCAGGAGCCGAGTGGGGACCTGTCAGGGATCTCAGAGCTCGGTGCATGGATGCATCGGCGCCGTCAAATAGTAAACACCATTGGCATATCATTAGCGGGCCCCACAGGGTAGTCTCCATGACTCTTCGCCTCCAATGGGCAAATTCCCGATGGCAAGGTTCACTTGTGCTTTCAAAAATTGGAGGCCCTATATGCTCAGTTGGCACATTTCAATGTGGACCAAGCCCACCAGGATGCCAGCACAGCGAGGTTCGCCGCCCCGGGTCCAGGGGTAGATCGACAGGATGCATGTCACCTTACGAGCATCTGCAGATGACAGGCCACTGTACACAAACCAAAAGGGATTCCATTCGATGAACGTTCAGCTGATATGTGACCATCAGCTGCTCAGCGTGCATGTCTGCACCCGATAGCCGGGGAGTGTGCATGACGCCTTCATTCTGGCACACACAACAATTCCAGTCCTCTTCGAGACACCTCCCCCCACCCCACCTGGCGTTGTGGGGGGGGTTGGCTCCTGGGTGACAGGGGAAATCTACTGCAGTCGTGGCTAATGACGCCTACCTGAAGGCCACAGACTGACTCTGAGACCCGCTACAACGATGCCCACACAACAGCCAGGGGCGTGATCGAGCGGCGTTTCGGCATCCTGAAGATGCGGTTCAGGTGCCTGGACCGCAATGCAGGGGGCCTACAGTATGGCACTAACATGGTCGCCCTCATCGTGGTGGCTTGCTGCACCCTCCACAACATCGTTCAGCAGAGAGACGACGTGCTGGAGGAGGGGGATGAATGGCAGGAGGACGGGGGGATGGACAGGACTTGGGATCCAGGCAGGATGGGAGGCCGCATAACATATGCCAGGGCCAATGCGATCAGGATGCTGTGATTGTCTCCAGGTTTACCAACTGGTGTGTATGTGTGTGTGTGTGTGTGTGTGTGTGTGTGTGTGTGTGGTGTGGGGGAGGGGGAGGAAGAGAGAGTGAGGGGGAGGAGAGGACTGGGACTGTCCAGGGGCACGGGCACCGCATCCCACGGCCACAATCCCCTACCCATCCGCCTGACTTGCAACTCCCTCCCTCCGTGGTACATACCTGCTGCACTACGGGGTGGGGCCCTGGGTTGGCAGTAACAGCGGGTCTGGTCCACGCAATGGAGGATGATGACACCCCTCTGCGATGAGCTCTGGTGCTCCGCGTTGTACGACAATGTCTGACTCCAGCCTACGGTAGCGCTTTCCACCGTCCACCTGGGTGATCCCTGCATGTGAGCTGGCCATTTCATTACACGGTGCCATCGGATCCATCGGGAGGCGGAGGTGAGGACAGTCAGGAGGGAAGCCCAGCCCATCCACAATATCTGCCCATTTCCTTCCCCTCCCCCTCGCTCACCAGCCCAGATCGGCCCACCCCTCACATCCATCTGACAGAGCACCGAGGCAGTTTGTAACAGTATCAACAAGTGTTATATGTGCGCAAATATATACACATACATGCCGTAGCCCGTATAACGAAACTGTTTTTTAAAATTTATTCGTTCATGGACGTGTGCGTCCCCGGCTGTGCCAGCAATTATTGCCCATACCTAACTGCCCTTGAGGGGCAGCGGTTTCTCTCCAGTGGTTCCCCTCAGGTTTTCTCCCACTCTCAGCGGTTATGGGCAGCCTTTTCCTGGGCCGGGTGGAAGGAGGAGGGGGGGGGGGGGAAGTGAGAGAGAGGGAGGGAGGGAGGGAGGGAGGGAGGGAGGGAGGGAGGGAGGGAGGGAGGGAGGGAGGGAGGGAGGGAGGGAGGGAGGGAGAGAGAGAGAGAGGGAGAGAGGGAGAGAACAGACAGTGTTAGGCAGTCTGACACATGCAGCCCAGGGGATGGGCAGCTGCTGGCCTCAGTGGCTTGTGCACCCGGACATGGTGGCCTGTATGGGTGCCGGCATGTGGTGCAGGGTGGGGGAATCAGACACACTTGGGTGGGGGTAGGGTTATGGGTATGTGGGCTGAGGGCTGGTGCCAGGGCACAGTGCTGCCTACTCACCCTGAGCAGGTCATGCAGTTTTCTTCTCCACTGCAGGCCGGTCCGGACGGTGTTACGCATGACACTGACCACCTCTGCCACCTGCACCCAGGCACGGCGAACGGTGGCGGCTGGCAGCCTCCTTCCCGGGACGGGGTACAGGCTGACTTGGTTCTCCTCCACCGTGTCCAGGACGGTCTCGAGCCCGGAGTCGGTGAAGCGTGGTGCTGCTCGTCTTGCTGCCATCTTGTTAGCTGGGATGGTGTGTATGGAGAGAGAAGTGTGTACATGTGGCTGCAGCTGGTCAACCTTCTGAGTGTCAATCGCAAATCGGGCGTCATCTCTCATTGGAATAGATTGTGTTCCACGTGGTGCTGGTGCTAGGCCTTTAACAGCTGCTGAATTGGTCCAGGTGCGGCGCCAGTTTTGCGGTCGTCGAACTCCACGAATCCTGCCCCGGAGTCAACACTTAGTCTCAGGAACAGAGAATCCAGCCGAATGCGTTTCCTGTTGCCATGGAGAAGAGGGTGGAGTAAGCTATTCTGAGATCATGTGACAGGCTTTCCTTTAAACCCAGGCATATCACAGTCAGACAGCAGTGGTAGCGATTTTTGCTGTGTTCTGCAGTCAACTGGGAACGAGACAGCAAGAGATAGAACCAACCAGAACTGCACCCAGAAAATGCTGACTCTATTATTTACCATGCAGAATGAAAGTGGGAGGGAGCCTTGAGCACATATTGAAGATTAGGATAGTGAGGAGTAAGCCATTGCTCTCTAGAGATTGTAACAAGAAACACGCCACAGGTAACCTCTGGTGACAGGCACATGGGCTGGAATTTGGCTGATGAAGCAGGGAGACTGCATTTCATGGCTGTCGAAGACCCCCCACCCCTTGCACCACCAATGGCCACCTTTGAAGCCATGGCATTGTCTGCTCTCAGTGGCCCTCTCGCAATGGGCAGCCTACCTGCATGCTTGGTCCCATTTACTTCCCGGAGTGCATTGGCTATTGATGTGTCTTCATCCTCCAGATGCAAGTCCCAGAAATGGCTAGTGTTAGTGCCGCAAATACTTCACACGATAGTCCTGGCAGCAGCCATTTTTTCGGCTGCTGTTGGCAAAATGCAGCCCTGGGTCCTGCTACCTGCTGAAGCAGAGCTGACCCCGCCCAACCCACGTTTTTGACTTCAGTGGCGGGGCAAAATTCTAGCTTGTGCGTCACTGCAGCCCCATCCCCACCTCTCCAAATATTGACCTTTGGTTCTTGTGCAAGTGCTAACCGAAACATCTGCTGCGAGCAAACCAGCATTTCCTTCTTTAACAAAGACAGCATGCTCAGTGATCCGTACTTTCCTTCTACAGGCAAGGACACATTCTCTCGGATTTATTCAACGTCCACAGCTGTTTCAGTCATTGCAGCTGCATTTGTTACAATTAGGGCTGTAAAGGAATTTGATAGTTACCAAACAGCTCCCATGTTGACTGTTTATTTTCACCGCTGCTAACGCATGGCACAGTGAGTTCTGATATCATGTCATGAATGGTGGGATCCTTACCAGGTCGCTAATAATTATTCATCGATTAACCAGAAGAGATAACAACACACAGCAAGTTTTAAAAATCCTTGATAGTTTAGGGAATAATTTTGTATTCACAGTTGGCAAGACAAACAGTGTCATAACATAAATTTGAATAGTGCGGTCAATTAAAAAGCATTTAACTCCTTTGGGAAATCATTGAAAATCACGAATAACTGCAAATAAAGAGAATGCAAATGTGGAAAAGGAGGCAATATGGATAATAAACAGAAATTGCTAGAATACACAACTGCTCAATTAGCAGCTGTTAAAATGATAGGTTAACATTTTAGGTATTAAATCAAATCAGAAATCGAAAGGGCCGCATTTTCCCATCCTGCTCACAGCAGGTTTCTGGTTAATGGCAGGTTAATGACTAGTGGCGTGAATGCCACTTGCATTCATTACTATGTATGAATGCTCATTCAATTAGCTTTTGCCATAATCACGCCTTCCAATCTTACATCACGCCAACAGGAAATCATATAGGTCTGAATTTAGTTTGAAAAAAAGTGGCGTACATAGGTTGGACCTTACTGCACTAACGACTTTGAGTTGGGCACAACATATTTAGCCTATGTGTCATTGTATCCGCCAGTCTTATTGAAATGCCAGCGAATGCCGCACTGCTGGGGTGTAGGGTTGGTCTGCTCCTGGTGGCTGATTCTGTAGTCACATGGACACCATTGTGCAGTGGTACTTAAGACAGGGATGAATATTCAGAGACCAGCATTTCGAATGGGGGCCCGAAGGGGCAACAAGGCTTTGTAAGGCGGTTGAGAGGGTAACACACCAAGGAGGGGGGGGGGCAGCAGACAAAGGGGCAGGATGGCTTTGCAAAACTTTGGAGTGGCGTGAGAGGAGGAGGGGGTGGAAATAAATGATAGGCAGAGGGGAGACCATGGGTGGGAAGTTGGAGCCCAACAAGGGAAACTGAAATGCAGACAAACAAGGGGGTGAATGGGATATCACATGTATGAATGGGCTGGAATAGGAATGGGAGGGCCGTGTTAATGTGGCACAGAGGGATGAGTTGCACGGTGATTATGTGGGGGTGGTTCGGAAAGGAAACAGGGTAGTCTTTAGTAATGAGGGAAATGGGGAACTCAAGAAAGGGGTTAGCAGGTCGGAGCCATTCATGAATCAGAGTGGAGACAGTTCTGGATGTCTGCGAACTTCAGTCAAGAGCTAGAGAGTTCAGACAGTGATGGACTGCAGCCATGCTGTGGGGCAATTCATGGCGAGCACTGTGTACTCCTGTTTTAGGGAGGGGCAAGGGCTGTGTGCTCAATGGAGTAGTGCATAGCATGGTGTACAGGGCATCTTCACAGTCGCTGACTTGTCTGGCTCTGTACTCGGCAGCACAACAGGAGAGGGAGAAAATGGGAGGTGTCTCACCTGAATGGAGTTCAAGGAGCAGACAGCCGATATGAGAGGGGGGGCCCCAAACTGAGCTTGTGCAGATGGAGAAGCCGGTGGACAGCCTCTATTGAGTAAGGATCCACGCACAATGTAGTCACACAGAAACTGGAGGGTCATGCGTTTATCCATTTTAGAGACAGCTCAGGCAGTCACTCGCTCTTTCCTCTCTCACTTTCTGGTGCCAGCAGGATGAGGGGAAGGCCAGAAGAAGCCCTTTCCAACAGTATCTCCAGCCCCCAGAGTACCAAGCACATTTGGGAGGAGAAAGAAAGTGCACCTGTTGTGCCTCCAAAGCAGTCTTCTGCACGTTCCACGAGCCCAGAGACAGTCACACCTCAGGGGATGCCAGATCTAGTTCATTGAGGGTCTTGTATTCTGGTGGTTACCAAAAGGATATGTGTTCATAGCAGGAGGCAGGGTCAGTCGAGCTCACTGGCACTGAGGGCTGCTAGGGAAGAGATATCTGTGATGTCCAAGTTGGATGCTGAGCTTCACTGGAGTCTCTTCCTCTAGTGAGTTGCTAAATTGTCCTATTCATGACTGGATGTGGAAAGACTGGCGAGCTTTGATTTGATCCGTTGATTGCAGAATTGCTTAGCTCTGTCAATCACTTCTGCTTATGCCATCTGGCACGCACGTAGTCCTGTATTGTGGTTTCACTCGGTTGTGAACTCATTTTTAAGCCTGATGCTGTTCCTGCATGACCTTTTGCACTCTTCATTGCCTTGCACTCTTCTATGAACCAGAGATGATCCCTTGGCTTGGTGGTAATGGATGACTGGGGAGTATGCCAGGTTATGAGCTTACAGATTGTGGTTGAGTAGAATTATGCTGTTGCTGATGGCTCAGAATGTTTTGGTGCCCAGTCTGGATTTGCTCGATCTGCTTTATATCTATCCCACATAAAACACAACATAATGGAGAGTATCCTCAATGTGAAGATAGGACTTTGTCTCTACAAGGGCTGATAGTGGTCACTCCTACCAATACTGTCATGGACAGATGCATCTGCAGCAGGCAGGTTGGTAAGGATGAGGTCAAGTATGTTTTTCCCTCTTGTTGGTCGGTCTACAGTGGTGATACTGAGACACTCTTGGTGATGGGCATTGAAGTCCCTCACCCAGAATACATTCTGTGCCCTTACCACCTGCAGTGATTCCTTCAAGTGGTGGTCAACTGATTCATCAGCTAACAGTACTTGGTAATCAGCAGGTTTTCTTGCCCATGTTTGGACTAATGCCATGAGACATCATGGGGTCCAGAGTCGATGTAAGGTAAGCGAGCAGCATAATCAAAGACACCACCCACTGGATTATTCTCTCTTCCAACTTCTTCCATCGGGCAGGAGATACAAAGAATGCAAATATGCACCAACAGGTTCAAAAACAGCTTCTTCCCCATTGTTATCAGACTCCGAAAAGACTCCCTTATGGATTGAACTGATCTCTTCACGCACCTTCTCTACTGAGTAGTACTACACTCCATATGCTCACCCGATGCCTGTGCCTACGTACTTACATTGTGTATTTATGTATGTCCTACTTTTTCTTCATGTACTGAACAATCTGTCTAGATTGTACGCAGAACAATACTTTTCACAGTACCTCGGTACACGTGACAATAAATCAAATCCAATCAATATGTGAGTATGACTATGTCAGGCTGTTGCTTGACTAGTCTGGGAGACAGCTCTCCCAATTTTGGCTCAAGCATCTAGATATTAATAAATAGGACTTTGCAGAGTCAACAGGACTGAGTTTGCAGTTGTCGTTTTTGGTGCCTAGCTCAATGCCTTTCAGACTTTTAGCGATTTGATACAACTGACTGGTTTCGAAGGTCATTTCAGAAGCATTTTCAGAGAAGACAATCCACAATGATGTGTTTGGAGTCACATGGTTTCACTGAGCTAACATTAACCTTACATCAGAACGATTTTCATTGACCTCCCCAACGCTGTTTCTCTCCACAGATGCTGCCTGACCTAAGTATTTCCAGCTTTTTTGTTCTTATAACATAAACCAATGGATTAAATATAAGATTTAAAAAATATATTTATTAATGTGCAAGGTTTTAAACTTGGTTTAATGAGGGTGGCATTCTACAGAATTACTAATTTTTGCATATTAGGATAGACGTAGCCAATTGCCAAATAAAGAACAGAAATTTTATTCAATTAAGCAAATTAATATCAACTCTGCAGTCATTACTCCCCATACCTATGTGCTTGCTCTCTGGAAGCAAGAAGCTCCTGAAGCTGTTGAACTTTTTCTTTCTGCTGATGGAGGGAAATCTGCAGTAACTCTCCTTCCCTTTGGGCTGCTGAAGCTTTTAGCTCTGCTTCTTGAATCCGTTTCATCTGTGCACAGAAATTGTTAAATTCATCAAAGTGTCACAATAAATCAAAGTCATAATGAGTAGAACATCCCCATAAGTTTGCTAGTATTTTTGTTACCTCTTCCACACTGGCATAAAACAAAAACTTGAACACAATATGAACCTTTGAAAAAACAAGTGCACCTTATGCCATATGCTGGGACTTCCAGAATTCCATGACGGTGTCAGAAAAAGATCAATGATCCACCCAGGGCAGGTTCGCAGTGTTCATTCATTGGGCAAAAGCAAAATTTGAACCATACTTTAAAGTCCTTTAAACTGAGTGTACTCCTTTAGAGGACTATAAACAATGGATTTTTAGCACTATTAATTCTTTAAACATAGAAATTGTTTACATTTTGAAAATGCTAACTTAATTTCTTTAGCTGAATATCGCAGTATGGTTTTCTGTAAATTTATGAAGGTGATTGTCATGTAGAATTAGGTATATTTGAAATCAAGAATAATTTCTTAATCCACAGCATTCTTGAAATAAATATAATAATAATCGCTTATTGTCACAAGTAGGCTTCAATGAAGTTACTGTGAAAAGCCCCTAAAAGACACGTAACTAAATATTGCAGTCTTTTTACAATTCATTTTAGTATAAAACATGCTTTTTACCACAGCTGTCAAAGATTTATAATTATACTTTCTGCATATATTATACTGAAAAATAGGAAAGAATCAGAGTAATCAGCATTCCCTAAATCACAATGCAAATTGAGTTAGTTCTGGACAAATTAAGCTTTGATGTCACATACTTCAAAGGCAAAGGCTCATAATTTCCTGTGACACTGATCAAAACTTCAACTAGCAATCCAGAGTATACAACTTGAAAAAGCTTCACTCAAAGTTACAAAACCTGTACATTTCTGAAAAAAAATACATGGTGAAGCTGTTTGTCTTGCATGCACCAGGACATTTCACAAGAATACAATGTAAAAGTAAAAAAAATAACAAGTTTTCTAATTGGTTAGCAAGAGGACTCTGATTGGTAGAGGCACTGCCATGGAGAATGTACCAGTTGATTGTGACTGAGAGTGAACTTATAAGTGTCGTTAGAAATTAAACCAGGCAGCTTAAACCGGATTGGTCAAGGCATTGTCGTAAGGAATGTTTCAGCAAGTGGTTGTCACTTATTTTGCCTAGCTGAAACATGATCTTTCTGTCTTTAAAGAACAGGGCCCCATGTATTAATATATGTAGCTTCCAGCACATGCAAATGTGCCACACAGAGTCCAACTGACAATCTTAAATTGGTTGTCAGCGTAATGCAAATGGTTGTTTTCCCTTCATATTGCTATTCTTCAGAACTATCTTGATGAGTGCAAGATGCAAGATGATTGTATTTCTGGACAGTACTGTACTGCCAAACAATGACTTTTTAAAAAAACTACCTGTGACTGTACCATATTACAGGTTTGGTTGCAGGACAAAAGTTTTTTTTTTTTTAAATAGAAAATCTTGTTTCTTGAAAACAGGGGGTGCAATTGGGGCTGCAATTTGCAGCCTGTCCAGCTTTAAGTTGGAAATTGTGAAGACATAAAATCTATGTACATGGAACATTACAGCGTAGTACAGGCCCTTCGGCCCTCGATGTTGCGCTGACCTGTGAAACCACTCTAAAGCCCATCTACACTATTCCCTTATCGTCCATATGTCTATCCAATGACCATTTGAACGCCCTTAGTGTTGGCGAGTCCACTACTGTTGCAGGCAGGGCATTCCACGCCCTTACTACTCTCGGAGTAAAGAACCTACCTCTGACATCTGTCCGATATCTATCTCCCCTCAATTTGAAGCTATGTCCCCTCGTGCTAGACATCACCATCCGAGGAAAAAGGCTCTCACTGTCCACCCTATCCAATCCTCTGATCATCTTGAATGCCTCAATTAAGTCACCTCTTAACCTTCTTCTCTCTAACGAAAACAGCCTCAAGTCCCTCAGCCTTTCCTCATAAGCTCTTCCCTCCATACCAGGCAACATTCTGGTAAATCTCCTCTGCACCCTTTCCAATGCTTCCACATCCTTCCTATAATGCAGCGACTCCAAACGCAATACTCCAAATGCGGCCGCACCAGAGTTTTGTACAGCTGCAACATGACCTCATGGCTCCAAAACACAATCCCTTCACCAATAAAAGCTAACACACCGTACGCCTTATCAACCCTCCCAACCTGGGTGGCAACTTTCAGGGATCTATGTACATGGACACCGAGATCTCTCTGCTCATCCACACTGCCAAGAATCTTACCATTAGCCCAGTACTCTGTCTTCCTGTTATTCCTTCCAAAATGAATCACCTCACACTTTTCTGCATTAAACTCCATTTGCCACACCTCAGCCCAGCGCTGCAGCTTATCTATGTCCCTCTGTAACTTGTAACATCCTTCCACACTGTCCACAACTCCACCGACTTTAGTGTCATCTGCAAATTTACTCACCCATCCTGCTACGCCCTCCTCCAGGTCATTTATAAAAATGACAAACAGCAGTGGCCCCAAAACAGATCCTTGTGCTACACCACTAGTAGCTGGACTCCAGTCTGAACATTTCCCATCAACCGCCACCCTTTGTCTTCTTCCAGCTAGCCAATTTCTGATCCATACTGCTAAATCACCCTGAATCCCATGCCTCCGTATTTTCTGCAGTAGCCGACCGTGGGGAACCTTATCAAACGCTTTACTGAAATCCATATACACCACATCAACTGCTTTACCCTCATCCACCTTCTCAAAGAACTCAATAAGGTTTGTGAGGCACGACCTACCCTTCACAAAACCGTGTTGACTATCTCTAATCAAATTATTCCTTTTCATATGATTATACATCCTATCTCTTATAAATCTTTCCAAGATTTTGCCCACAACAGAAGTAAGGCTCATTGGTCTATAGTCACATGGTTGTCTCTACTTCCCTCTTGAACAAGGAGGCAACATTTGCTATCCTCCAGTCTTCTGGCACTATTCCTGTAGACAAAGATGACTTAAAGATCAAAGCCAAAGGCTCAGCAATCTCCTCCCTAGCTTCCCAGAGAATCCTAGGATAAATCCCATCCGGCCCAGGGGACATCTATTTTCACACTTTCCAGAATTGCTAACACCTCCTCCTTATGAACCTCAAGCCCTTCTAGTCTAGTAGCCTGAATCTCAGTATTCTCCTCGACAACATTGTCTTTTTCCTGTGTGAATACTGACGAAAAATATTAATTTAGCACCTCTCCTATCTCCTCGGACTCCAAGCACAACTTCCCACTACTGTCCTTAACTGGCCCTACTCTTACCCTAGTCATTCTTTTACTCCTGACATATCTATAGAAAGCTTTAGGGTTATCCTTGATCCTACCTGCCAAAGACTTCTCATGTCCCCTTCTGGCTCTTCTTAGCTCTCTCTTTAGGTCCTTCCTAGCTAACTTGTAACTCTCGAGCGCCCTAACTGAACCTCCATGTCTCATCTTTACATAAGCCTCCTTCTTCCTCTTGACAAGTGTTTCGACTGCTTTAGTAAACCACGGTTCCCTTGCTCGACCACTTCCTCCCTGCCTGACAGGTACATACTTATCAAGGACACGCAGTAGCTGTTCCTTGAACAAGCTCCACATTTCCATTGTGCCCATCCCCTGCAGTTTTCCTCTCCACCCAATGCATCCTAAGTCTTGCCTTATCGCATCATAATTGCCTTTCCCCCAGATATAACTCTTGCCCTGCGGTATATACCTATCCCTTTCCATCACTAAAGTAAACATAATCGAATTGTGGTCACTATCATCAAAATGCTCACCTACCTCCAAATCTAACACCTGTCCTGGTTCATTACACAGTACCAAATCCAATATGGCCTCGCCTCTCATTGGCCTATCTAAATACTGTGTAAGGAAACCCTCCTGCACACATTGGACAAAAACGGACCCATCTAAAGTACTCGAACTATAGTGTTTCCAGTCAATATTTGGAAAGTTAAAGTTCCCCATAACAACTACCCTGTTGCTTTCGCTCCAACCAGAATCATCTTTGCAATCCTTTCCTCTACATCTCTGGAACTTTTCGGAGGCCTGTAGAAAACCCCTAACAGGGTGACCTCTCCTTTCCTGTTTCTAACCTCAGCCCATACTACCTCAGTAGACGAGTCCTCATCAAACGTCCTTTCTGCCACTGTAATACTGTCCTTGACTAACAATGCCACCCCTCCCCCTCTTTTACCACCTTCCCTGAGCTTACTGAAATATCTAAACCCTGGCACCTGCAACAACCATTCCTGTCCCTGCTCTATCCATGTCTCCGAAATGGCCACAACATCGAAGTCCCAGGTACCAACCCATGCCACAAGTTCACCCACCTTATTCCGGATGCTCCTGGCATTGAAGAAGGCACACTTTAAACCACCTTCCTGCCTGCACACTCCTGCAACTTTGAAACCTTACTCATGAGACCTGTACCCCATGGCTTACCCCTGGTAAGTCATCTCCCCCCCCTCCCCCCCCCCCCCCACCCCAACAGTATCCAAAGCGGTATACTTGTTACAAAGGGGAACGACCACAAGGGATCCCTGTACTGACTGCTTCCTCCCAGCCCCTCTCACCGTCACCCATCTATCTTTATTCTTCGGAGTAACTACATCCCTGAAGCTTCCATCTATGACCACCTCTGCCTCCCGAATGATCCGAAGTTCATCCAGCTCCAGCATGTACCCAGCTCCCTTGAATGGTTGGGGCACTAGCCATTCTGCCTCTCATGTTGTTTTCTGCTCCTAACACTACCAGTGAGCTCTGCATATAGCAAGAGGTCCCAGCAGTGTTGTTAGTCAATCATATGGAACATTCAGCCTACTCTCGTTTAAAGGCAGGCTGTCTCTTAAAAGGGAAGCTCGACAAAAGAGTCATTGCAATGAAAATTCTTGCAAACTGTACACCAGAAAGATCCAAATAGTGCCGGATGTGGATTTGGAAGTATTAATGATGCAGGTGAACTGAACATGAAGGGGGCGGGTTGGGAGGGGAGGGGGGCATCGTGGTTCGACAGAAGACCAGAAGACTGTTTAGAGCTACCTTCGAAAGGGAGATTTAAAAAATTATTCTTTCATGGGATGCGTGCGTCATTGGAAAGGCTAGGATTTGTTGCCCAACTCTAATTGCCCTTGAACTGAGTGATTTGTTCAGTCATTTCAGAGGGCACTTAAGAGTCAACCACACTGCTTTGAGTCTGGAGTCACATGTACGCTAGACCAGATAAGGATGGAAAATCTCCTCTCTAAAAGGACAGTAGTGAACCAGATAGGTTTTTACAACAATCAATTATAATTTCATGGATACCATTTCTGGGACTAGCTTTCAATTCCACATTTTACTCATTGAATTTAAATTCCATCAGCTGTCCTCATGCTGCTATTTAGCACGATGAGCAAGGTGTCAATTGTATGACATGGATCAGCTTTCCATCCCATCTTTTCCTCACATCAACCTTTCCATTCTGATTTTCTGCTTTCAGAAACCCAAGAATGGCAGCCTGCAGGAGAAACAAACAGAACAATATCATGGCATTAATGTTGAGGCCCTGTCGCTTGATCTGACACTCAACCACTATCTCAGGGAGTGGAACTGAACTTACCTTGAAGACCGGTATAGAGTATCAGCAAATGGCAAGTCGGTGGACATGAGTGGGCTGAAACCAAACCAGGCTTAAAGGATGGTTCTAATTCCAACTCACTGAAGAACTAGTTGATGGAAAAGTACAGTTGCAGAGGGCACATATGAGGACGTTGATGGGATGGCATACAGGACAATGCTGAATGGGCATGGCACGCAGAGATTCTGGGTGTGTTTGTTGACCTGCCTTCACTGTTAAGGGGCATGGAGGAGTCTGGCTTCAACTTGGCAGAGGGCATCACACAGAGCTTGCACTCTCCACTGTCTCAACTCCATCTCCCTGTCATGCTGCAGATCCAGAGGCACTGGCCCCGAAGCCACCAAACCCACTCCTCTGCCATCCCTGTGAGGATGAGGCAACAAACTTTGGTAAAATTCAGGAACACAACAAACATCTCCAAGAACATTCCCGAGTTCTTTCAGACACTTGGTAATATAAAAGATTCCAAAAATTGAAACTTATCTGCAATCTGGGTGGCTGGTCCTTTAGATAATTCAACGGCAGGGCCAAACTTGTTGTCTGACACTTTTTTTGTCAAGAGTGGACAAAATTGCCATATCTTTGAATTCACCATGACTACTCCTGTGGCAGATCTATCAAATTCCGAAATGAAGGGTAGTTTTGTGATGGACTACACCATTTAGGCATTAGATGCCTAAATATAGGCACTCTAGTGCAACATTAATCAATTGCCTTTACAAATCGGAGCTATTCATTCAATTACCTCTACAGCTTGGTGCTGCAGTCTTTGTGACTCTGTCTTCAACATCATTTCTTCAATAGATTGCAGCATCTTGCGTTGATCTTCCTCAGTAGTCTTTAACTTTCTTAA
The DNA here is from genome assembly GCF_047496885.1 of Scyliorhinus torazame. Lineage (NCBI taxonomy): Eukaryota > Metazoa > Chordata > Chondrichthyes > Carcharhiniformes > Scyliorhinidae > Scyliorhinus > Scyliorhinus torazame. Next base: position 162,634,055 of record NC_092717.1, on the reverse strand, counting down.
CTCCTCTGTAAGAATCCCTATTTTCTTTTTTAACTCTGCAACATAAGCTTGCAATTGGCTTCTAGCTTCTTTCTCTTTCATAAGTAGCTCTTTCAACCTGCAAATTATATAAAACACAGAAATTGGAATTGAAAATCAAGTAGGCAATTGAGTACATCAAAGTCAAACAAATATGAAGAAAAGCAAATCACTACAGATGCTGGAATCTGAAACCAAAAGAGAAAATGGTGGAAAATATCAGCAGGTTTGGCAGCATCTGTAGGGAGAGAAAAGAGCTAACGTTTCGAGTCCAGATGATCCTTTGTCAAAGCAAATATGAAGATTGCATATATAGAATTGGAATGAATTGACCAAAGCAATTGCATAATGCAATTGTACTGAAGTGTATAAAAAGATGATTAAATAATGCTGACCATTTTGAGGATTGCTTATTTGCACATGCAATAATCATTATCTATTGAAAGCATTCTCCAAATAATGAGCACTGATCATGTTCACACACACATTAAACAAAATTAATTTATTGCCTCTTACTGAGGTCAACTATATTTCTTTAGAAATTCGTCAGTGGCATTTTCCAAAAAAGGGGACCAAACATATATATGAATGTTAAGGAGTTTCATTCACACCTTACATTTGGAACAATGTACAAACGTTAATTGGAGTAATGAGGTATTTTCAAACAATAATGATGTTGTTAATCAATAAGCAAATAATGCTGTGTTGTGTTGACAGGATGTTAAATGAGTTGAAAGTTAAATAACTTATTTGAGCTCTGTCTCTGCAGAATACAAACTATTTTGAAAGCAGCATGACTGAAAAAAATTTGTTGCAAGTTCATAAATAAAATTAACTGCTATATTTCACTATAAGTGGTGAATATCAATCTTGGGAATTAAAAATCTTAACTGTTCCGAATGCAGTCAGGCAAACTCAAACGTTATCGTTTCATTACTTACTAATTGTGACATATACAAAATTGCTATATTTTATCTTTGTTGCAGTGATGTCATTAAAAAGATGGGCTTAAGATGCATACAGCCGGTATGTTTGCTAAAGCTAGGATTAAGATGTAGTGAAAGTGAGGTAATCCATCATTTTGCATGGGGACTGTTCGGTGGGTAGATTTGAGAAACATTAACCTGTTAACAGATAACTGACTAATGGAATATTGTTTTGGTTTAGAGGTCCCTGGGGTGTAAATAATTCATGAGGGGCATTGGGTTTTCTCCTGGCTAAACCAATCATGGGAGGAAACAGAAGAATGTCTTATGCTTTGGGTGCAGATGGTATAATGAGAGTAGTTTCAATTTGCTGAAGGATTTTAGTCGGACAAGAAGTGTCTTTCAGTTTCCTCCTGAAACGTTGTCGCCAAGGTTTCTCACAGAAGAAAGCAAGTAACTTTATTTATAAATGGTATTTGAACGATATCGATTTGTTTAATTGGAATATTTAGTGGCAGATTTAGGAAGTAAGTTAGTGTAAAGCTATTTCTTTGTTGTTAATATGGTTAATTCTGTGTTTAAATTAAAGTTTGTTTTAACATAAAAGATAACAATTGGTCAGTGTTATCAATCATGTCATGCAGTCACCTTTCCTCAGTTTTACAAATTGCAAATAATTGGGTTCTCATCTGGGATCTTAACATTAATACCAAAAGAAAAGCACAAAGCATAATTTAATGAGGAACCAAAAATAAATATTTCACGGCTTGAGGAAATTATTTATCTTAACCCTGTCTCCCAAATGCACCATGAAAAGGTTGGTTCATTTACTATGGCTTTGGTGACAAGACACAGTGGAATCAATTCTGAAGCATTAAATGAAAATATTTTGAAAGCTGTCCATACTCAGTCAAAGTGAAAGCATGATACAAAAATTTGTGAATTCTGATAAGTTCTTACTAAACAATACTGGATTTTCAATGATTGAAGAACACAAGAATTATAAATTCCTCTTCCTCCATAAAGCCGATATCACCATCAAACAGCATTTGCTTTGGAACCAAAAATGACACTGCTTGTATCAATGAAGAAAATAAGAAAGCCAGATAAGCTCATTATTAATACTTGGAATTAGGACTATAAAATGTAAAATAACGTCTGACGATCTGATCCAAACCCAAGTGGATTAGAAGAAAAATTACTAAACTACAGGAGCAGCAGCTACCGAGAACACTTGAGAATTACTGTTTGTTCATGCCAGCGTTTGCAAATACTGCAAATGAATTAACTTCAGCTGGTTCGCTTCTGCTATTTTTGTTATCTACACACACCTTTGGCATGACAGGAAAACATACCACACAGCTTATGAGTAACAGAATTATGTTTTGTAGGAGATGGTGTTGTCATTCTTTTGCAGATAATCCTTCAATGTGTTTTCTGTGCTGCACGATATAATGCAAATCCTTGAATCGACAAATGCTTTGTCCCTACATATATAGTGTGTGCGTGTGAGAGAGGTGATGCTGCATTATATACAAATGTTAAAATAAGGCTAGTTTGGGGAACATTTGGCAATAAACGTTTGACGATATTTGAAGGCCATTTGTCACAACATTTACAATTTTAGCACATACTTCCTGTTCTTAGTGAAAGTAACGGCATACTTGATACTTCACTTGAATTCTAAAATCTATGTGTATGCAAACTATTTGATATTTTAGACATTCTGATTTACAGCATTTAAAAAAGGGAAATCAAATCATCTGGTGAAAGATTGCTCTATGTGAACTACAAAAGATCTAGGTCATTGTCCAGGTCCGTAGATATTACCTATATTCTACATTGAAGCCGGTCGTAAAATGAGATAAATGTAATTTTTTTTGCTCACATAAATATTATGAGCAAGCTTCAAAGACTACATGCAAGTGGAATGAAAATACCTGACAAAATCATTTTTCTTGATATTCAGTAAATCTCTGATCCACCTTCAGCAAAACAGGAGTCATTTGTAAGAGGTTATTGTGTTGCAAGCACTTGTTTCTATATATCCCTCTTAGTTGAATGTAGGAGTCAGCATTGTATGGTTAAAATTTTTATTAACCCACAAAGATGCTATCATCAGGGTCAGCTCACTGAAAGCCACCATAGTCCCCGAGGACCATAGGCTGCTCTCCCCTTTTGAGAGAAAGCTGATCGGTGGTGGTTTAACCAGCAGGTCACCACACTTCAGGCGAGGAGCAAAGTTGAGAGGGCGGGGCATTCATAAACACCCTCAGCCGGTAAAGGGAATTGAACCCGCGTTGGTGGCGTCGCCCACATCACGAACCAGCCAACCCATCAACTGAACTAACTGACCCCCCAACGTACTACACAAAATAAACCATGAAAGCAAAACTATGGCTTTTTTGTAATCCAACAGCTTTTTAAACATACCTTAAATACTAATATTTTGCCTTAAAATATCTACATTTATTTTATGAGCTATAAAATGCAATGCTTTGTGGAAAGAGATAATTTAGAATTAATTTCAAAAGCAATCCTTCTCTATTATCTGAAATAACCACAGGCTTTCTATTGGATTTAGGGTGAGCATTATTTTTAATTGGCAAAGAATTGAACTAATTTGAAATGGCAGACATGACAGTATACTAAGAACTTGACGTTATAAAGTTTCAAGTTCAGTGCCTCACAACCAGTACAATATAATGTCTGATGGGAGGGGCAGTTAGAGAAGGCTTTTGTCTGCTGCCAAACCTCACTATTCATCTTCCATTATTCCAGGATCTCCACTACAACATTTCTAGTACTCTTGCATGCTCTCCGCCCAAGTTTTGTACACTGGCATTGCTAACCCAGTGCTCCTACATTTCAAGACCATTATCCTAACACCACCATAACCCAACATCCAAGCCTTTCTTCACTCCCAACATATCATTCAATGGTCCTATTCCCTGACTCAATGACTCATTCCACCACACTTCCAGATCATATCATCCCTCCACTCTGACACACCTATTTTCACTGTTTCCAGATCTTTGGCCCATCCTTCACATCAAAAAATAATTCCTTTCCCTTAGTGCCACTAATATGCTTCTTACTGACCCTTTAATTCAGTACCCTGAACAAAGAAAGCCAAATCATGGGAAGGACACAGACCAGAAAGAGGACAAAAGTGCAAATGGAGAAGGTATAACATTCTGTATTAACATGGACAGGGTATTTTTTTGTTTGCCATTTCAAAATGTGAAAATATTAATTGCTGAAATATTTAATTCCCTCCCCACAATACCCACAGAAACAATCAAGGGAGGAGGGTGCATGTGCATGGACGCACTGACTGGGTAAGGGAGACTAACTCCCTCGGGATGGTAGTAGATTTGAAGTTGAGGTAAACTATATTTCCCAGAGACTTCCACTTGCGGCTGAAGTGTTCAACTGAAGCAGTGAGGAACATTATTAATCAATGCAAAATGGGGTCCAATGACATTCAAAGGACTCCAATTCTATTTTAACTGCAGAGCAGGAGAACTCTATCAGCCTCTGTAAGAATAAAGTGGCTATCTACCACTTCAATCTGCCAACCCCTCTGCAATTTAATTATCCTTCCACCAGAGCAAAGATTAGGAAATTACTGCCTGAAGAATGACAGGCCTAAATCTATCCAACATACGTTTTTCACTAAAAATCTTTGTTATTCATCTCACAAAACAATATAATGTGCCAAAGCATACTAATAGACTGCATTCATAATGCAAAATACATTCAAGTCTTTTCAGTCATTCAATTCGACCATAATTGATTGTCGTTAATCTCCATTTATCCTCCTTCGTTTCATTCCCTGACCTGAATCAAAACCTATGGGGTCTTGACTTTCGCTCCTGAGGTGATTACGCACCCACCAACCTTTGCCCTTGCACTTTCCATGACAATTCATCTAGTATCCACCATGGGCAGAACTCAGGAGCCATGCGGAGATGAAATAAAGTCCTAAAGATCTATTACAGACTTCACAACCTAAAAAACAAAATACTGAATCCCTCATAAAAACAAACATTTGTATTCATACCTGCATAGTAAAGACAGCTAATCCTTTAATAACCACTTGAGCTGTGAATCAAGCTGTAAACATACAGATAACCACTACGATATTGATAGGTTGTGGAAAGCATGTCGAAGCTGAGTAATGATAGAACTAAGGTTTATGTCAACAAACGGCTATTGAAACAGCTAGAACATATTTTTTTCAACTCGCAGACAGGCTTTTTTCCATTTTTAAAGGGATGGCCATTTAAGTAACTTGACAACTCCCAGTTCTTTGTACTTTATCTACCATTCATGAGCATTTATGAATGATCAAAAACTCATAACTGTCTGAACTCAGCACTGTGTCTAAGTGACAAAATGGCACTACTGTGTTGGGGTTCTCTACAAGTGGGTTCCCCTACCCATGGTGAAAATGTTTTCTGCCAGATATGGATAGGGATTTCCAAATCCGGGGTCCGTCCACCTTTGTGAATACATCTTGGGTTCTTTAGGACTCTGCAAAAATCCATGCCTTGATCTGTCTTGAAAATGTCACTTGCCAGCATGCAGTTTCAAAAAATATATTTTTAAAATTATTTTACGGGATGTTAGGCCAGTATTTATTGCCCATCCCTAGTTGCCCTTCAGAAGGTGGTGGTGAATTGCCTTCCTGAATCGCTGCACTCCCTGAGGTGTAGGTACATCCACAGTGCAGTTAGGGAGGGAGTTCCAGGAAGTTGTTCAAGTGACAGTGAAAGAACGGCGATATATTTCCAAGTCAAGCTGGTGAGTGACTTGGAGGGGAACCTCCAGTTGGTGGGGTCCTAGGTTTCTGCTGCTCTTGTCCTGCTAGGTGGTAGTGGTTGTGGGTTTGGAAGGTTCTAAGGAACCGTGGCGATTTACTGCAGTGCATCTTGTAGATGGTACACACGGCTGCCACTGTTAGTCAGAGGTGGAGGGTTTGAATGTTTGTGGAAGGGGAGCAATCAAGCAGGCTTCTTTGGCCTGCATGATGCCAAGCTTCTTGAGTATTGTTGGAGCTGCACTCATCCAGACAAGGAGAGTACTCCATTACACTCCTGACTTGTGCCTTGTAGATGGTGAACAGGCTTTTGGGGTCTGGAGACGAGTTACTTCCAGTAGGATTTCTAGACTTTGACTTGCCCTGGTAGCCAGTTTCTGATCAATGGTAACCCCCAGGATGTTGACTGTGGGGGAGTCAGCGATGGTAATGCCATTGAATGTCAAGGGACAGTGGTTAGATCCTCTCTTGTAGGAGATGGTGATTGCCTGGCACATGTGTGGTGCAAATGTAACTTGCCACTTGCCAGCCCAAGTCTGCATTTTGTCCAGGTCTTGCTGTATTTGGACATGGACTGCTTCATTATCTGAGGAGTTGCAAATGGTGCTGAATATTGTGCTGCCATTCGCAAACATCCCCACTTCTGACCTTATGATGCAAGGGAGGTCATTGATGAAGCAGCCGAAGGTGGTTGGGCCTCGGACACTACTCTGAGGAACTCTTGCAGTGATGTCCTGGGGCTCAGATGATTGACCTCCAACCACCACAACCATCTTCCTTTATGCCAGGTATGACACCAACCAGGGGTGCGTTTTCCCCCGATTCCCATTGACTCCATTTTTGCTCGGGCTTCTTGATGGGGATAGGTTCCCAATTTGACAAATCCTTTTTGTTTCATGACACCTAAATGGCATAGCTCTCATTTTAAGATTGATCCCTCTTGTTCTGGATTTCACCCACCAAAGGAATTTGGTTCTCTGCATATGCCTTCTTAACACTATGATTAAAACACTCCTCAACCATCCAAACTCAAAGCAGGTTATGCAACCTGTTCTCAGAAGTTACTCTTTTAAACCCTTCAAAGGGGGCTCACCACCAGCTTCTCCAGGGTAATTAGGGATGGGCAACAAATGCTGGCCCTACTAGCAATGCTCATATTCTGTGAATGAATAAAAGAAAATAGAAAGTTGCACCCCAAATGGGATCTGACTAAGGCTCTGTACAAGTGGAGTATAATTTCCTCGCCTTTGAACTCTATATGCCATTGCTCTGTCCACTCACTTTAAAAAAGATTTTTGAGTACCCAATTCATTTTTTCCAATTAAGGGGCAATTTAGCGTGGCCAATCCACCTACTCTGCACATCTTTGGGTTGTGGGGGTGAACCCCACACAAGCACGGGGAGAATGTGCAAACTCCACACAGACAGTGACCCAGAGCCGGGATTGAACCTGGGACCTTGGCGCCGTGAAGCAGCAGTGCTAACCACTGCGCCGTGCTGCCTCTTACACTCACTTAATCTATGTCCCTTTGTAGCTTCCTGCTCCTCTTCACAATATTCTGTATCTCCAAAGTTACCTGCCATCTGCAAATTTGACTAAGTCACTCTCTAATCCTTCATCCAAGTCATTAATGTTTATGGTGAAAACCAGCACAAATCCAAAATTACTTGCTTCATGAGAGAATGACACTTTCTCCCGACTCGGACTCCTATCTCCCAACTAATTACCAACCCATGCCATAAGGTTGCCACCAATTCCATGCAGTTACAGAACCTCAGCAAATATGGAAATCTATCTAGACAACATTCATAGATATTCCTCTATGTACTATACTAGTAACTGGTGAACTCCACAAATCAATTCCGATTTTAACCTAGTATCCTGACTTTAACAGCCACCACATGGGTTTTCTGACTTTTGTAAAACGCATCAAGGTCAACAAGGAGAGAGTATAGCATTGATTCATTGGCTTTATGAAAATGGTAGACTAAGAAGTCTTTAAAGAATGAATCTGCACAGCTGCTTCCCTGTCAATGTGAAAGGTTTGTGCTCACAGGACATCTTCCGAGAGTGTACCTTCAATGCTTTAGAGGGGAGTTCCCACATTTTGGAAGCCATATCTGCTATCTTGGACTTTACTCACTTCAATCTGAACTGATTGCAGTATGGGATAACTGCAGTTATAATCATGCAGTTCTACCATGAAACTCTAATGAGGAACAGGAGGAGCAGCAATATCAACAGGACCAGCTACCTTCTTCTTAGCCACATGGTGCTTCATAGGCGAGAGGGGATGGACACCCCAGCTTGAAGGAGGTGTTAATCCTAGCCCAGGGTATATAGGCAGAAAATCAGTTTTCTCAATAAACAAAGAGTAGATTTATGTGAATACATAAAAGCTTTGTGGCCTTTGCAGATTTTATAGAACAAATCACCTTCCATACTCTGTTTGGTTTGTTAATGGAAGTTTATACACTGTACACAAAACGTACGTCTTCATTAATTAAAATGTTTTGGCTATAAAACTACATGCATCATTGATCAGAAAAATCTAGAGAAGCATAATACTGTATAAATATAAATACCCTTTTCCCTCTGGCATTATAACGTGAACAGTAAATATTCAGTCAGTTACGCCATCAGATTCATTTTTGTTATTTTTTTATTATTAACAATTGATAACCATAGTGAAATCCAGCTTTATAATTCCTGTAAATACAAAACAATTTCAGCAAGATCAAATTTGCAATTTAGCAAAGTCTTTGCACTGTAATTTTCATTATTTCATGGTCAACAGTAATATACAGAATTCAAATACAACTTGGTTATTATCAATGTATTTTAATCAGCAAACATTTTATTTCTAATTACTCATAAAAATGAACCTGCTACATTTTCAAATGTTTTCTCAGTAAGTTGTGATATTCCTGATATACGCAAATTAACACACTTTAGTGACATTATAAATTATTCTTAAGCTTTGGTGAACATGGACATTGATACACCATTTTGAACTGGTTTCAGCAGAAGTAAAGGCAGGCAGCTCATTGCTGGAAACTGCCATAAGTACTATATTGTGCACCGGTCAAGTCTAATAAAAGGAGGTGGTCCATTGGAGGCAAAGGCCAACTTCAGAGGGTCTGGCTGATGAAATCTGTCAGAAGTCCTGTCAACGATGCCAAGGAGAGATACAATAGAATTCACATCACTCTATTGAGAAGACCATTGGCTTGCTGAAAATCAGATTCGGATGCCTCAACAGATTTAGGGTCACCCTTCACTCTACACCAGCAAGGGTTTTTTACAGAATGGTGATCTGCTGTGCCTTGCACAACATGGTGCTGGAGACCTGAATGGAGCTACAGGACGAGGTTGCTGTCAACCATTCCTTATCTTCTGGGGAACAGGAGGAAAAGGAAGAGGAATTGGAGTAAGAGCCCTCAGTAAGGGGGCTTGAAACATTTAAATGTTGCTGTTCATTGGGTGCATTTGTATAAAAAACATAAAGTTAGCATTCAGATCAGCAAGCAATCAGGAAGGTAAATGGCATGTTGGTCTTTCTGGCAAGACGAATGCAGTACAAGAACAAGGAACCTTGTTAAAATTATATAGGACTGGGCGGCATGGTGGTGCAGTGGTTAGCAGTGCTCCCTTTAGGCGCCGAAGACCCAGGTTTGATCCCAGCCTCGGGTCACTGTCCATGTGGAGTTAGCATATTCTCCCGTGTCTGTGTGGCTCTCACCTCCACAACCCAAAAAGATGTGCAGGTAGGTGGATTGGCCATGCTAAATTGCCACTTAATTGGAAATTTGTTTTTTTCGGGTTATGGTGAGACCACACCTGGAGTCATGTGTGTCGTGATTTTCTAAGGAAGCATCTACTTGCCTTGAAGGCAGTGCAATGACGGTTCACTAGATTGATTCCTAGGATGAAAGACTGAGTAAATTAGACCTTCGAAAGAAACAAAGGTGACCTCATTGAAACATACAAGTCCCTGAAGGGGCTTGTCAGGGTAGATATTGAGTGGTTGCTTCTCCTAACCAGAGAATATAGATATGGGATCACAGCATCAGGTAAAGAGGTGGATCATTTAGGCCAGAGGAGGGGAGAAATGTCTTCACTCAGAGCGTGTCAGTCTTTAGAATTCTTTACCCAAGAGGGTTTTGGATGCTCCATTGCTGAATATAGCCAAGGCTAGGACAGAGAGATTTTTGATCAAAGAAACCAAGGGATGTGGAGAGCAGGCAGCAACATGGCATTGAGGCAGAAGATCAGCCATGATCGTACTGAATGAAGGAGCAGGCTCGAGGGTATGTATGATGTGTTCCTGCTCCTATATCTTATGTTCTAATTTGGCCACACCAGCTGCATATTTGGATGCTAAATTGGGAAATCAAAATGCTGCAATGAAGAGGACTAGACAAGCAATATTTTCTCATTCACTATTTCACAAATTAAGCAACATCACTTCCCTTGTTGAACTATGTCTTTCTCTTCAGCTTCCCATCACTTCTACATATTACTACACCTGTGGCTTTATCAGAGTTAGAGGCAGGCTGCTCATTCTCTTGTTCTGGCAACTGAGACATCCATGCTTAACGTCCTCTGAGATTTGTGATTCATGAGGGCCCCACCAATGGCTGAGCCTCCTGCACCTGTTTAGGGGAAATCAACCACCAGGGCAGGAAGCAGCTCTGTCCAAGAGGGATATGAGTGCAAGTGATGAGAAGTGGGAGCACTTTGAGAAGAGATCCCATTTCCACTTCCCCTTTCGTCATCCTCCCTCTTATGGTCCACCTGCACTTCCCCGCTAGCAGATAGCAGAATAGCGCACTGCTGCAGATCTCAAGCTTTCCAACTGTATCGCCATTAGTTTTTCTAGTACCTTTTCTCCGGCGATAATGATTGTTTTTTTAAGTAACGAGTACCCAATTCATTTTTCCAATTAAGAGCAATTTAGCGTGGCCAATCCACCTATCCTGTACATCTTTGGGTTGTGGGGACGAAATCCACGCAAACATGAGGAGAATGTGCAAACTCCACTCGGACAGTGACCCAGAGCCGGGATCGAACTTGGGACCTCGGCGGAGTGAGGCTGCAGTTCTACCCACTGCGCCACCGTGCTGCCCTGACAATGATTTTTTAAAATTATTATCCCTCTCTTTTGCCTCTTGATTTTCTACTAGTCATAGAATTTACAGTGCAGATGGAGGCCACCCGGCCAATCGAGTTCACAGCGGCCCCTGAAAAGAGCACCCGATCCAAGCCCACACCTCCACCCCATCGCCGCAACCCAGTTACCCCACCCAATCTGGGTCCTCATAGCTGACTCATTTGTAGACACACCTGCCCCACTCCATGGATCTGATGTACCTAGTCTAAGTGGTATGTCTGTCTCCTGGAACAAAATGTCCAGGTAAACTTCGCCCTCCCTGATGCACCGCAATGCCTTAAACGTGGACTTACGGCTCACCAAGTCTGAGCCAAAGTTCCTCCAAGTGTGGATCACATTGGTGCACACCTTTACCCACATACTGCAGCTGCAGCACATCACCTTCCCTGCCATTTTTATTCGGTTTTATTTAACTAATTAGGTTTAGAAATATCACTCTACAATTATGTGTAGTATATTAAATAGGGTAACTAGTTAAGCTATAAATTTATTATAATATTATATCTCCAGAGTATCAATTTAAACTACTGCTCCAGTTTAGCAAGAGAAAATAAATGTTAAACATCATCAACCAATTACCTACCTGCTCACCTAATAGTGTGGATATGGACAGCTATTTTTTGCAGGACACAAATAAAGATCCAGACAACAAAATATGATAACAAGATTGTAAATTGAAATTAATGGTTAACTACTGGAGTCTCTTGAGTTGTAAGCTTGCAGAACAGATTTACCTTAGTACATATTGACTAAGTTGATAGCTACAAATATAAAACTGAACTATCACTTCCAAAGAGTAGAGAAGTTTCAGCTGAGAACATCACGAGATGGAGGTATCATTACAATAGGCTCAGCAGCTATATTATCGAACTGACAAACGATGGAACTAGGGAAATGGGAGAAGTTGCCCCTGGCAAATTCTATCCTGGGAGGAGTCGTGGGGTTGTTAGTGTTCAGCCACCAAAAAGTATGCATCATGACAATATCACTGCCGAGGCAAATTACTGACATTCAAAGAAAATATAATGTGCCTTACAATTTAGCATGTGTTGTGGCGAATTATAAATACATACTTAGATACAACACATTAGAAGGGGACCAAACAAGAATGAGAGGGAGGACTTAAGATAGTATGGTAACAAGAATGAACCTAACATTGGGGAAAAGCTAAAGTAAGTCGGACACTAAAATTTACTTCGTTTTTTACCCCTATATTTCTGTAACTGAAACAGCCCTACAACCCCTGAAATATTTCCAATGCAGATTTTTTGCACATTCCGGAGTTTCTTTGTTCCATAACTGATAGCCACCTGTGGCTAAGCTCTAAATTCCTTCCCTTCCACGTCTCTACCTTTTCTTCACGATGCTGCTTAAAACTCACCCCGTATAATATTTCCCCATAAAGTACAAGACTGAGAACTAGTTAAATTGCCTAGTTATACAGTTTGCATGTAACCCAAGTGGCGTGTGTGGGACCACATCCTGAAGGTGATCTCAACTCACTTTTACATTAGTTTACTCTACAGTTAGATAATTTATATGACTCTTAAGTTACATTGCCACTTTGGATGCACTTAACTCAAACTGTATTACAATGGCACTGTAAATTTCTGAAAATAAATGGCAAGAGTTATTCAGGTACCTGTCTGTGGTATGTACAGCCATCTCATGAAAATTCCTTTTCCCGTCAGCCTGATTTTGTAATTCTTTTGTATGGTCCATCAACTCTTTCACAGTTTGTTCTGCCTTCCATCTCATCTCTCGTTCTTGATCCAACTCTTGAATAAGTACCTAAAAGAAAAGTCAGCAGGGCTGCTAGATTTATTCGGAAAATATTAATTGGAAGTCTGTCTGTTACAAAGAAAGGATAAACTTGAACATTCATTGCATATTTCATAACCTGAGAATTTCCAAAAGCACCTCAGTCAATTAAGTAAGTGTAGGTAGACACAAGTGACAAAAAACTTGCATTGAGCAAGATCCCATAGACAGCAAAGGAGATATATGACTGGTTGATTTGTCCTGCTGCATAGTTGAAGGATGAATCTTGGCAAAAACATCATTCTTGTAGGTGGATGTATTTTAATGCAATTCTCTCCACCAAGTCATAGGTCAGACTGCTTATTCAGCTAGTCAGTTCACAGAACATGGTTTTAAAATTCCGATCTTGCCTACGTAGGTTTGTTATGGGCCAGGGTTTAGAGAACCCGAAAGTGTATCATGGAGTTCACCACAACCTTTAATAGATTGTGTTTATGGGGAGCACAAGGGCCTACTTTACAGGTGCGATGCAACAGAGATCTAAAGTACCTTTAAAAACAAAACAATGTTTATTATATGAAGCCAGTTAACATTTTATAAACACACACTAAACATTTTAACAACTATCAACAGCAATAATCCCCACAGATACAATATTCTATAAGTAACACTTCCTAACTTTCCTAACAACACCCGTAAGTCCAAAGGACACTTTTCAAAGAAAGACAGCAAGTTTAAAATCTCTACAGAAACAGGTATTACTTTGAAATCGTTAAATGAGCTGAAGACAGTTTGTAGCTTGTAAAGGGAGGTCATTATACAGCTGCTTGATTTGCCTGCAGCTGTCCAACTCTGAAAACGAAACTAAAACACAGACATACACCAGCTTTTTGCCCAAAGCGAAAGTAAAAGCAGAGCCACAGCTCAGCTCCACCCACACACTGACATCACTGCAGCTCTTTGATAAACATCCATTTCTTAAAGGTACTCTCACACGACACCTGCCCCCAAGAAAAAAAATAAACCATCAACTTCAAGATGGTTTCATTTTTCACTTTCCTTTATGAAATATTGACAGTGAATATTTAACAAAACAGAACACGCAAACATTTATAATAACATAGTCCATTTCAGTTCTTCTTCCTCCACCGAACCTGCTTCTTTTCATCACATTCGTGACAAAGCATCGGCTATCACGTTTTCTCGTCCTGCCACATGTATTATTTTTAAATGAAATGGCTGTAACAATAAATTCCATCGAAACAGTCTTGCATTGTTATTCCGGAATCGCTCAAAAAATGTCAACGGATTATGATCAGTATATATAATTGTGTCAGACGGATTGCTCGTCACAAAATTTGAAAATGTTGCAAAGCCAGCACCAAGCTCAAAGTCTCCTTCTCAATCGTGGAATACTTTTTCTGGTGAGAATTCAATTTCTTTGACAAATAACCAATAGGTCGCTCTAGCCCGTCGTCGTCGTCGTCTTGTAGAAGCACAGCACCTACGCCCAACATCCCTCGCATCAACAGCCACTTTGAATGGTTTTGTATAATTTGGGATGGCTAACACAGGAGCAGTGGTTAACAAAGCCTTCAGGCAGTTAAATGCCTGTTGACACTCCACTGTCCACTTAAATGTGCTACCCTTCCTTAGCAAGTCCGTCAATGGAGCAACCACACTGCTAAAATTTGGCACAAATTTCCGGTAGAATGCACTCATGCCAAGAAATTGCATTATTTCCCCTTGTGTCGAAGGTATTGGAAACTCCCCAAAACTTTTGTTTTCACATCCTGTGGGACAATTCGACCCTGTCCGATTGTATGGCCCAGGAAAGTGACTTGGGCTTTTCCAAATTCACTTTTGGCTAAGTTTACCACCAAACCCGCCTCGTGAAGTCGATCGAATAACTCCATCAGATGCTTTAAATGTTCCTTCCATGTCTGACTGATAATTACCAGATCGTCGATGTATACCACACAATTGGGTAATCCTGAAACAACTTTGTTAGTTAACCGTTGAAATGTGACTGGGGCGTTTTTCATGCCAAATGGCATAACTTTGAATTGGTATATACCATCTGGAGTCACAAAAGCTGAAATCTCCTTCGCACTTTCAGAAAAAGGTACCAGCCAGTAACCTTTAAGTAAATCCAGTTTGGAAATAAAAACTGATTGTTCCACTTTCTGAATGCAATCCTCCAAATGTGGGATAGGATAAGAGTCCGTTCTTGTAACTGCATTAACCTTTCTATAGTCCACACACAACCGTTGGGTACCGTCTGGTTTCGGTACCATCACTATGGGTGAGCTCCATTGGCTGCAACCTTGTTAACCTGTGCCAATTTTTAAGGGTTAAGTCTATATGGATGTTGTTTAATTTGAACAGCATTTCCCACATCTACATCATGTATACCCATTATAGTGCTTCCCAACTTATCTTCACAATCTTGCCCATGTGATATCCACAAACTTGCTCATGTGATACCAATAACTCTTTCAGGTCAGTTTGTTTTTCCTCTGGAAGGTAACTCAACAATTTATCCCAATTTTTAAGAACATCCTCGTTTTCCAATTTAATTTGAGGGATGTCAAATTGAAAGTCATCTGGATTCAGTTCTTCACTGAGTTAGAATCATTAAAACCTCCTCCATTTGCTCTCCTTCTCTTTCAAAGTACCTTTTAAGCATATTCATATGACACACCCGGTGAGTTTTCCTTCTATCTGGCGCACTTACCACATAATTTACCTTACTTAATTTCCTTTCAATCTGATACGGTCCACAAAACATTGCTTTTAAAGGTTCACCTGCCACTGGTAACAATAGTAAAACTTTATCTCCACTGGCAAAACTATGAACTTTGGATTTCTTGTCCGCTACCCGTTTCATCACATTTTCTGCAACTTTCAAATGTTGTCTAGCCAATTCACCTGCTCTATTTAATCGTTCCCTAAAATTTGACACGTAATCCAATAATGTAAGCTCCGACTGCTCAGTCACAATGTTTCTTTAATCAATTTAAGTGGTCCTCTTACCGCATGACCAAAAATTAGTTCAAAAGGACTGAATTTGATTGACTCATAAGGTGCATCCCTAATTGCAAACAGTATGAATAGAATTCCTTTATCCCAATCCTTTGGATAATCTTGACAATAAGCCCTCAACATTGTCTTTAATATCTGATGCCACCTTTCCAACGCTCCCTGCGATTCTGGATGGTACGCAATTGATTTAAATTGTTTTATTCCTAAGCTATCCATAACTTCTTTGAATAACCTTGAGGTAAAATTTGATCCTTGATCCGATTGTATTTCTGTGGGTAGTCAATATCAGTAAAGAATTTAAGTAACTCCTCCACAATCCTTTAAGCTGCAATATTACGTACAGGAATGGCCTCTGAAAACCTAGTAGACACTTCCATCATAATCAAAAGATACTGATTCCCACTTTTCGTTTTAGGAAGCGGTCCTATGCAATTAATTAAGACCCTTGTAAAAGGTTCCTCAAATGCGGGAATGGATATTAAAGGCGCTGGTTTTATCACTGCTTGAGGTTTCCCTATCACTTGACATGTGTGATATGATCGACAAAATTTAACTACATCTTTATGTAGTCCAGGCTAATAAAAATGTTTTTGGATTTTAGCTTGAGTTTTTCTTACTCACAAATGGCCTCCAACTGGTACCTCATGTGCTACTCGCAACACCTCCTTTCTTTCACCTACCGGCAATACCACTTGATAAACTTCTGCCCACTTTTCATCCGCCTGCATATGTAAAGGTCTCCATTTTCTCATCAAGACATCATTTTTACTGTAATAACATTCTGGTATACACTCAAGATTTCTCTTCTGTGTATGCTTTCTGATACATCTGTTTTATTTCTATATCTTTGTTGTAACTCCGCCAATTTTCCTGAACTAAAAATATCCGCCTCATCCTCCACCTGTTCTTGTTCTTTTCCAACCATCTGATCAAAAATTGTTTCTGATAATTGAACTTCAACTTTATCTTCACTCTTTGATTTGTCCTCTTGTCTTAACCTATGACTTTGTGACCTTGTTACTTCACAATCCGGAAAGATCCCAGGATATTCGTCCTTCAACACTTCAGTTGTCTGATTTTCCACTGGCTCATCAACCACAGTAGGCATCACTCCCACCTGCGATCCAGCTATATCATTACCCAAGGTGAACTGCATTCCTGGACAAGATAGTTTCTCTTACTTTATATAATGGAACACTACTCTTCTCACCCTGAATTCCACATATTACCACCTTTTCTGGCAATATTCTTCCCAAACTACATAACTCCTCATCTCTTACCATTAAAGATTGACTAGCTCCCGTATCTCTTAAAATTGTGACTTCTTTACCTACTCCTTCTGGTACACGAGTAACCTTTACTGACACAAGTAAATTCTTTAAAGAGATCTAGCACTTTCTTATCAATCACCTCTTGATCAGGCTGTACCATCTTTTGCACCCTTCGCTTCACTTAGGCTTTCCTTTACCACTTTAACAAACCCCCACTGTTTGACCACATCAGTTTCCCCAGTGCTTTTCTTCCACCACCAACACGGTGACTTTACATGGCCTAGTTTATTACAGTGAAAACATTTGAAACATTTCATTTCTCTTCCACCCTCCTGGATTTCTTTTTAAATCTGAGGTACACTCTCCTTATTATCGCCCATCAGATCTCCTTTACCTCTCACACTGAAGTATTTCTCTTTTCCCCAGTTTCTATCCCTCACAGGCTGAAAATGATGTCGGAAACCAAGCTTTGATTTATGAACTAATTCATAATCATCTGCCATTTCTGCTGCTAATCTCGCAGTTTTAACACTCTGTTCTTCCACACGAGTTCTCACTACATCAGGAATCAAATTTTAAACTCCGCCAAAAGTATAATTTCTCTGAGAGCTTCATACGTTTGGTCTATTTTCAAAGCCCTTATCCACCTATCAAAATTATTCTGTTTGATCCTTTCAAACTCCACGTATGTTTGACCAGGTTCTTTCCTTAAATTTCTAATCCTTTGTTTGTAGGCTTCAGGCACTAGTTCATATGTACCTACGATGGATTTTGTCACCTCCTCATACATCCCAGATACCTCCTCTGATAGTGATGCAAACACTTACTAGCCCTACCTACCACATTTGTTTGAATCAGTAATACCCACATGTCTTGTGGCCATTTCATTTGTTTAGCCACCTTCTCAAATTAAATGAAAAAGGCTTCGACCTCCTTCTCATCAAACCTTGGCAGTGCTTGGATATATTTAAATAGATCCCCACCAAGCCTTCGACTATGATGCTCTTTCTCTTTATCCTCATCACTATCCCCCAACTGTACGTTTCCCGTTACATCCGCCAATTTTAACTGACTGTCATGTTTCGTGGCCTTTTTCTGAAGTTCAAGCTATCTCACTTTTTCCCTTTCCTCTCTCTCTTTTTCTTTTTCCCTGATCTGTAGCTCCCTTTCTCTCTCTTTTTCTCTTTCCTCGCTCTCCTTTTCTTTGTCCCTCATTGCGTATTCAAGCTGTTTTAATTCTTTCTCGTGTTCCAGTTGTTTAATCTGTAATCTGAAGGGCCCAGAGGGGCAATTTCTTCACTCAGAGGGTAGTGAGTGTCTGGAATGGGCTGCCAGAGGTAGTAGTAGAAGCGGGTACAATTGTGTCTTTCAAAAAGCATTTAGATGGTTACATGGGTAAGATGGGTATAGAGGGTTATGGGCCAAGTGCGGGCAACTGGGACTAGCTTAATGGTAAAAACTGGGCGGCATGGACTGGTTGGGCCGAAGGGCCTGTTTCCATGCTGTAAACTTCTATGATTCTATGATTCTAACTGAATTTTTGCAAGTTCTAATGAGTCAGACTGTATCTCAGGCAATTTTAAATGCTCAGCTGGCGCAGAAAGTACCTCTCCTTTTCGCATGCTGTCAGGTAATGTTAACTGCAATGTTTTTTGCCAAATCTAAAAGCCTTTTTTTAGTCTCTGCTCCCAAGATATTGCGTGTGACCTTTGCCACCCCCAAAAACTTCTGAACCTCTGAAAGAGCCAGTCGACAACACACTCCCTATTTAAACTGGTATACCACACCTGAAAAGCAACAACAAATATGCTCACCCCTCACTGTCTTTAAGTTCACTAAGCCAATCCAATCAAGAAAATAGACTTTTATCCCTCGAGCTCCCAATTAGTTATGAGCCAGGGTTTAGAGAACCCCAAAGTGTATCATGGAGTTCACCTGACCCACAACTTTTAATAGATTGTGGTTATGGGGAGCACAAGGGCCCACTTTACAGGTGTGATGCAACAGAGAACTAAAGTACCTTTAAAAACAAAACAATGTTTATTATAGGAATCCAGTTAACATGTTATAAACACACACTAAACATCTTAACAACTATCAACACCAATAATCCCCATAGATACAATATTCTATAAGTAACTCTTCATAACTTTCCTAACAACATCCATAAGTCCAAAAGATCCTTTTCAAAGAAAGACAGCAGGCCTAAATTACTACAGAAACAGGAATTACTTTGAAATCATCAAATGAGCTGAAGATAGTCTGTAGCTTGTAGAGAGATGTTATTTTACAGTTGCTTGCTTTGCCTGCAGCTATCCAACTCTGAAAACGAAACTAAAACACACAGACATACACCAGCTTTTTGCCCAAAGCGAAAGTAAAAGCAGAGCCACAGCTCAGCTCCACCCACACACTGACACCACTGCAGCTCTTTGATAAACATTCATTTCTTAAAGGTACTCTCACATGACAGGTTCATTATTAAATCTTCACCCAAAAGCTTACTTGTAATCTTGCTGGAAACTGTCTGTTCTTCTGAAACATAATCAATCTTGCTGGCACGTTCTGCTGATATTAGGACTCCAAGGTACAAGTATTTGACTAACATGAGATTTTACTGTGATGCGGGGATGTTGGATTTATTCCCTCTTTTACTAAATCGATTAGTTCATCCTTACACTCCTAAACACTCACTACACTTTTTTAAATTATAGCATTCGAGTTTGATTACCATCTGGGCAAACAGAAGGGGGCTTTAATATAATACACCACCTGAAGAACACTTCATTAAGTGAGACGATGGCACACTGGTATTGTCACTGGACTAGTAATCCCGATACCCTGGGCAATGCTCCAGGGACCCAGGTTCAAATCCCGCCACTGCCGGTGGTGAAATTTGAATTGATTAAAAATCCGGAATGAAAAGTCGAACCATGGCCATGAAAGCATTGTCGACTGTTGTACCCATCTGGCTCACTAACGCCTTTTAGGAAATAAATCTGCCATCCTTACCTGGTGAGGCCTACATTTGACTCCAGGTCCACAGCAATGTGGTTGACTCATAAATGCCCTCATTTGAAGGACAATTAGGGAAGGGCAATAAATGCTGACCCAGCAATGCCCACATCCCATGAATGAATAAAAACAATTAACAATGCAGTAATGCTACATTACAACTTAGATTATGTATTCCGAGAGTGCTGACTGAATCTGCAACTTTCCATAGTCTTACTGCAGTCAAACCAAGCTATGTTATTTTAAAATTACAGGAGTGTAATTGGATTACATTTATATTTGTTCCATGGGATGTAGCATGAACAAGAAGTATTATCTAATTTTATTTGAATAGTTTCAATCCTTCGAAAAGCACTTTTGTCTATTTTATAAAGCAGCATAGCCACTTTTGAAAATGACCCATTGAATTATTGAGAAATAGACATGCAAAGCTTGCTGTATTTGTGTACATCTACGGCTGTCAGTCAACAATCTGCACATAGAACCATATGCTCCAGTGTCTTTACGTATGAAAGTAACAAGGTATTCCCATATCTATATAATTTAGGAGCAAAAATCTGAACTTTATTTTGTATCTAATTAGATATACTTTTGTTTAAAAGCATGCTTTTATGCCTCTCAGACTCATTATTTGTGACCTCTGATTGGCATCTTGAGATACTCCTATTAAAGAAATGATTTGAACATATCTCAGATCTCTTCCAGCCATTCAACTAGAAAGAAACATAACTAAATTGGTGCTTCATCGTAACCTGTAGGCCAGGGATAAGGAGACATTTTTTCACACAAAGAGTGGCGAGCCTGTGGAATTCATTACCATAGGAAGTAGTTGATGCTAAAACTTTGAATATATTCAAGAGGTGGCTGGATATAGCACTTGGGGAGAATGGGATCAAAGGCTATGGGGAGAAAGCAATATTAGGCTATTGAGTTGGATGATCAGCCATGATCATGATGAATGACAGATCAGGCTCGAAGGGCCAAAAGGCCTCCTCCTTTTCCTATCTTCTATGTATCTATAAGAGCTTAAGCTAGGAGATTTCACTACCATTCAGTACTGTAGTGAAACAAACAAAAGCCTTTTTCCATGACCACCTGCCCAAAATCAAGTGTTCTTGAACAATTTATATTGTTAGCTATTCATTAATCAATTTAAAACAAGAACATTAATTTTTATTACCCTATATGTGGACTCCTCAGTCATACTTGTTTTCTTGCTGTCTTGCGATTTGTGTTGAGTTTTTTGTATTATTGACATACTCCTGGGTGTGCGTCCCACTACTGCAAGCTCAGCAGATTCTACAGGTGAGCTGCTAGAGAACTCTTCACCTCTGGGTTGGTTGTTAGAGGATTTTAGTTTTCGCATGCAGGGCTCTTTGTCCCTGAGACAAAAGCAATGATTTGTGTTACATTTCATAACATTTTGCAGTAAAGGTAGACATTCAGCACATCATATCTGCAATGGCTCTCTAAACAAACTGTGCATTGTAGTAATAAGCGGGGCCTAGTTTTAAGGCCAATTAAATTGGATATCTTAAATTAAAGAATTGGGCACTTTAAAAACCACAGTCTGCAGAAGCCTGCAGAATCCGAATATACAGAACTCAAGACAAGCTGCCGGGGCGGATTTGAAGCTGCCCCTGCATAACCCATCAAGTAATTATCATTGCAACTTGAGATTCACTGGCCTATTGTCCACAGTTCCTGATATCCTATCAACTGATAGTCGCTCCTACTTAAGATGCATCGGCCTGTTGTTCACAGTTACTGGGCGCGATTCTCCAAAATGGAGACTAAGTGTTCGCGCCGACGACAGGGGGCCAGCACGGCGCTGGAGCGGTTCATGCTGCTCCAGCTTCCCTTCCCGGCGCCAAATGGGTGCTGCGCCAACCCGCGCATGCAGGGGCGGATCTACTATGAAACTAATGAAGCTTAAGCCCCTAATCCCAGAGGGGCCCCAGAAGTGACTTTAGTCCACTTGTTTCAAAATTTTGGGTCTACTGTATGAGAAGGGGTTTAAAAAAAAAAAACTAATAATACTGTAATTCAATACAAAATAAGTTAAAATAAAAATTAAACGGTTATTAAAGTATCATGTAGGCTAGCCATAAACGAAAAAACATTCAAATTAAGGATGCTTCATTCTAAATATATTTAATATAAAATTATAAATAATTTAAAACATTATTCACATTTATGACAGAAAAACAAACAGTAGATGATGTGTCGTAACAAAAAAGGGGAGCCGTTGAAAAGGCAATCACAATGCTAACGTGAATTTTGAATGTGATAGCACTCGTGATAGCAATCTAGACAAGAATTTTTTTAATAAAGTGTTCATAAGGATACAATATTTTAATTACCCCTACTCAAAAATAAAGGTTATATTTAGAAAAGTAAGGTAAGTAATAAAGGTGAAATAATGTTAGATTAGCCTAAGCCTATTGTTTTTATGAAGAGGTGAACGGAAGGTAGGCTGTGACCGCATAGCCGAGGCTAATACTATATTACAAGTATTTATGAAAAAGTAATAAACGGGTGAATGTGTGTTAAATTACAGGTGTTTATTATGAAAAGTGTTCAAATAATGGTAAAATTGTGTTACATTACCTTGAGTTTTGGTGGCCTAGGTTTACCTAACTTCGTCTGGCCTATTCTGTCCCCGCTAGTGTAGGCTAGCTTGAACATAGCCTAGTTTAGCCTATTTAGCTTATTTATTATAAATCTTAAAAAATGGCACTTTACTTTCGGAGAAGGTTTTTTTTAAAAAAAACTCTCAGAAAGTAGACCTAAAATTTTTTCCTTTCAAAGCATGCGACAATAGTCGCAAGACTCAAATTGATTAATTTTTTGTTGTATATATTTCAACAATCCCAAAGTTTGAGAGTCAGTAGCTGAGATGTTGTAAAGGTGGAGTGTCGCAGTAAGTTGGCTGTTCTGCTGTGGCTAATGTAATTTTTTCCCCTTTTTAACAGAGGTCAAGACCCTAGAGGAATAACAATGAATTCACGAAAGTACTTAGTGGATACCAAAAACGCAAACTCAATGAAAAACGATCTGCCAAAATATCTAAATGTCAAAAACTAACAAACTATTTTGCAATGTCAAGTTTGTCAACACCTACAGTTGAAACAAGCCAAGCAAACACCATTGAAGCCAGTGATAGTGCACAAACCGTGGGAGCTCTTTCTAGCAATATTCAACCCACTGTTGACGCTTTTGATACAGATGACGATCACAGCGGTCAATATGAAAGTACCGCGGAACAAGCAGAGACTGAGCAAAACCATGAAACAGGAAGCAAATTCAGTGATTTTAAAGAATACAGTGACCTCGAAAACTGGCCCATAACTGTTGATAATGATTTCATACAGAATTGTTTAATGCAAGACATAAGTTTTTTTCAAAATAAAAAACCAGATGATGTATATACCGAATCAAGCAGGGTTTACAAGGAGCAAAACAGAAGTTTCTCAAACAAATATTTTGAAAAAAGATTGAAAAATGGCCAAACTGTGATGAGATCCTGGGGCGGAATTCTCCGGAAACGGCGCAATGTCCACCAACTGGTGCCGAAAACGGCGCCAATCAGACGGGCATCGCGCCACCCCAAAGGTGCGGAATGCTCCGCATCTTTGGGGGCCGAGCCCCAACATTGAGGGGCTAGGCCGGCGCCGGAGGAATTTCCGCCCCGCCAGCTGGCGGAAATGGCCTTTGTTGCCCCGCCAGCTGGCGCGGAAATGACATCCCCGGGCGGCGCATGCGCTGGAGCGTCAGCGGCCGCTGACAGTTTCCCACGCATGTGCAGTGGAGGGAGTCTCTTCCGCCTCCGCCATGGTGGAGACCGTGGAGGAGGCGGAAGGGAAAGAGTACCCCCACGGCACAGGCCCGCCCGCGGATCGGTGGGCCCCGATCGCGGGCCAGGCCACTGTGGGGGGCACCTCCCGGGGACAGATCGCCCTGCCCCAGGACCCCGGAGCCCACCCACACCGCCTTTTCCCGCCGTTCAAAAGGTGGTTTAATCCACGCCGGCGGGACAGGCAATTTATCGGCGGGACGGCCCATACGGGCCGGAGAATCGAGCGGAGATCGCTCCCCCCCCCCAGGACCCCGGAGCCCGCCCACGCCGCCTTGTCCCGCCGTTCAAAAGGTGGTTTAATCCACGCCGGCGGGACAGGCAATTTAATCGGCGGGACTTCGGCCCATACGAGCCGGAGAATCGAGCGGGGGGGGGGGGCCCGTCAACCGGCGCGGCCCGATTCCCGCCCCCGCCGAATATCCGGTGCCGGAGACTTCGGTAACCGGCGGGGGCGGGATTCACGGCAGCTCCCGGCGATTCTCCAACCTGGCGGGGGGGGGGTCGGAGAATGACGCCCCTGGTTAGTTTACTCAAAGACCAAAGGCTGTATATACTGTTTTGTTTGTAAACTCTTTTCTAAATGCCAAACATCACTTACAACAGGTGGGTTTTCTGACTGGATGAATGTACTCAGAACTCTGGAGAATCATGAAGACAGCATGGAACATAAGAGGGAGATGTTGTGTTGGATAACAAGAAAGTCAAATAAAAATACTGTGGATCAGCAACTTGAAGAACAGATGAGAAAAACAATACAGTACTATTTTGAAGTACTGAAAAGAGTTGTAGCTGTTATAAAGTTTTTAAGTGAAAGAGGTTTGGCATTTAGAGGTCATGAGGAGAAGTGGGGCTCACCAAATAATGAAAACTTCATGGGGGCCATTGAACTTATTGCAGAGTTCGACCCATTTCTACATGAACATCTCGAGAAATGTAAAAATGAAAAAGTAAATGCTACTTACCTATCCAAACCCGTATATGAAGAATTGATAGAAATCATGGGAAAACATGTGCAAGGTGATAATTGTGACTCAAATCAACAACCTAGACACCAAATACTACTCTATTATTGTTGACTCTACATCTGACCTGACACATGTTGACCAGCTGGTAATTGTGGTTCGATACTGCTACAATGGAAAACCCTGTGAGAGATTTTTAACATTTTTACCGATAGAAAACCATTCATCCACGACCTTGTTCAACAAAATACAACAAGTCCTGGGTGAACATAAGCTTTCACTTCGAAATATCCGTGGTCAGTCCTACGATAATGCATCTAACATGAAGGGCTCGGAGAAAAGGCTGCAAGTACTCTTTAAAAACATTAACAGGTACGCAGACTATGTACTATGTGCAGCCCATTCACTTAACCTTGTTGGAGAAAAGGCAGTGTCTACTGTACCTGACTATTTTGGCATTTTGCAGGAGCTGTATGTTTTCTTTTCTGGATCTCCACGAAGATGGGGGATTTTAAACACACAGGGCAATCTACATTTTTCTCTAAAGAGCTTAAGTGTAACTAGATGGTCTGCACACTATGAAGCAATCCGGGCAATTAAAAATGGATATATGGGTATTTTACAAACTCTCAAACATATTTTTGAAGACTCAGAAGAGAAGCCTGAAAGTAAACGAGATGCAAAGAATTTATACCACAAGTTGGTAAAGCTGGAATATGTTATTTTAACAGTCGTTTGGGAAGAAGTGCTGGAGCGTTTCAACAAAACAAGTAAGAAACTCCAAACCCCTGGTTTTGATGTGTTTGAAGGTTATCTTCTGCTATCATCTTTACTTTCGTTTGTTAAAGAACTCAAGAGAAAATTCAGCCGATAGGATTGCACACTATGAATCAGAAGCAAAAGTTGTGTGTGAAGATATCACCTCAAGTTATTCTGATGCTTCCAAACGCATTGTTACAAGGACATTTTCAGATGGAACAAGTGGTATTGCTTCTTTGAGAGGAGCTGACAAATTTAGGATAGAAGTTCTATATCAACTCTATGACTGCTTGATAATCCAGTTACACAAGAGGATTGACCCACATGAGCAGATTGCGAAAAGGTTCAAGTTCCTCTCAGAATTGGTGAACAATTCTGAAATTGATGAGGACAGTATTAAACTTATAATATCTTATTACAAAGATGAGATTGACCACAAATTAGTAAACGAGTGTTATCAGTTCAAAGAATATTTGCACCTTAGGAAATCCCAGATCACAGAAGAAAACACGCCATCTAAAATGCAATGCGCAGAGGTTCTTCAGCTTATTTGTGAGCAACACCTAATTGAAGTGTTCCCCAATATTACTACTGCGCTTAAGCTGTACTTGACAATGCCTATCACGAGCTGTGAAGCAGAAAGGAATTTTTCAAAGCTATCTTTTATAAAGAACAAATTTTGGTCTACCATGACTGAAGAGCGTTTAAATTCTTTATGCATATTGTCTCTAGAAAATGACATTGCAAGGAAGCTCTCATATGACAAAACTGTACGTGAATATGTTCCTAGAAAAAACAGAAAAAAAAAGATTATTTTGTAAAATGTGCTTCATGTAGTATGTATTCTCATAGGTGTCTAAAATAAAAGATTATATTGACTACGGTCTTTTCTAGGTTTTATTTCATCATTCTATGATGCATCATGTATGTATACAACATTTCCCTAATTTCCATCCCCCCATAACTCGAAAACTATAAGGCATAGGACATTTTTATTCACACCAGTGACTTTGACATGTGAGATAATCCAGTTCAGCAATTTTAATCAAAATCTGAGATGTAGTGGTTAAATTTTTTTAAACTTTGTGGTGATCTGTCATGGAACAACCCCATTGAAGATGATAACAGTCGTTACCCAGACCTCGTTGCTTGTTGAGAAGGGGCCCCCATAACAGTTCAAGCTTCAGGGCCCCAAAAATGTAGGTCCGCCACTGCGCGCATGAGCAGTTGGGCCGCGCATGCACGGGGAACTTCTTCAACACTCCGGCCCTGATGCAACATGGCGCAGGGGTTCTGGGGCTGGAAGCGGAACAAAGTAGGCCCAGGGGGTGGGGGGGGGGGGCCGGCCCGCCGATCGGTGAGCCCCGAATGCGGGCCAGACCCCATCGGAGGCCCCCCCCAGTGAAGAAGCGCTTTCCCCCGCCCCACAGGCCGCCCCCCCCAATCCTTCGCGCAGAGTTCACGCCGGCAGCGACCAGAGGTGAACGGCGCCGGCGAGACTCTGCCGTTACCGCTCGGCCCATCAGGGCTGGAGAATCGGCGGCCTGGCCGCGGACGGCGGCCTGCGACGCGCCAAACACGTCGGCGCAAATGGTGCCGATTCTCCGCACCTCGGAGAATCGCGCGCCGGCATCGGTGTGGCGCGGTTGCGGCGATTCTCCGGCCCGACGCGGGGCTAGGAGAATTGCGCCCCCTATAACCATCAAGCAATCATCACTCATCCCAAGGCGGGCTCAGGTGCCCTGTCAACAGGTCATCAACCAGACCATTGAGCACTGAGACCCTGCCTCCTGAGACTTCATTGGCCGAAGGCCAAAGGCAGGTGGAGAAAGGAGGTGGGTGATGACAGGGAGATAAAAAGTTTGGCATATTCCAGACATCTGGAGAGAAAGGACTGGAAGCTAAGACTGGAATCAAGCGCCTCAAAGCAAAAGACTCGAGGCAAAAGACTCGAAGCTTGGTGTGAGATGACCTTGGCCAAACCAGAAGGAAGGAAGCAAGCAAGGGACAGCCAGTGAGAATCACCTTTACAAAGAGGAACCAGAGGGACTCCGGGATCGGATCTGCAACTTACCAAATCACCTTTACGGGAAGTATAGTCGAATCCTGGGTATTTCTTGTATGTATAGTGGGTAATTTATGGGTCAACTATATTTAATAAAGTGTGTTGCATTATATCGGTGTCCTACTTTGTTCTCCTCATAAATAAAGATACATGGGTAAACTTTAATTAAAGAGCTGGTTGAAGTATCTGAATTGGACAGATACAACAGCATTTAGTCTCATTCACTTGCTTTTCACCAATACTCGCAACAAGTTTTCTTTTTGTCTTATTCCCTCTAACCTAAATCATTCTGATGAGCTTATATTTATGCCCCTTAGTTTATTATTCATCTAACACTTTCGTTCAAAATAAATTGAAGGTACAGAATACAACTTCATGGGCTAGATTCTCCGGCCTAGGACTACCGAAGCGCGTTTCCCGATGGGGCGGAGAATCGGGTGTCAGTGGAAAAAAAAAATCGGGTTTGGCACGCGAACACAATGCTCCGGACCCTGCTGGCTCTGGGATCGCAGTTCACAACCGCGCCCCAGCGGGAGGATGCAAATAAATGCAAATGGGTGTTAATGACCAATTTGCATCCATTTAGCAGACCTGGCAGCCTATTCGCCGTCCCTCCATGATTCTCCTGTCCTCTGGGCCGGGAATCACGTGGATGTAGCTTACTTATGGTATTTACCAGTATGGCCCTGACGTGGTGGACCTCGCGGTGGGTCAAGTGGGTAACTCTTTGCATCCACCATCCAGAACAAAGCAGCACGCATATTGCCACCCCATCCACAAACATTCACTCCCTCCACCGACGCACAGTAGCAGCAGTGTGTAACATCCACAAGGTGCACTATAGCAACTCACCAAGGCTCCTTTGACAACACCTTCCCAAGCCGCAACCTCTACCATCTAGAAGGACAAGGGCAGTAGACACATGGGATCACCACCCTCTGGAAGTTCACTTCCAAGCCACACACCATCCTGAAGCGGAAATATATCACTGTTCCTTCACTGTCACTGGGTGAAAAATCCTGGAACTCCCTCCCTAACACTGTGGGTCTGAGAGTTTGGCTCAAGATAAAATAGAGCTTTGTGTAAACTGGAATGTCAAGGCTTTGTAATCGCTTCTGCTTTTGCACCTGACAAATTGCAGTAACGGCCTTGGGAATGGTTCCTAATTTTAAAGATAACTATAACTAAGCTGAAAGCAACAGAATGCCGTAACGTAGGCCTCCTCTAAGGGGGCTGTCCTCAGAAAAGAAACAGTGTCATATATTGTATATAAATTACTGTCGGATGTATTAACTTTGGCTTGCTGCTGTACCTCCCCGAGATAGTGGTGTAGCTCCGGCCGTGAATAAACGTATGTTAAAGTGACTTGGTGTTCGATTGATCATTTCATCCGGACTGAAGGGAAACAAATTCTCAGGTCTACCAACACCACATGTACTGCAGCGGTTCAAAAAGGCAGCTCACCACCACCTTCTCAAGGGCAATTAGGGATGGACAATAAATGCTGGCCTATCCAATGACTCTCACATCCCATGGATGAATTTTTTTAAAAAAAACTTTAACTGTTTAACTTGGCATAAGGTATCTGCACAGTTCAATAGTGATTACTTTGTCGAGATGTATGAATTTTTGATCCTTGGGATGCATCTATCATATGCTTGTTTTCATTAACAAAAAGAAAAAATGTTTCCTACTTACATAAAATGTAACCATTTATCAGCTTCAAAATGAGAATGAATCAAAATACAATAAATCCAGATTAGAAGAAAATTACTTTCTGTCTAATTCCTATCTACTCAAAATAAGCATTTTAATAAGTTTAACACTTTGCATTCAGCATCCAAGGTAATGAGCAGATCTCAACTGTAATAGCTAGTGTTTGTCCAGCAGATCAGATTTAGCGTCTATATATTGCTGATAGGTTTCATACAATACACAGCGATTAGACTTCTGAAACTACATAAGTTTGGAAATGGAAATAAATATTAATTCTGTGACACACATTTTTGTCAAAAACAGCACTGTGTTGCATTAGCTAATCTACTAGCTGTCATCTCAAAGGATTGACTCCTGATTAATAAATAGGATTTACAGCCTTAGCAAAGCATAAATCAATATGTAATTCAATTTTTTAAAAAAAGCTTTGTTACAGTTCAATTTACAACACAAAACACCTTCAGCTTTTCCTTGGAACAATGCAAAGATAACTTTGGCTCAGTTTTAACCTACCTCCCGAATTTCAACAACCGTATTAATAAAAACCGAATACAGAACTCAGATCTCTTGATCAGGTATTATTATACCAGTGAGATATAATGCTAGAAAGCACAGAGATTTGCCAAAGAAATGATCATATTCATTAACATGGGTGTGTTTGTGTCTGTGTGACTGCCTGTGTCGGTGCAACTCTCTGTGTGTAAGGCCAGGCAGCTGAAGGAAGGGAGCTCGAGGTTGGGATGACGAACCATGGTGTCTTGGGCAGCTACATTGAGAGGTGGACCTTACGATGGCCTCTGCACCAAGTGGACACAGCAGGTAGGCTGCCAATGTGTGGCACTCATCCACATATTTCACAGATGACAGTCTGCAGGCTCTGATAATGGTAATGGGTGTCTGGTGTGACACTCAAATCCATGGGATGAAAGGAGCAGGGCATCCAAAAGACGGGTATGGACAGAGGTGGCTGCTCTGGTGAGCAGGTGTGATGTGGTGCACTGCACCTGGACACAGTGCTGGAAATGTTTCAATGATCTGCACTCTGCAAGGCCGAGGACCAACCTGGCATCCCACTTCGTATGGAAGGCTTGGGGTGGGTGTCAGTAGTGGCGCTCAGGGGTGAGATATTCCAGTGCCAAAGGGCATATATCCCTGTGCGTGACATTGGTTGGAGATAGGACCATGCATCTTCAGTGTACGGAGAAGGGTGAGGAGTCCCAGTCTGCTGAGCACTTAAAGCTGGGTATTCAGGTGGGAGGCTCATGAGGCTAGAATGGTGTTGCTGGAGAAGGTTTCACGAATTGGAACACTTGTTCATGTTCAGAAGAGAAGCCATAGCGCAGAAGCGCACAAGTCCCAGGATGCTGACAATGGAAGAACTGCTGGAGGCTTGACCATGCTTAGTCTCAAGCAGATGACAAGCCTCTGGAGTCAATCAACAGGCAGCATCTGCTGGTTGTCCAGCAGGATGTGTGGGAAGATGTGGCGGAGATCCCTGAAGGTCTGTGTACCATGGCCTCTGTTTTGGAGGAGTCCTGGCAGAACCGGAGCACTGAGCAGATCCCGAGCACTGAGCAGATCCCAAGCACTCAGCCCCCTCCATTGAGAGAGTGGCGAATCTCATAGAGGATGCTCCAGCTGTAGAATAAGGGATTTCTGGGTTTGCAATCAGACCTGCAATTCCTCATACAGGCAGCAACCTCAGGAGAGATGGATGAGGAACCTAGTATCTCTTCTAGGTGCCTGTCCATTATTAGTGAGGACGGAGGTGCCTCACGCTGATGGATAAGCCGTCTGTCATCTCTGTGGGTTCCTCTTATATGTTCTCCGGATCAGGGTGGCAGTTCCTCTGCTCCTTCAGCGACCAAGGCATGTTCTGAGGCCGTGCCGATTAAGGAGTGCCCAGCCGTGTCTCTGTGCACGCCCTCCCAGGCAAGCCCACCTCAGGCTCTGCGAGTCAGCAGACGACCACCAAGGTTATCAGGACCAATAGGATAGCAGAATCAGCCATCTGCATCCAGTACAGTTCCCAATGAGAGGCTGTGTCAGGACATAGCACCCACAGGCGTTAATGTAAGGCACCTTGGGCACAGGCTGGGTTTTCATGGGTGATTTTCGTTACTTCCATTGATGTGCTGTTTTTCGTCTGTGTTTTGCACCTTGCCAAACATATCATGTTCTCCTTGTTGTCTGGGACTCTGCTGAGAAAGTTTTGTGTTTCTATGACGTAAGTAGCCCTCATGTTTGTCATAGGTGCTGGCCTCATCAGGGTCTTATGTTGGACTGCAGGGACAACAAGCTAGAGAGATAGTGAGGCAATGTTGTGCTCCAGGCATTGGCTTCTCCAACATGCGTGACAACGAGTTGGTGCGCTGAGATGAATGCAATGCCTTGGCAGCCTAGCTGAATGTTTTTTGAATTAGTGTCTCCTTTGTGTCCCAGTCCCCTGAAGGTTAATCAATGCTGCCTCCTCATTCTCACCCTCAGTTTGCTCGGCCACCCCATCAGCGTCGTCAGTGGAGTCTTCCTCTGAGGCATCACCTGCCACGGAGTCGTCAAAAGCTAGATTGTGCACAGCACAACACACAATGACAATGAGTGACACACGCTCTGGCGGATATTTCAGGAACCCACAAATGGTCCAGGCATTGGAACCTCATTTTAAGTAAATTATTGTCCTGCATGCCCTCCGCTTCGGTCCTCAGGTGCATGACTGGCATTGTAAGCCAGCTTTTCAACGGATACTCCTCATCACTCAACAACCATCCATTGAGATGGGCTGGAGTCATGAACAGGCTTAGCAGCTGTGAGAGTGTCTCAATATGTAGGCACTGTGGGAGCTGCCAGGGAACCTTGCACATACTTGTAGAACATGGGTATTGTGGTCACAATCTGTACATTCATGGAATGATACCTTTTTCTTCCTATTTACAAAGGTACCCAGCTGGCCACATAGGTGCAATC
Organism: Scyliorhinus torazame; assembly: GCF_047496885.1. Lineage (NCBI taxonomy): Eukaryota > Metazoa > Chordata > Chondrichthyes > Carcharhiniformes > Scyliorhinidae > Scyliorhinus > Scyliorhinus torazame. The sequence goes on along the minus strand of NC_092717.1, from coordinate 162,601,695 downwards.
AATGGCACTTTGGATGCAGGGGAACCCTGTAATAGCTCTGGCTCACACAGCCTGACTGTCTTGGTCCATCTGGAAATGGATGAAGCTGCATACCCGCCTGAACAGAGGGCCAGTCACCAGCTTGATGCAGCTATGCACAGCTGACGGAGAGATTCCACAAAGATCACTCACTTACCTCTGCAAAGATCTGGATGCATAAACGTTCCGGGCTACTGTGAGCTTCAGAACCATGGGCATTGGGTGCCCACTCACACAGTTGGAGGTGATCTCCAGACCAATCATGTGGCATAATGAAGTGCCGATTTCGCAGGAGAGGCAGAGTCTCCTCCGGCACTGGACCTCTTGTCATGTCGGGGTAGCTGGATCACTGCCTGTACATCCAGGCAGCTGGATAGTGGCATCTTCTGCGTGCCGGTCCTCCTTGCCCTCTGGACTGGCCCTGCACCACCCTCTGCCTGAGGTCTCTCCCAGAGCCTGTGGACATTTGGTTTCCTCTCCCTTTGGCCTCTCTCTTCATCCTCAGAAGAGGTGCCACTCCCAAGCAAACAATGCTAACCTGCTGAACTGCAGATGGGTCTGACCGTGCACTGTAGGTGCCAATGTGTTAAAATGCTGAGAAATCTCCTACAAAACTGAAGAGTCCCAAGAACAAGTTAAACCCTGCTAAAAGCTCATAAGAAAGCACAGAACTCTGTCAGAAATCTACACAATAGCTCTACACCAAACTCTCACTAACCCCTACCTACTCATCCTGCCTGTGGCTCCTGCCTCCTTTCATCCCATCCTTAGATTACAATGTCAAAAACGCCTGCCCGTGTTCCGACCTAAAAATTGCATGGGCAATTTAAAATTTCACTTCATTGCCCCTTTAATGAGTTTAACTGGAGTTTTAATTGTCGGTGGGCATGCACCCGACTCCCACTTGCGGCCGCCGATTTGAGTTATCATGCCATGACTTTGGGACGAGTGCTCAATGACTTTTCGGTGCTTGTGTTTGGCACGATACAAAAAATTCTGGCCATAGTAATGTTTCACAAATCTTCTTTAAAACCACCAAGCCTCAGGCAAATATATCACGACGTTAACAGTATGATCCAAAAGCCTCACCCAATATCCAGATTCATTCCATCCTATTTCATCCTCCTCCCCTCCCCTCAATGAAAATGAAGTTGTTCGGTTTATGCTAATATGGAGAAAATTGATACCAACTCCAGGGATTTTCAGTTCCCTATTTATTCAAACAATCTGGTCATTTGTAAGGTTTATAATAACAACACACCCCACTATTAAAAATCTACTAATCTAGTTTATTCTGATACAATTTCAAAACATGATTTTGAAGGCAAAGAGTTGTGTATGGAATTTGATGATTTACTGATCGGAAGGTCAAAGATCATCAGACACATGCACATTTGTTTCACAGTTTACTGGAAGTTCATAACTAATGTCAATCAATAAGCCAAGCACTCAACTGAGAAGCAGACATTATTTACAGCAAAGGTATAGCACATTCACTGGGTGAAATTGGGGAGAGGACCCGATGCAATATCATACAGTTCTGTGACTTTCAGTTTAGTAATGGAGAGAGATAGGTGCGTGCAACAGGGCAAGGTTTACAATTGGGGGAAGGGTAAACACGATGTTGTCAGACAAGAATTGAAGTGCATAAGTTGGGAACATAGGCTGTCAGGGAAGGACACAAGTGAAATGTGGAACTTATTCAAGGAACAGGTACTACGTGTCCTTGATATGTATGTCCCTGTCAGGCAGGGAAAAGATGGTCGAGTGAGGGAACCATGGTTGACAAGAGAGGTTGAATGTCTTGTTAAGAGGAAAAAGGAGACTTATGTAAGGCTGAGGAAACAAGGTTCAGACAGGGCATTGGAGGGATACAAGATAGCCAGGAGGGAACTGAAGAAAGGGATTAGGAGAGCTAAGAGAGGGCATGAACAATCTTTGGCGGGTAGGATCAAGGAAACCCCCAAGGCCTTTTACACATATGTGAGAAATATGAGAATGACTAGAGCGAGGGTAGGTCCGATCAAGGACAGTAGCGGGAGATTGTGTATTGAGTCTGAAGAGATAGGAGAGGTCTTGAACGAGTATTTTTCTTCTGTATTTACAAATGAGAGGGGCGATATTGTTGGAGAGGACAGTGTGAAACAGATTGGTAAGCTCGAGGAAATACTTGTTAGGAAGGAAGATGTGTTGGGCATTTTGAAAAACTTGAAGATAGACAAGTCCCCCGGGCCTGACGGGATGTATCCAAGGATTCTATGGGAAGCAGGAGATGAAATTGCAGAGCCGTTGGCAATGATTTTTTCGTCCTCACTGTCAACAGGGGTGGTACCAGGGGATTGGAGAGTGGCGAATGTCGTGCCCCTGTTCAAAAAAGAGACTAGGGATAACCCTGGGAATTATAGGCCAGTTAGTCTTACTTCGGTGGTAGGCAAAGTAATGGAAAGGGTACTGAAGGATAGGATTTCTGAGCATCTGGAAAGACACTGCTTGATTAAGGATAGTCAGCACGGATTTGTGAGGGGTAGGTCTTGCCTTACAAGTCTTATTGAATTCTTTGAGGAGGTGACCAAGCATGTGGATGAAGGTAAAGCAGTGGATGTAGTGTACATGGATTTTAGTAAGGCATTTGATAAGGTTCCCCATGGTAGGCTTCTGCAGAAAGTAAGGAGGCATGGGATAGTGGGAAATTTGGCCAGTTGGATAACGAACTGGCTAACCGATAGAAGTCAGAGAGTGGTGGTGGATGGCAAATATTCAGCCTGGAACCCAGTTACCAGTGGCGTACCGCAGGGATCAGTTCAGGGTCCTCTGCTGTTTGTGATTTTCATTAATGAATTGGATGAGGGAGTTGAAGGGTGGGTTAGTAAATTTGCAGACGATACGAAGATTGGTGGAGTTGTGGATAGTGAGGAGGGCTGTTGTCGGCTGCAAAGAGACATAGATAGGATGCAGAGCTGGGCTGAGAAGTAGCAGATGGAGTTTAACCCTGAAAAGTGTGAGGTTGTCCATTTTGGAAGGACAAATATGAATGCGGAATACAGGGTTAACGGTAGAGTTCTTGGCAATGTGGAGGAGCAGAGAGATCTTGGGGTCTATGTTCATACATCTTTGAAAGTTGCCACGCAAGTGGATAGAGCTGTGAAGAAGGCCTATGGTGTGCTAGCGTTCATTAACAGAGGGATTGAATTTAAGAGTCGTGAGGTGATGACGCAGCCGTACAAAACTTTGGTAAGACCACATTTGGAATACTGTGTCCAGTTCTGGTCGCCTCATTTGAGGAAGGATGTGGAAGCTTTGAAAAAGGTGCAAAGGAGATTTACCAGGATGTTGCCTGGAATGGAGAATAGGTCTTACGAGGAAAGGTTGAGGGTGCTAGGCCTTTTCTCATTAGAACGGAGAAGGATGAGGGGTGACTTGATAGAGGTTTAGAAGATGATCAGGGGAATAGATAGAGTAGACAGTCAGAGACTTTTTCCCCGGGTGGAACAAACCATTACAAGGGGACATAAATTTAAGGTGAATGGTGGAAGATATAGGGGGGATGTCAGAGGTAGGTTCTTTACCCAGAGAGTAGTGGGGGCATGGAATGCACTGCCTGTGGAAGTAGTTGAGTCAGAAACATTAGGGACCTGCAAGCAGCTATTGGATAGGTACATGGATTACGGTAGAATGATATAGTGTAGATTAATTTGTTCTTAAGGGCAGCACGGTAGCATTGTGGATAGCACAATTGCTTCACAGCTCCAGGGTCCCAGGTTCGATTCCGGCTTGGGTCACTGTCTGTGCGGAGTCTGCACATCCTCCCAGTGTGTGCGTGGGTTTCCTCCGGGTGCTCCGGTTTCCTCCCACAGTCCAAAGATGTGCAGGTTAGGTGGATTGGCCATGATAAATTGCCCTTAGTGTCCAAAATTGCCCTTAGTGTTGGGTGGAGGTGTTGACCTTGGGTAGGGTGCTCTTTCCAAGAGCCGGTGCAGACTCAATGGGCCGAATGGCCTCCTTCTGCACTGTAAATTCTATGATAATCTATGATTAATCTAGGACAAAGGTTCGGCACAACATCGTGTGCCGAAGGGCCTGTTCTGTGCTGTATTTTTCTATGTTCTATACTGGATGTGGTCATACTTGGGGTCAGCAAAAGAATCAAGACTTAATACTGTGTGATAGATAAAGCATCTGCAATAACAACAATATGCATGTTGTTGGCACGTTGCTAGTCCCTCAAAACGATGATGAAATCTGCTGGCTTCATAGTTTGAGTGTCCTCAGGTGACCCAGTAGGCCAATCCTGGAACCACAGGTCTTTGGGCAGCAAGGACAAGAGTTGCCCTGAGGAAGTGGGGGTGGGGGGGGGGGGGGGGGTTTCAAGCCAGAATTGTCCCCTCGTTCCCTGCCGTTGCGTCTCTGCAGCAAAGTTAATGCAGTCAGTTTCCGACTATGTTGCAGCTTAGTGGAGGAGGCGTCGTCATATGGCAGTTTACGGCAAGTTTTTCCTGTGCACCAATGTCAATTGGTCCATGTGTATATTTGGAAAAAAGAAATACAATCTCCTTCCAGAAGTAGAAAGCAATTTTGGTTTTCTCATATGTTCTGCAGTCCCATTATAATTGATTATTGACAAAATCTTAGCCGCAGTCACAATCAATATACATACTGTGGAAGGTAACGGCACAATAGCAATGGGGAGGTGTGGTGCCTGTTCCCACCCAGGAAATGCAGAAATGGGGGGCTGGGGGAGAAGAACAAGGAAGCCCGACTGAATTTAAGGACATGACCTACTTAGCTATTTTATTCCATTCCATTTCTTCTTGGCAGTCGGCCTCGCAGGCAAACAAAATTAGTGGTAGAAGGCACAGAAAGGGACAGAAGGCAAATGGACAAGTTTGGGGCGTGATGGTGAGGCTCAGACTGCAGCTGTAGGGAGACAAAAGCAATTGTGGTGGATGGAGAAAACAGGACAGTAGATGAAAGGAAACAGATGGCAGGAATGCACCCCTTTTCCTTCTGGCCTACAGAAATGCTCAGAGGCGGATTTATAGTTTGTGGGGCCCCCGCTTACCTTCATTTCTGGGGTTCCCCCCCTGCACCCAACTTTATGCCGCTCCCGGCCCCAACCACTCTTGCCACAGAATGCAAAGGCGGAAGCCACAAAAATTCACCCAAACTTTTGACAAAAAGCACGCAAAATAAATCAACAGTTTTCTTCGGAGATTCACTTCTACTCTGCAATTGCATCTTTATTTTGTCACAAATAACTCTGACAGTCTGAATGATGGGTTTCTCTTTTCCTTTTAAAGTGATTTCATTGTCTCTAGTTTCATTGAAACTTGGAAGCTTTTGGCCACGAAACTCACTCTTTTCTCAAATATTCTATATTACCTATGTTTTCTGGTTTATTTCGTACAAAATATTCTCATACCCAGTGGAACAGATTTTGGCCACAAGGTAATGTCTTCAGGGTAGGTTTCTTCCCTCACTTCAAGAAAAGAATCGGCAATATCTTGTAGTTCAGTTGTCATTTCAGAGTCCAAATCCTGTTCAACTTTTTCAGGTGATGTAGTATCGCTTAATTGGCAAGTCCAAGTCATTGAATAATTCGCCCATACTTTTGGATGAGGATAAATGTGCAGTTTGTGTACAATTCAATACTTTATGGCAAACTGTCTTTTTGCCTAGCTTCGTCCTCTTGCCTCGCCTTCAATTTTCTGCATTTTTGACTGCCAGATTGATAGTGTCACTTCATATTACTAAAGAAACTGATCTTGATCTTAGGCAGCTAATAAAGTGTCTGAAAGAGCAGCCTTTTTTTGCAGTCAATTCCACATTTTTATCAGGCTCAAGCGCTGCAAATATTGGATAAATCTTTTATTTCATTTTTTAAATTTAGTGTACCCAAATTAATTTTTTCCAATTTAGGGGCAATTTAGCGTGGCCAATCCACCTACCCTGCACATCTTTGGGTTGTGGGGGCAAAACCCACGCGGATCAATCTTTTAACCCCATCACAAATTCTTCACCCCTTCATAATGCAACCCGGCCCTCACGCCCACTCTCCCTCCCTGCAAGTCTGCAACCCAACCCCCTCACACATTCTTTTCCCTCCGACACCCTCACATTCTTCCCCCTCACCCCATCCCTTCACAGTCTCCCCCCACGCCTCATACTCTCCCTTTCTCACAATTGCACTCACCTCGTTCGCCTGGGGTCTTCAAGGTAGCCTGCCTCACTCAACGTGGCCACCGTGCCTCTCCATCACCTCAGGACAATGTCACACGCCTGTTGCTGGCCTGGTTCCACTACTCGTGGCTTGATTCGGGGCACACATCTCACGCGTCTGTTGCAGGCCTGGCTTCATTAGTGAAGGCACTCAGCACAAACCCCCTTGCCTCGTCTGCTCGGCGGCTGAATTCGCAACTTGACTTGGCTGTCGTGCCTCGCTGGCCTGGGTCTGCTAGTGCTGGAGTCCAGCACAAACCTGCTCGCCTCGCGAACCTCAGCAGTCTCTCTCTCACCGCTTGTCATGGTCTTGCATGCATGCGCCTCAAGTTAACCGTTTGTTACCAGTTTTCCCGCTCTTTCAGAGTCGCCAATCAAAGTCTGATTTTACTCTGCATTTGCTGCTGATAGGAGCTTATTAAATTTGGAGTAATCTGCCTCCGATTGGATGCCCAGTGCACCGGTCCAGGTCGGGCCCTCTCATTAGTCGGGGCCCTGCGCCTATTGTAAATCCGTCTCTAGAAATGCTGAAAAAAGAATTTACCTGCTGAATACAGCTGCTTTTGCCTTCTTACAACTACTGGGTTCTGTGCCCTGGGAATCTCGGCCCACAACTGTTAAATTCAAATGGTTCTCAAAACTTAAAGAACAAACACTAATTTACATATTATAATCCCCAAGAGGCCTGGCTGAAATGGGTTATTAGGTGTCCCCAATTCAGCCACGGTTAAAGAAACTTTTTATTTACTATTCATGAGTTATGGATATCGAGTGAATGCCTTGGTCCGAACATAGACAAAAGCTGAACTCAAGAGCTGAGGTGAGTGACTGCCCTCGGTGTCATCTGACAGAGAATGGCCTCATGAAATCTTGCATAACTGGAAGCAATAGGAATTTGGGGGAATAATCCCCACTGGCTGGAGTCATACCCAGCACTAAAGGTGTTGGAGGTTAATCATCCCCATCTCAGGACATAATTACAAGAGTTCCTCAGTGTAGTGTCCTCAGCCCAATCATCTTTAGCTGCTTCATCAATTACCTTCTCTCCCTCCATCACAAGGTAAGAAGTGGGGATGTTCACTGATGATTGCATAATGTTCAGCACCATTCGCAACTCCACAGGTATTGAAGCAGTCCATGTCCAAATGCAGCAAGACCTGGACAACTTTCAGGCCGTGGCTGGAAAGCATCAAGCGAAATTCACACCACAAGTTCCAGGCAATGACAAACTTCAACAGGAAATATTCTAACCATCTTTCTTTGACATTCAATAGTATTGCCAGTGCTGAATCCTTCACCATCAACATCTTGGGGGTTAGCATTAACTAGAAAATGAACTGGACCAGCCTTATAAATACTGTGGCTACAAGAGCAGGTCAGAGGCTGGGAATTCTGACTCCTGAAACACTGGTCACCATCTACAAGGCACAAGTTAGGATTGTGGTAGAACACTCTCCACTTGCCTGGAGGGATGTGGCTCCAATATCACTCAAGAAGCTCTACACTTACCGCCTCATGGACTCATGCCGAGAACAAAAGATTGTGCTTTTTGAAGGTTAGATGATCTCACTCCCAGGACATCACCGCAAGAGTTCCTCAGCACAGCCTCCTAGGCTGAACCATCTTCAGCTGATTCCTCAATGACCTTCCCTTCATCATGAGGTCAGAAGTGGGGGTGTTTCCTGATGATTGCACCATTCACAGCTCTTCAGGTTTGAAGCAATCCAAGTCCATATTTACGAAGACCTGAACAATATTCAGCCTTGGCCTGATAAGTGACAAGTAATATTTGCGCCACTTAAATGCCAGGCAATAACCATCTCCAACAGGAGAGAATCTAGCCTTCTCCCCTTGACATTTTTTTGCAGAATACCTCACAATCAACATCCTATTGCTGAATACTCCTCTATCAACATCCTAATGGGTGGTGGGGTTTACCATTGATCAGAAACTGAACTGGACTAGCCACATAAATACTGTGGCTTCAAAAGCAGTGAAAAGGCCAGGAATTCTGCGGAGAGTAAATCATCCCTTGACTGCCCAAAGCCTGCCCACCGCCTACAAGGCTCACGTTAGGAGTGTGATGGAATATTGTTCACTTTCCTGGATGAGTTTAGGTCCAACAGCATTCAAGAAGCTCAACACCATCTAGGATAATGCCGTTTGCATGTTTGGCATCACCTTAAACATCCACTTCCTCCACCACCGACACACAGTGGCAGCTGTGTGTACTGGCAGCACTGTGTACCATCTACAACATGCAATGTGGTAACTCACCACGACTCCTTTGACAGCACCTTCCAAACCCGTGACCTCCACCATTTAAAGGGCAGCAGGTTCATGGGAACGTTGCCACCTGCAACTTCCCCTTCAAGACACACACCACCCAGACTTGCAGCCATATCGCCGTTCCCTCCAATGTCGCTGAGTCAAAGTCCTGGACATCACTCCCCGACAGCACTGAGGGTGTACCTACAATCATGGTCTGCAGTCGTTCAAGGCAGCAGCTCATCACCACCTTCTCAAGGGCAATTAGGGATGGGCAACATCCTAGCCAGTGATACCCACATCCCATTAATGATTTAAAAAATTACAGCAAACGTTATTGAACAAAACGGTTTTAAAATATTGTTATTCAAGAATAATCTCAAAACAAAGCAAATTGAATTTTGAAGATTTGAGTACAAAATCAATTAACGCCACTCTAAGAAAGCTTATGATTATAGCTGCAAGACAGAATATTGGAAACTGTCCATCTTTAGTCTCCGAATCATATGTGAAACATTGTCAATAGACAACCCAATGATTATCTGCCTACAGTGCTATTTGCTTCATCATATGTTGTTGGGAATCAATGAAGACAGCTGAAAAGAACAGGTGAAGAGGAAACAAAAAACTCAAATGTTTTCTCATGAAGGTGGATTGTCTTTAGAACTTTTATGAAAAGGCAAAAAGGCACAGCATGGCAAGTCAGTGAAGTACATCAGAACTGTTTGAACAGATCGTGCCTTTTCATTTCTTGGCTCAGAACAAACGACAACTTAAATATATATAGGGCTGGATTCTCCGCAGCCCCGCGCCAAAATCGCGGCCGGCGCGGGGGCGGAGAATCCACTTGCACGCCATAATCGGGCCCGGCGCCGGTTCAGCGATTCTCCGGGACCCGAAAATCACATGACCGCGGAATACGCCGCCTATTACCGGTCGGAATGCTGGCGTGGCAGCTGCGGACTCAATCCGCTGCAGTCCTGGTCGGGGGCAGGTGGATTGGAGACTGGGGGGCCCTCATAGGCGGCTGGGGATTAGGTCCGCACGGTTAGATGCTGGGGCACGCAGCCGATCGGGGGCGGGGGGGTGGTCTCATTTTTCTGTCTGGCTTCGCGGTCTGAGTCGTCATGGAGCTCCGCGTGGCCGCTGGAGGCCGCAGCCGTGCGTATGCGCGGACTCCAAACCTGAAATGCGGGGGTCCGTATCTGCAGCTAAATCTGCCAGATTTACTCCGGGTCCCTGCTGGCCCCCTGCAGGGCATTAAATTAGTTCATATTTTTAATAGGAATCTCGGGAGTAAAACCCCACCGTTTTTACGCCGGTGTGGGGATATAGTCCCATTTTGGGAGAATCCAGCTCATAGTATATATAATGTCGGAAAACATCTAAAGGTGCTGGGCAGGGGTGTAATCGGACCAAAACCAACATTGAGCCAAAAAAAGATATGAAGACAGGTGAATAAAAGTTTGGTCAAATAAGTTTGAAGCAAATCCTAAATGAAAGGTCAAGAAAAGGATTTGTAGATCTTAGGGCCCAAATGAGTGAAGTTGCGGCCACCAATGTTGGGGTGAAAGGTGGAGCGGGGGGGGGCTGATCAAGAGTTGGAGGATTTGTGGGGGTCATGAAGGTCGAAAGTCATAGCGACAGGAGTAGCAAGGCCAATGTGGTTGACTCTCAACTTCCCCCTGAAATGACCTAGAACGTCACTCAGTTCGAAGGCAATTAAGGATTGGCAACAAATGCTGGTCTTTCCAGTGATACCCACATCCAGGAGAGAATAAAGGTAAAAATGGAGGGGCTTGAACAAACAAATAAGAATTTCAAAATTTGAGATGTTGGTATAGAGTTTGGGGGAGATGGGTGCATGGTGGTAATGTTACTGGACCAATAATCCAGAGGCCCAGGCAAATGCTCTGAACACATGGGTTTAGAATTTAAATTCAATTGATAAATGTAGAATTAAAACAGCTGGTCCCAGTAATGATGACCATGAAATTACCATTGAATGTCATAAAAAAACATTTACTAATGCCTTTGGGGGAAGGAAATCTGCCATCTTTATCCAATCAGGCCTACATGTGACTCCAGTCCCACAGGAATGATGTTGACTCTTAACTGTCCTCTAAATAGCTGAGCAAGCCATTCACTACAGGGGCAATTAGGATGGGCAACAGGTGTTGGTCTTGCAAGTAACATCCACATCCCATGAAACAATAAAAACAGGAACAAATGTAGGTGAACCAGCACAACGGTGATGAGTGAATAAGACTTGGTACACATTAAGATACCAGCAGCAGAGTTTTAGACAAGTTCAAGACAAAATGTTCGTGCTGTGGGTTACTGGAGGGGGAGGAAGGCTGCACCCCTATTCAGTATTTCTCAGACCTGTTCCACAAAAGGGTGAGAATATACTTCCATCCCTCCTCAGAACTAGACTGGGCCCACGATCGCTTTGACCCAAGCCTCATTCTGGTGATCCTCTTTGTGCAGTAATCGCAAGGCCTCACAGCTTCATAGAATCACAGAATTTACAGTGCAGAAGAAGTTGGTACTTCAATGGGCATTAACATAGGAAGGCAACTCTATCAGATTATACCAGGACACGAGTGCAGACCTAGCCAAGAAAAGGGCTGCCTTTAACAAAGTGAAATCTTCCCTGTATAAGAATGGAGTCAACTTTGGGATGATTTATCCAGCCCAGCTTCATGTAATATGCCTTGAAAAAGACACATTTTTTTGATTCGCCGGGTGATGCAGACTCCTTTGTCCAGAAGCACAATTTGTGATTGGTTTATCTGATCTATGGCTTGTTGTGGGGCAGTCTTCATGCCGGTTGTTTATCTGTTTGAGTGTATTCTTGATGAGCTTAGTTATATATGAGGGATTTCTACTGTTCGCTCATCTATCCTCCATCGCGTTACCAGCACCTTTGCCAACAGCTTCATATCCACATTCAACAACAATAGCTTTTAATTTCCTGAGACACCAAAAATCTGACTGTCTCACAGCCTTAAATGTATTCAACAGGAGCACCCACAACCCTCCAGGATAGAGAATTCTAACCCTTTAGAATGAAGTAACATTTCCTTTGTGTACCAGTGACCAGAACTGGTGTATTCAGGCCCAGTCTGGCCAGTTACTGCACATTTTACCACCTTGATTCACTTTTTACAAATATTTTAGAATATCCAATTAATTATTTTCCAATTAAGAGGCAACGATATCGGACGATAAGATCCACACTCCTCTGGATACTTATAAGTGAAATGGATACCTGTGTCAATGTGTGCGGGAGCTTCTCCTTGCCAGCCGACTCGTTAAACACCTTCACTGAAAGAGGCCCTAATTCTCTAACAAATTGTTTCTAGAATTCTGCTAGGGGCCTTCCCAAACTGCATCTCACCCACACACCCCATCACTTACTCCAATCGGGACATCAAATACTGCACCTTCCCCTCCTCCACCACTGCAAAGTCAAGGCCTTCCAAGAACTGCCTCATGCCAAAGTCCCCCCACCCCGGGGACTCCGACTTCTGGCCTCAAAAAACCCATTTGTGTTCCCTAACTCAGTGACCACCCTTCCATCGGACTCCTTAATCCACCCAATCTCCCTCGCCACCTGCTGCCTCAGCACGTGCGTAAGCAACCTGCTGGCCTTCTCTCCATGCTGGTACAGTGCCCCCCTAGCCCAATGTAGCTGGCCCACTGCCTTCCCCATAGACATAAGAGCGAACTCCATCAGGTGCTTCTCCCTCTCCTTCAACAGCCCCTCCTCAGGGGCCACCGAATATCTCCGATCCACCAACAGAATGGCCTCCATCAATCTCTGCCTCTCCAACTGTTCCACCTTATCCCAGGTTGAAATAAACTCCCCCCAAATTATCGCCTTCAGCGCCTCCCACAGCATGGAGGCACTTTGATTGAGCTCTACATAAGTGCGTATAGCCACCGCTATCTTTTCACATATCTCCATATCGGCCAACAACCCCACATCCACCTCCACTGGGAACCCCCCCTTCGCCACATACTGGTCCACAAGATGCGGTATGTGATCCGACACCACGATCACCGAGTACCCCGTCCCAACAACTCCCGCCAACAAAGTCTTCTCCACGACAAAATAATCAATCCGGGAATACACCCAATGTACATGAGAGAAGAATAAAAATTCCTTAGTCCTCGGCCAACCAAACCGCCACAGGAGCATTCCCAATTCCCCATCCGTTCCATTAACCACACCAAATCCCTCGCCAACACCTTCAAGGCCTTAGGACACAACCGATCCAATCTAGGACCAAGAACAGCATTAAAATACTCCCCCATAATTTAAAAATTAAAAATATATATATATATTTTTATTGGCATTTCTCATAATTATAAACAGTTGTATATATACACATCACATCTTTCTCGCCTGCGCTAATTTCCTTTATTATACAGAGGTTTAGTTTGTCCTTCGTTTAACTCAAATACTCCCTCATAATTAACCGGTGCGTGTCAAGGTTTGGAACATTTTCCAGCACCCTCTTCATAAAATCTATATCCTCCCAATTGGGGGCACAGTTGTTCACCAAAACTACGACTCACCATCACATAACTACCCCCAGATCACCCAGCTGATGCAAGCTGAAATGGCCATCATTTAATCAGCACCGCAATCCTTCCCCACCCCCCTCGCCTTCATATCTAGCCCTGATTAAAACACCAGCCCCACCCACCCTGTTCCACAACATCTTCAATGTCAGCAACTCACCCGTCCCTCCCCAACCCCTCCACCATCCCAAACACAAAAGATTCTGCCTCCCCAGGCTCACCATCCCCACCCAAGTCACAAACAAAGACGACCAGCACAGCCCGAAAACACAACACCTTGCCCCCTTCCCTTCATGACTCTTCCCTCCATTTCATTTCCATTAACCAGTCGACATGCTAGTAGGATGACTGGGAGAGGATAGCCATCAGAATACACAAAATTGATTGTGGATCCTGTAAAGTTTTATGCCCAAGGAATTCTCCTCTTGATTACCACCTACTGCCCTCACTCAGCAGAAGAATCGGAACTCCATTCGCAAGAAGCACTGAGGGTAGCTGGGCACAGAATGCACTCCGGATGAACAACTTCAATATCCACCATCAAGACTGACTCAGTGGCACCACAACTGACCAAGTTGGCTGCATGTTGAAACTCTCACGTGCCAGACGGGGTCTGAACCAGGTGGTGAGAGAACCAACACAAGGTAAAAAATCAACTTGACTTGATTTTTTGCCAATCCACCTATCCTATCTATCGAAGGCAATAGTGATAGGAATGACCATCACCAAAGTCCTTGTGGAAACAAAGTCATGTCCTCACACTGGGAACACTATCCATTGTGGCTAGAAAGTACGGTCACCTTGCTAAATATGATAGGTTGAACAACCCAGCTTCAATGTTGAGAATGTAGGAGCTCTACCATATATACCGAAATGAGGTGCCAACCTGGTGAAGCTAACAACACAGGACTACATTTATGCTAAGCATGCTATGAATTAAATGAAATAAATCAAAGCTCTAAAATTCAGCCACATAGAGTAGTGAATAGTGGTGGACAATTTAACAAACTGGAAGCGGAGGATCCATGAATATCCCAATCCTTAATGATTGTGGAGTTCAACACTTAAATACAGTAGACCAGAGTGAAAGGTTTGTAACTATTTGCAGCCCAGTAGACGATCTATCTCATTCTCCTCCTGAGGTTCACTTAATCACTGTACTCGGGGGTCGGGATTGCGGGCGCTGGTCGTGACGCTGCTCCTGTTCTCCCCGGGAAAATACTCGGGCAATCCAGAAGTGGTAATGACTCTGAAGATTTGGAGGCAATTTCGGCAGCCTTTTAAACTAGGGGCAGTGTCAAAGATGACGCTGATTTGGGTAGATCGTCTGTTTGAACCTGCTAGATTTGATGCTATGTTCCGGGGCTGGGAGGACAAAGGGGTCGTAGGAATGAGGAATTTGTTCCTGGAGGAACACGGTAGCACAAGTGGATAGCACTGTGGCTTCACAGTGCCAGGGTCCCAGGTTCGATTCCCCGCTGGGTCACTGTCTGTGCGGAGTCTGCACATTCTCCCTGTGTCTGCGTGGGTTTCCTCCGGGTGCTCCAGTTTCCTCCCAGTCCAAAGACGTGCAGGTTAGGTGGATTGGCCATGCTAAATTGCCCTTGGTGTCCAAAAAGGTTAGGAGGGGTTACTGGGTTACGGAAATAGGGTGGAAGCGAGGGCTTAATGTGGGTTGGTGCAGACTCGGTGGGCCGAATGGCCTCCTTCTGCACTGTAAGTTCTATGTTCTATATACTCAATCTTCAGTAAATTCAAATCAGTACATTTGACATTAAGAAATGGCTGAGCCCACTTGACATTGTTGTAGTGCTGACGCGTTGTGCTCCAAACAAGTCATGGCTTCAGTCAAGCTGTTCAAGTACAGCAACAACACTGGTATCTACCTGACAAAGTGGAAACAATGACAAAGTGGCCCAATTACGCCCTGTCTACAAAAACGTAGGACAAGTCCGAAGTGATGGAAAGTGTCATCGACTCTGCAATCAAATGGCATTTATTCAAAACCTGTATAAAGAAGCTCAATTTGGATTCCATCAGCACTAATAGGCTCCAGACCCCAGTATAACCTTGGTTCAATCATGGATAAAAGAGCTGAATTGCAGAAGGAAGGATATTAGTGTCAGGCAATTATCATCTTGATGGAGGGAGCCTAAACACCTCCCCTTGACATTTGCATAGTAGCACAGTGGTTAGCGTTGTTGCTTCACTGCGCCAGGGTCCCATGTTCGATTCCCGGCTTGGGTCACTGTCTGTGTTGAGTCTGCACGTTCGCCGTGTCGGTGTGGGTTTTCTCCGGGTGCTCCGGTTTCCTCCCACAAGTCCCGAAAGACGTGCTTGTTCGGTGAACTGGACATCCTAAATTCTCCCTGCTTGTACCTGAACAGGCGCCAGAATGTGGTGACTAGGGCCTTTTCACAGTAACTTCATTACAGTGTTAATGTAGGCTTACTATAAATACTATAGCTACAAGAACAAGTCACAGATGGGGTATTCTGCAGTGAGTGAATCACCTCCCGACTCCCAAAAGCTTTTCCAACACCCACAAGGCACAAGTCAAGATGTGATGCAAGACTCCACTTGCCTGGATAAGTGTAGTTCCAACACACTCCAGCACAATGCCATTCAATTGATCACATTAAACACTCGCTCCCTCCATCATTGCCACAGCATGATTGAAGTGCATGCCATCTATAAGAAGCACAGAGGCAAAGTGCCAAGGCCTCTTCAATAGGACTTCCCAAATGCACAACTTCCATCACCTAGAACGTCAAGGGCAGCCGGCAGCGGGTTCATAGAAAACAATCAATTTCTCCCCCAAGTCACACATTTATTTGACTTGGAAATACACTGCAGTTTCTCCATTATCACCGGGTGAAAATCCTGGAACTCTCTACCTAACAGCACTTTTTGCCTACCAGCACCACATAACATTGACTTTTAAGAAGGCGACTCACGACCATCAAAGAGTATTAGTGGATGGGCAATAAGTGCTGGTCTTGCCATCGATGCCAACATCCTCTAATGAATCAATTAAAAAAATACCTCTCAGATTTTTTGTTTTTCAGCTGTCTGTTTTTTAGTTGTTTGGAGATTTCAGTCTTTGTCCGTCGAGCTTCTTTTTTGTGATTCTCTTTAGAACTCTCACTTTCACTCTCAGAGGTATGATCAATATCCCGCTTTGCTTTTACTTTTGAAGGAGCTGGAACCTTTAAAATTAAGAAATCCAACATGAAGTACATTCCCCCTGTTAAGTCAAGCTCCACAAAATATTGATTGCTGAAAGCGAATTTAAGTAGAATGAGTCTTAATAGCCATGCAACTCTTTGTTGTAAAATATATTTCAGGTCACAGTGAAATCAATAGGAGTGTAATGATTTATCATCAGTAATGTAAAGCCAATGATATACTTACCTAGAATGTTAATTTGGAATAATACTTTTCCCCTACCAGATCCCTGAAAAGATTATGTTTTGACTAGTACAACTAAATATCTATATTCTAATGCTATTTGAAAACTGTAGTCAAGGGATAACATAATTTAAAATGTAAACCATATTTCTGATTTGAACATGGGACACAGGTTCCCATGGTTACAATGAGTGAGTCAAAAATATATGAATTTCTAGTACTTCATTATCATAGAATCATATTCAAACCTATGTCACAATCTCTGTAAAGATTGAGAACTCAAAGATAATAGTTGAACTTCCAGGTAACAGCTCAAAGAATAGCACGTCAAAATTGCACGTTTTAAGACCTTTACTGTAACAAATGATTAAAACAATACTGACTAAACACACTGTTTTCTTTTGTAGACAACTTAAACTTTAAAGTTTAAAGTAAAGAAATAAACACTTGTCATTGTTTATCACACATCGCACTCTTCACAAAATTAAAGTTCTTATTGAAAATAGTTCACAAGTGCGCCCAGCTGATAGGTTGTTACATTTTTACTGCCTTCACCATGTAACCTCTAATCCCAGGACTCTCTCTCATTGTGGGGGCTATATTGTATATTTCTTCCTTTATCTCAAAGTTAGGTAAATCTTCCAGTCTTCTTCAACTTCTCACAAACTCAGACTTCACTCTGAATGTGAGCTTCCACCCGCATTTTGCATGGTGAACAAAGTCTGTATTTTCTCTGCTCAAGGTGCAGGCCTGGCTGTCTCTCTCTCTTGCTCTCTACCTCTCAATGGGCTGAAGACATACAAGATAAAACTGCTACCCCCGTCTTTCTATGGTAGCCCTGTGATTATCAGGAAGGCTGTAACTTAATCTCAGAATGGCTTTTTCCACCCCCTTTCCTAAGGCAATACATCACCTTTCTATCAAAGTAGAAATGTGAATTAGTTATTCTTTGATCCCAACACCCTTTCATCTTAGGAGCAAATGGTTAGTTTACTGCACAACAGTTTACAACTTGATACCTACAGCACCTTTCTAGGACTTAGGGAGACTCATGGTCATTGTCTCCAAGCAAAAATACCGTTAATCTTCCTCTCAATAAAACATTCTGGGTCCCTTGATCTCTAACAATTAAACCATCCAGACTTACTGTCAGGTAGGCTCATATGACCCTCTTCATTTAAAGCTAGTCCTAAATTATAATAATCTTATCAACCAAAATATACAGCTCTAAAGCACAATACTCTTATACACCTCAATTGTAACACATGATAAATTAACTGATAGCATGATCAAGCCCTCTGCTTTCTTATTAATAGTTGTCTGAACAGTTATTTTTACGATAAATCTTTGTGTGCTGAGGTTCACAGGCTGTCTGCTCCGTCACATTGACATGGACAGTAATTATGGCCACACTCAAGGATGCATGGAACTTATGAAATACCCCTCTCTTTTTGTGGTGGCATTCACATTTTCTTTCAAGAAATATTGCATCTTTAAGGAAATATGTTATTCTTTATAGCACTTTTTCTGCCTTCTCTAGTTTATGTTAATTCATTCTTGGGATGTGAGCATCACTGGCAAGGTCAGCATTTATTGCCCATCAATAATTACCCTCGAAACTAGATGGCTTACGAAGCCATTTCATAAGCCAATTAAGCATCAACCACATTGTTGTAGG
Source organism: Scyliorhinus torazame (assembly GCF_047496885.1). Classification (NCBI taxonomy): domain Eukaryota; kingdom Metazoa; phylum Chordata; class Chondrichthyes; order Carcharhiniformes; family Scyliorhinidae; genus Scyliorhinus; species Scyliorhinus torazame. The sequence continues at coordinate 162,583,511 of NC_092717.1, read as the reverse complement.
TCTGGAGTCATGTGCAAGGACAGCAGATTTTGTCCCCTGAAGGACATTAGTGAACCAGTTGTGTTTTTACAACAAGTGGGTAGTTTCATGATCATGAATAATGAAACAAGCATTTCATTCCAGATTTAATTAATTAACTCAACTTAATTTTCCTTAAATGGGATTTGAACGTCTTCCAGAACATTAGTCCAAACTTTGAATTATACTTTCAAACACAAATACTTGCATTTCTATAGCGCTTTTCCAGCTAAAAAGCACAAAGCAAACACCTACAAACAGTAATGTAATAATGAGCAGATAATCTATTTCTGCGATGTTCATCAAGGGATAAATACTGGACAACTCCCCTGCTCTCCTTTTCAATAGTGTTTTGGGATCCTTTACATCCACTCGAACAGGCAGACGGAATCCCAGTTTAATGCCCATCCATAAGTCAGCAGTACCTTTAACAGTGCAGCGCTCCCCCAACACTGCACTGGAGTGTTAGCTTTGATTTTTGTGCCCAGTCCCGGAAGTGGAACTTGAACTCAGAACCGTGTGACTCAGATTACTACCAATTGGGCCATGGTGGATACTAGTACAATTACCACTATGTTGTCAGTCCCTCAGACTGGTCTTCACACCTGATTGAGAGAGCACTACCGCGTCTATCAAACTGCACGGATGAACATGTTAAAATTGCTGTTCCAGCATGTACCATCTTTGATATCGCATTTTGAAAAATAGCAGAAAGAAAGCTGGTATGTTTTGACTGTAGGGAAAATTGTGTTTTTATTTTGTGCAGCTATTTGTTACAACCAATAGTGCAGTTATATGACAGGTATCAAATTGAGACATAACAGCACTCTGGGTGTTCCTACACCAATGGACTGCAGTGATTCAAGAAAGCAGCTTCCCACCACCTTTTCGGGGGCAATTAGGAATAAATGTTGGTCTTGCCAGCAACACCCACATCGCATGAATGAATATAAAATGTCCAATCATGCAAAGTAGGCTTGTGTGTAGACATGCTTACATGTATGCACAGAATTCAGCTCACCACAAGCCAAACACTGGTAACAGCTTTTTTATGCTAGTACAGTCAATGATAAACTTACCAACAGTAATAAAAGCTGATAGTGAATCTTAAAGCCTTTGCATGATCTGTTTGACTGCGGCAGAGCTTTGAAAAGTTCAGAGTTACTACAGCTAAATGCAAAGCTGGACTAACCCAAACTACAATTAATAAAAATGCAAAGCAATGTTTGCTTCATAGTTACATTATGTAGATTATAACTTTTTAATGTATATGTCTGGGAAGTCAACATTCTTAGAAACTGTGCGCAAAATAGCCTTCACTCTCTGCTACTATAAAAAGAAGCCTTACTGTTACATTCAAACAAAAACTCCTTCTGTTTTAAAGCATATCTCCAATTTCACAAAATACAGGAACTAACACACAGAATAGAAATACTCTATAGTTTCGATTTTCACAATACTTTTGAGAGATTTTTATTTTATTTCTCCAATCTTTGATTAATTAATGCAGCCTTTGAAAGTACAACTCTATGAAGTTTCGATCGCTTCTCGGCCTTTTGGCTAAGATCAAGCGCAGCGCTTCTTGGCCTTTTGGCTAAGATGAGCATGGGATCAGGTCTATGATTATGTGTTATCAATATAAATTTAACCAGGTGGAGAAAGATGGAGGATGAAGATAGGTCAAAGAATTTGGTCCGAAAGGGATACAATGAATGATGTGTGCTGCAAACTTACGATAACAGTTACTGTCTCAAATATTACATTTCTTTAGTAAGATTTGTTATTCATGGTCACTGACAAAAATCTCCCATATATAAATAAATTTATTGTAAATCATATTAAGACAGCACCTTCCACAATATTCATGATACTCTATATGCAATAAAATTTAAAGTATCTGGAGTAATATTTACAAATGATCATATAAAATTTTAAGAATATGATATTTTTTAAAGAACACTCCCTTATAAGGCCATATTTATTGAGCAAACGCGCTGTAATGCTGAGGTAAACAATCACCTGCTGCAATAGCTGAGAAATCTGTCTTTCTAGCTTCTTTATTCGTATTTCGTTCAACATACCAACAGTATTGTGATTCTTGGGTTGTTCCACTTCAGAGGAAGAACTGGCTTCAGTAGCAGACATTGGTATTGCAGCATCAGTTAATGTAGCACGATGGCGGTAATAAGCAAGTGCCTGATCAATCCGAGGAGTGATCACAGGTAGCCCCACTGAAGCCTATTTATTTTAGAAAAGGGAAGTATGCAAACATATAACAAAGCATTAAAAATTTCTATCTATTACAGTGATACTTCAATGTAAAATATTAGCTCTTGCATTAAATCTAAGAAAATAACCGTGTATGTGGTTATGTTATTGCACCAAGTACAGTAACACTCTATGCTTGAATTGTTTACAAATCTGGAAGATTCTTGAAAGACCTTCTGCCAAATGAAAGTTCTGCATTAATACGAATATTCCATATAAGTTTCAAAATTTAAAACGACCATATACAGCAAGAGCATTTTAAAAACCAAAAGAATCATAAATAACAACTTATTTCTTGAATATATGCAATATTTTCTTGGACCTTTCCTATGTCCAAAGGCAGCATATTTGTGAAGCCTGCAAAGCACGGTATGTTACTAGTTAAAAAGCTTTCAAAACGGCCATTAACCTACATCCTACCACTCTGTGGTTGCCTAGAATTATTTTTGTTCAAAACTTTGCCATTGAGAAACATCTCTTAACTGTCCTCCGAAACGGCCCACCAAGCCACTCAGTTCAACAGCAATTAAGAATAAGCAACAGAAATGCTGACCAGCGACACATATCCCATGAAAGAATATAAGTGTCTTGTAGATGGTGGACAGGTTTTGGGGTGTTACTTGCCACAGGATTCCTAGCCTCTGGCCTGCTCTTGCAGTCACAGTGCTTATATGGCAGTCCAGTTTAGTTTCTGGTTAATGGTGAGCCCCAGGGCGTCGATACTGAGGAATTCAGCGATGGTTCAATTCTCTCTTGTCGGAGATGGTCATTGCCTGGTACTTGTGAGGCATGAACGGAACTTGCCACTTGTCAGTCCAAGCCTGGATATTATCCAGGTTGGGCTGCATTTGCACATGGACTGCTTCAGTATCTGAGGAGCTGCAAATGCTGCTGAGCATTTTGCAGTCATCAGCGAAGATCCCAATTTCTGACCTAAGGATGGAATCATGGGCATTGATGAAGTAGCTGAAAATGGTTGGGGCCTGGAACACTACCCTGATGAACTCCTGCAATTGTGTACTGGAATTGAGATGCTTGACCTCAAAGCACCACATCCATCTTCCTTTTTGCCAGGTATGACTCCAACCAGTGTAGGGTTTTCCCTGATTCCCATCGACTCCAGTTTAGCTAGGGCTCTTTGATGCCATACTCGGTCAAATAATGCTGCCTTGATGTCAAGGGCAGTCACTCTCAGCTCAACTCTGGTATTCAGCTCTATTGTCCATGTTTGAACCAAGGCTCTCATGAGGCCAGGAGCTGAGTGTCCCTGGCAGAACTCAAACTGAGCGTCAGGAGTAAGTTATTGCTGAGTAAGTGCCGCTTGATAGCACTTTTGATAACCCTTTCCCATCACTTTACTGATGATCGAGGGTAGACAGATGGGGCTGTAATTGGCTGGGTCAGATCTGTCCTGTTTCTGGTGTGCAGGGCATACCTGGATAATTTTCCATATTGCTCAGTAGAGGCCAGTGTATGCTGTACTGGAACAGCTTGGCTAGAGGCACAGTAAGTTCTGGAGCACAAGTCTTCAGTTCTATTGCCAGAATATTGTCAGGGCCCATATCCTTTGCAGTATCCAATTTCTTCAGCCGTTTCTTGATATCATGTGGAGTAAATCGAATTGGCTGTGATGCTGGGGACCTCCGGAGGAGGTCGAGATGGATCATCCTCTCGGCACTTCTGGCTGAAGATCACAGCAAATGCTTCAGCCCTATCTTTTGCACTGATGTGCTGGGCTCCTCCATCACTGAGGATGGGGATATTGACAGAGCATCCTCCTCCAGCGAGTTGTTTATTTTTCCACCACCATTCACGACTGGATGTGGCTGTGGCAGTACTGCAGAGCTTAGATCTGATCCGTTAGTTGTGGAATTGCTTAGCTCGGTCTATTACTTGCTCCTGTGTTGTAGCTTCACCAGGTTGACACCTTATTTTTCAGTGTGCCTGGTGTTGTTCCTGGCATGACCTCCTGCACTCTTCATGAATGAGAGTTGATGCCCTGGCTTGGTGATAATGGTAGAGTGGGGGATATGCTGCGCCATGAGGTTACAGATTTTGGAAGAGTACAATTCTGCTGCTACGGACAACAGCGTCTCATGGATGCCCAGTCTTGAGTCGTTAGATCTGTTCGAAGTCTATCCCATTTAGCACGGTGGTAGTGCCACACAAAACAATGGTGGGTATTCTCAATGTGAAGACAGAACTTTGTCCATATAGGGACTGTGCGGTGGTCATTCCTACCAATACTGGACAGATACATCTGTGGCAGGCAGCTTGATGAGGATGAGGTCAAATGTTTTTCCCTCAAGTTGGTTCCCTCACCAGCCTAGCAACAATGTCCTTTTGGATATCTCAATCTGCACCTTTGTCACCTTCAATACTGATTCATCAGCTCCAAGTCACAAACTCCCAGGTGGTGTTCCCATCCATCTCCTGCCCTTGTCCATCTAGGTGGTAGAGGTCACAGGTTTGGGAGGTACTGTTTAAGGAGCCTTGGTGAGTTGCTCCTGTGTATCGCACAATACCATGAAACATTAATGTTCAAAGCAGCATAATCCCATTACTGTTGATCATTATTTTACAATGAAAATTATTGAATTCCATTACACTGTTATGTCCTTATTTTGGAGAACCAATATATTCATAAATGACTTGGATTTTTAAAAAATTCTTTCATGGGATGTAGATATTGCAGGCAAGGGCAGCATTTGTTGCCCAACCCTAATTGCCCTTCTGATAGGGGTGGTGAGATTCCTCGAGCCACTGCAGTCCAGTGGTGTAGATACACAATAGGTGAGAGTGGCCAAAGACAAAAAGGTCAGAATTTCTTTGTGACAAGGAATCATGCAATTAGAGCTTTTTATGATTTACAGTTAAATGTAATTATTTCTAGCAAGTTTCAAATAGGTGGAATTATTGGACTTCAAGCGGATAAAAACATTACTTTCCCCTTTGTTTTCTATTACCATCAAGGCTGTGGACCAATGCATTTGGCTCAAATTACCCAAGTCCCCTCAGCATTCAATACAGTCCTTACAAATAACAAAACATATTTTTTCTGGATTATGTACATGCAATAGGCAAATAACTAAATCAGTGCTTTGCAAACTATTTTCCAATGTAACTCTATTTTAACCCCAGCCTCGCTATTGGCGAAGACTCCCACTTCTTTCATTTTTCACTTCTTCTCCTTGGCCTCTCGGTGGATGTCAAAAAGCGACAACAATAATGCAGATTAAAGTCTCCTACATGGTGGCAGCCCTAATAACTGTACCGGCTCCTCCAATCACATGTTCCCTCCCTCCCATTCTTGTTGTTCCTGCAATCACAGATTCTGTTACTGGATGAGCTGCAACATTGGAAGGGAGGGAACCAGTGATTGGAGGAGCAGCTCTGTCTTTCCTGCACCTGCTGCTCCTTCAACCGTAACTTTGCAGTTAGTTCCTGCTCTCAGCGACAGTTTTGCGGAGATTGGGAACTGCTGTTTCCCTCTGGCAGCTTTGTGGTCTGCCAGCTTTTGAAATAACAAAAAAAAAAAAATTTTTTAAATCAAGCTGTCAAGTTTCACTGATGATTGCTCAGTGTTAACTGGTGTTTGCAGCCTTTGGGCAACATGGTGGGTTCTGGCCAGCTGTTTCACAAAAATTGGCACAGTCAGATACAAATCCACAAAGCTATCCGAAGGTCAGAAGCAGTTACCGCCCGGTGAAACTGTCAGTGAAACTGACAGCTTGATTTTATTTTAAACTGGTCTGAAGGTCAGAAACAAAGCATCAAATGGCGGATTTCTGAAATCCCAATGTCGGAAATCTGCCATTTGACAGAAGTTTCTTAGCCCTGATACACTGAGAGTGCTGCTGGGAAGGGAGTTCCAAGATTTTGTCCCAGCTAGTGAAGGAACTTAGAATTTATGGTTCTAAGTCAGGGCAGTCTGTGGCTTGGAGGAAAACCTGCAGGTGGTGGTGTTCTCATGCGTCTGTTGCCCATGTCCTTCTAGCTGGTAGAGGCCACAGGTTTGGAAAGTACTGTCGAAAGAGCCTTGATGAGTTACTGTGTGTTGGTGGTGAAGGGAGTGAATGCTTAAGTTGGTGAATGGGGTGCAGAACAAGCAGGCTGCTTTGCCCTGGATGGTGTCAAGCTTCTTGAATGTTGGAACCACACTCATCCAGGCAAGTGGAAAGTATTCCATCATATTCCTGAACGGTGCCTTGTGGATGGTGGAAGCAAATGATGGGCATCAATTCCCCATATTTCCAGTTGTGCTTCATTGTTTAAGCAAACATAATTTCTATTAATTGGGGATGCCTTGAACTGCAATGTCTAAGGAGAATGTAAGTGCAGAAAAAGAAAGTTTGAAGAGACAGACAATTCATATAATTTTCCAGGCCTCTCAGGTATAATTCTTCTATGGCTGGGTGTTCACCCGCAAAGAAAAGGTCAACAAGGGAGAATTGTTAAACCTTTTGTCTTCACTGGATATTTAGATCTATGGTATGGAGCCATGCTTATGAAGTTCAAACTTTTTATTTGTTAAAGTGTACTTACCTCAAGATGTGAATAAAGAGATATGGGTGTTTTAAGTTAGGATTATTTCACCAACAAGGCAACAGTACTAAGGGCAGTTCCTTCCCAAACACCAAATAAAGCAAGTAAACAGTAATTAAGAAGTGGAAACACAAATAGAACTGGATTGCTAAAACTTCAAGAACCAGACACTTATGATCGAGAATGAAAAAAATAAAAATACAAACCTTTTCCACATTTAAGCTAGAGTCTGACGATACCAAATACTCCAAGTAGTCTTCTAAACCAGGTAGATCTAAGGGCCATCCTTCACTTGAATGGATAGATTCACCAGACCGCCTTCGTCCATCTAGTACAGTCAGCTGAGTTAGAGATTGAAGCAGTATTTCTCTGTAACCTGAAAAAGTTTACAACTTTCAATTGAAATAGCTTATTGCAAAATTGTTCACGTAAAATAATAAGAAAAAAAGCTGAAACATAATAGGCGCTCAATGAATACTCTGCATGGTATTTTTCAGTTTCAATCTTATTTTCTTTGCTATATATCAGAATGCTAATTTCAAAATATTAGGAGGTTAGTAGGTGTGTTCCTTTTGGCATAACGAAGTTACAGCCCTATAATGGGTTGATGCATGAAGTTGTATTCATAATGGCATAACGGTAATGTCACTAGACTAATAACCCAGAACCCAGGATAATGCTCTGTGGACACGGATTAAAATCTTGCCACGGAAACTAGTGGAATTTAAATTCAGTAAATAAATCTGGAATTTAAAGAGTAGTCTCACTAAGAGTGACCATGAAATCATTGTCAACTGATGTAAAATTGCATCTGCACTCTCAGGAAGGAAATCTGCTGTCCTTACCTGGTCTAGCCTGGCCTAGCCTGCATGTGACTCCAGAGCCACAGACTCTTAAATGCCCTCTGAAATTGTATTGCAAGTCACACTCACTTGTGCCTACGAAGTCTACAAAAAGGAATGAAACTGGACACACCAACAAGCATACATCTAGGCACCAGAAATGTCAGCGGCAAACCCAGTCCTGTCGATCCTGCAAAGTCCTCCTTATTAACAACTGGAGATATGCCAAAATTGGGAGAGCTGTCCCTTAGACTTGTCAAGCAGTGGCCTGACATAGGCATACTCATGGAATCATGCCTTACAGACAATGTCACAGATACCACCATCACTATCCCTGGGTATGTACTGTTCCACTGACCTATCAGAGGTGGTGGCATGGTGGTATACAGTCATCAGGCAGTTGCCCTGAGTTCTTAACATCGACGGTGGACCCCATGAAGTCTCATGCCATCAGGTCAAACATGGGCATGGAAACCTCTTGCTAGTTACCATCTACCGCCTTCCCTCAGCTGGTGAATCAGTACACCTCCATCTTGAACACCACTTGGGAGAGGTACTGAGGGTTACCAGGGTAAAGATGTACTCTGGCTGCGGGAGTATTTTGGTAGCAACATTACTGACAGAGTTGGCTGAGTCCTAAAGGACACAGCTTCTAAACTGGGTCTGCGGCATGTGGTGAGGGAATCAACAATCTATCTATTGCGGATACATCTACCCATGACAGTATTGGTAGGAGTGACTACATGCAGTCCTCATGGAGGCAAAGTTTGGCCGTCACATTGAAGATACCTTGTATCTTGCTGCATGGTACTACTATTGCACATAATCATACATAAATGGGATAGATTTCGAACAGATCTACAACTCAAAACTGGGCATCCTGAGGTACTGTGGGTCATCATCAGCAGAAGAAGAGTTGTAGGTAGTCATAATCTGTAACTTCATGGCCTGGCATATCCCCCACTCTATCATTACCACTGAAGTGGGGGATCAACCCTGGTTCAATAAAGTGTGCAGGAGGGCATGCCATGAGCAGCACCAGGCATACCTAAATGTGAGGTATCAACCTGATTAGGCTACAACACAGGACTACTTGCATGCGAACAGCATAAGCAGTTGTTAATAGCAATAAAAATCATGGCCTAGCCAATAGTGTCCACAATCCGTGAAATAATTTTTATTATAGTAGAAAATCACAAAGCTATTACTGAAATAATCAAACAATATGGGTCACCCATGTATTTTTTGCTTTTTATGCTTGTGGTCAAAACATTCCAAAATCTAACCTACAACCAAAAACACCCTATAACTGTATGTTCTTTATGTGCTGCAATGTTTTAACAATTTTTATGCCAGTCTTACCTCTCTCCCTTTAATCCAAAAGCCAAATATTTACTAACTCCATGCATCTATGTGTATACGTTTGCATAGATTTTAAATTCATCTGCATAGTTTGAAAGCAATCTTACTAATTGAACCAATACGGATGAATTTAATAAAATAGACGATAAATATATGTTTAGTTTCTACCCTTGATACATAGTTTGAAATTATAATCTGTATATAATTTTACATATAAATCACACACGACACTATATATAAAATCATAAGTCATATTCTGAAAGACGGTATATTGCAAGTTACCAGAAACAATCATTAAAAATGGATTTTCAATGTACACCTAAAACTCCAGGAACATCATTAAAATTTCAACTGCATGTTAGAAAATGAGTTAAGACTCTGAACTGAATATTGAATTAGCATTATCGAAATCTAGCTGCAGGCACCTAGTCTTAATATCTGACAAAGAGACTGAAAAATAGTTTAGAAAGAATCACATACTGCTATCATTTTATTAGTTCTAGTGTTAAAATCTTACCGTTAAAATAGCTGAAAGGTAGTTGACAGGCAGTAGCTGTAGAATATTAACAAATCTGCAAAGCTTGAACTACTTTCATATAAAATAGCCTTTAATAATTTGAATCATCACATGGATACATCTACATGTTTATTTTATTTTCTGTACAGTTGACAAGGTAAAGCAGTTTATTTTGTGTCCTGTTGAGCCTCTTAAGGTTTGGTATGTTGAGTTAATATTGTCTCATGGAAACCATGAGTGAAGGTCAGGGAGAAGGTGTAGTAATGGCCGTTTAGCTAAACTTAAAGGCAAACAATTGTAATGCGATGTTGGGAGATTAAGGGGACATTTGGAAAGTTGAGCTCACCTGACTGCAATGTGTGTGTGCAACTTCTGTGTCAAAGCATCCTTTGTGATTTTGGTGGTGGTTTGATTATGTGCCATCTTACTTTTAATAAATGGCAAGTATTTGACTCAATATCCAAGAATTTATCTAGGTATGTAGATACTACAGTATTACGAAAGTTACATTGTTATCATCATACCTGGTGTTTGACATACTGGGTTGTCTCTTCCATCTTTCACCAGAATAAGATCTGTTAAGAAGCTCAAGCCCACCATGCACTGTACCAGATGACTGAAGTTACTAATGCAATTACTGTGAAGATCTACAAGACTTAATTTGTGAGCAATGCCATGAAGATGTAAAAAGCCTGCAACACAATAGGTAACAAAAAACAATTAGCATATGGAATTATAAAATGTTACCACACGTCCTAAACAGGCCATCTGGCCCATCATGTTTGCGCAAGCACCTTTTTCCATAAACCACTTCGTTTAATCCCAGCCTATTACTCAGTTCTAATAAACTTTAATGTCTCTCTTGTTCAAGTGACTATCCAATTCCCTTTTAAAAACATTAATGAACACTGATTCTCTAAAGTTTGTAGTAATACCATTTCAGAAACATTCCTTTCAGAGTATACATTTGGTTTGCAACATTTAATTACATACTTGAATAGATTCCACTGTTGGTAAGATATCAGCTAAAATATTGTGACAACCATAATTCAGCACGAACTGTCACCGAAATGGGAGCCTCATACAAAAGTTGTAAAGAAAAGTGACAGGGAAAATTGTAGTTGCTATCTTATTATAGTGGGAGCCAAGTGCTGCTGGAATTATGGCCTGAGGCTCTTTGATAGAATAGAATTAAGTTGCTTCTTGTCTGCACTTTGTTACACATGATCTGAACACAATACTAACAGTGCAAAATTGTACTGTACTCCGACTGCCAAATAGCTTAACAATCATACAGCTCTTCATAGCCATTAAAGCAGCAAATATTGGAAATACGTCACAGCAAATGATACATGAGGCTTTGGCCATCTATATATGCACTTGATATTAGAGAAAAAGAAAATGAGAACATTATTTTAGAAACACTAAACTGGGGCAAAACATGCACCTTCATGAAAACAAATATTTGCATGCATCATCAATTGGCATGTATTAATCATTTCAATTTGTCCTGATGGCTCCATCAAGAACTAACAGGAGTTATCTGGAATATTAGTTATAGTGTCTGTGACCTGTTGCCCACTTTGTTGCTATTTCCAGATGTGGCCGGTGTCGAGAGAGGAACTATAAATTTATCACCTTGGTACTGAAATGGCCCTTATTTTGTAGTAACAGAGTGCTTGCAGTGACCTTGGATAAGCCATTACCTAGGCAGTCTTGCCTTGTGTCCTGGCAAAACCCAAGAGGTCTGTACAAAGAGAGATTCCACATGTTCCTATCTGAAGGGACAGTAGCATTATGTCAGAACTCCTGCTATAACCATCTTTGGATAACTCATGAAATAACATCAAGCGGACACCTAGGACCAAGCTCAAGGTTTAGAAGGCCTGTGTTCTCAGTACCTTGCTGTATGGCTATGAAACATCAACGACAAGAAAAAAATCTCAACAATTTCCATCTTTGTAGTCTGCGGTATTTTATTGGGTATATAACCTAGCAGACAAAATAATGAATGTGGTAGTCCTCTCAAAGGCAGAGCTCCTAGGTTTGTTCACACTCATCAAACACTGACAGTTTTGGTGGATCGGGCATACCAGCATGGTGGAAGATGGTTGCACACCCAAGGACCTAATGGTGAAGTAGCCTGAGCCAGACGACCAATGGAATGCCCAAAGTTCAACTTCAGAAATGTTTTCAAGGGGGATATGAAGGCCCCAAGCATCAATTATTGCAGTTGGATGTCATTAGCTGACAGAGGAAAATGTTGATACCCCGTGTGGACTGCAATTAACCACAATGACCAGTGGCTAGGCAACAGACAATAGTGCCGAAAACACTAATCTACAACGACACTTGGTAGCTTCATGTGCAGCACTTGTGGCAGAACCTGCATCTCAAGGACTGTCCTCTTCAGCTGTCAGCAAAGGTACGCCATACTGACGACACCCATTTGAAATGGGTTTGTTTGCTGCTTATCCATCATCTTTTGTAGATGGATGGATACTGGTGATGCTCTCATTACGGAGTACTGCAGTAATTAACATATGTGCATATTTGTGTGGATGTTGTAAATTTGTGGTTATAATTATTATTGAGCAATTGAATTAATCTACTTTTGACTGAATCCCAGGAGATAGCAAAAGATAGGAGGAAAGATATTCCAGGTTAACAAGACATGGGTTTTAAGAACAGAGATGGCAGAAGTAGGGAGCGTGGTGGGACAAGGAGGGAAAGGGTGGGAGAATGCCCTACGGGTCATTAGTGTTGGAGGGATGGATTTAAGAACGATAGATACATGGATTAGGGAAGCAAAATTAAGATAAGGTTTCTGGAAAAACTGGGAGGGAGAGGTTCAGTGTGGTTGACAAAGTGTTTTCAGAGTCATCAATGGCAAAATGAAAATGTAAAATGTTCTTAAATGCCTTTAGTAACTTTTAAAATGATATGCTTCACTTAAAAGGACAGTAAAAAGACAGAGAAGCATGGTTTCAGAGGCAAGTATGCAACAGCACCACCCACCTTGAAGAATTGAACTAATGGCCCAGAACTTCCAGAGAGTGGATCACCAGATTATCCTTTTTACTCATCTTAGTTGGGGGCTGCACATTTCTTGCCCGATCTTGTGCAGCACAGTAGTTCCAGATTCCTTCCAGTGTAGCAGTATTGGGGGAAGTGAAGCCACACTCCTATTTTACTGCACTAACTGACATCCAGCCACTTTGACAGGTGTATGGTGCTGAGTTAGGATGTTTAGCAAGGAGTGGTGGTCAGGGAGAGTCAGTGGATGGGGGAATTTCACTACCATAGTTACCCAAGAGTTAGAAGTGGTTTTAATCCTTCTAATTTTTCCTGGGTAACTATTCTGCTCAGAACTGGAGCAATCTGGAGCCCATGATTTAAATTGGAGTATTGGATAGTACTAGTAATTGCCCATCGTAAGTGTATATCTCCCAGGTAATTCCCGTGCAGGCACGGGCACTTCCGGGGTGGCCCCAGTACACTTTCTAGGGTACCTCCCAGGGAACAGAAGAACTGTGCCAATGGCATGCAAAGTGAAATACTAACATTCAAGAGACAGATTATTATAACAAAAAAATATTCGCTAACAGTGGTGACGGAAATAGAATTTTAAAATTGGTAAGTGTCACTCTTATATGCATAAACCTGCTGAGACCATTATATTCGAGATCATATCACAAGATAGGTATAAACCAGGAAAGCCATTGTCTATCTTAATTTATCTATTGGAAATATCTTGACAACTCTCCTTTTTCCCCATTCATTCATTTTCATGGATGTCTTTTTCATCTTTTGACACTCTTTAGGGACCTTTCGTCTTTAGTGATTGTGTAAAAACAAACAAAATCGATCGGCCATGTCTCTTACTTTTCCAATCCATTGTCTACAAATAGAACTTGGTTGGTCACATTTACTGATTTTCTTTTAAAAACTGTTTGTCAAACAGAAATGATGAGATTTTAACTCAATGAATTACTTTTGCAGAATCATGGGGCAGAATTTTACCTGTGACTAGGAGGCAAGAATAAGAGAGTGTGTGTGTGTGTGTGTGTGTGCGTGCGCGCGTGTGCGCGCGGGGCGGTAAAATCACAGGGAACTGTGGCAGATTGGTTACCCCACCATGTAGCACTGGCAAAGAATTTAATCGATGGCATGACCATAATTGAACAGGGTGCCCACCACAATTTATGTAACGGCTCTGTTACACATTTCCATCTGATATTGGGCCATCTACCCAACTGGTAAAATTCAACCCATAACCACGACATTACACGTACCCCTTTCACTATATGAAATAACACAATAAATGTCATCAGTTAAATCTTACATTATCATCTGCAAGTTGGGCCAAGCAGTGATAGCAAATGTATTTGGTGATCTTATTCGGCAAGCCTAAAGAGAATTTTATTTAATTCATTTATTGTATGAAATTTGAATTAATTGGAAATATGCTAATTTATGTAAATATAAAATCCCAATGAGCTGACAGTTTATAACATTCATATTCATTAATGCACAAAGCACTGAATGGCTATATTATTCCCAAGTCTATTCATTGAGCAGCTGAGCTACTCAAAAAAAGTTCCATCTCAAAGTTCTCTCATCTCAGTCAAGGTGCCCGTAGGATCACTACATGATCTAAATTCCTGAGTTACTGGAGAAGTATTAGCTAGGATTCCTACTTCTGATCATCTTATTTCCAACTGGAGCAGCTGGTCAATACAAGAAATAACATAATCAGGTTCTGCTTTGACAATTGCCATGTCAGTAGGCTACTGTCACTAAAAGCTTGTGGACAGTCACTATCAAAACACACATCTATGGATGATGGCACAATATGCCAACAAGGATTCAATCCCTTCAGGAGAGGAATGGGAAGTTGAATTTGAAACAACATATATTAAATCCACTGGGTAGCTAATGAAAATCATTAGTAGCAGATTTTTTTTGAAACTTGACATAAATATTCATCTTAAGAATGCAGATTCGCTGAACTGATTTGGTCCTGGTAAACACATTTCCAAATCAAAGAGACAACACAAGTCCAAGAGTAAAAACAGAACATACTGCAAATGCTCAGCAGATCTGGCAGCATTTGTGAAAAGAGAAACAAATTTAACATTCAGGGTGATCACCTTCAGAACTGGAAAATGTTAGAGGTAGCTTTAAGCAAATGCAGAGACAGTGAAAGGTGAGAAGAGAGCCTGTGACAGGGTGAAGGGAAGCATAGATTAAAATGACAAAAAGAATGATAGTGGGTCAAGTCTCTCTCTCTCTCTCCATGCAGTGTCCTTATCTGTCAACGGTTTCTAATTATGAATTATGCAATTATATCACTATGTGGGATGGTGAAGAGGCAGGCCTCAAAAACTACCTCAGCCAGCATGGGAAATGAATCTGCACTGTTGGCATATTTCTGCACCGCAATCTAGCCATCTAATCAATTGAGCTAACCGACCCCTATGGGACAAGTAAAGAAACCAAGTTGTGTCCAGGGAAGGTGTAAGAATGAAACAATATTGTCAACAGTTGTCATCCAAAACAAAAAAAAGACAAAAATAAAATGGAGCCAGAGGCTATCATCTGCAATTGTTCAACAATTATAGTGACTGGATGCTTGGAGTCATGATTATTGACTGAACAGAGATACTCCACAAAGAGGTCACCCAGTTTGCTTTTGGTCTCACCTCTGCAAACGAGACCACTTTGAGAGCAGCAAACACAAATATGTGCATTGAAAAAAGTAAACTACTGTTTCACCTGGAAGAAATATCTGGGGCCTTGGATGGACAAAGGAAGAGGTAAAAAGGCTGGTGTTGGATCACCTGTACTCACATGGAAAAGGTACCAAGGAAAGGAGAGGCAGTGTTGCGGTGATTGAGGAATGGACCTGGATGTTGCAGAGTATACAGTCCTTTCAGAATGCTGAAGAGGGGGTGGAGGAGAGAGAGAGAGAGAGAGAGAGAGAGAGAGAGAGAGAGAGAGAGAGAGAGATGTTTGGTGGCATCATCATGCTGGAGAAGGCAAAAATGCCACAGCATAATCTGTTGAAAGTAAAGTTTGGTGACAAACACATTGTGATGATGAAGGTTGGGGGTCTAGATGGTCAGGCAGGGGAAGGCGATGAGATGAAAAGTACAAGATATGGAATGGACACAATTCAGGATGCTGTCAACCAGGGTGGGGAGTGGGAAGTGAATCCATGGTTGATGAAAAAAAGATGACATATCAGAAGCACGAGTATGGAAGGGTGCACCACCAGATTCTATAGAGATGGTAAAACAGAGAATGGAATGGAGCTGTTGCAGAAACGAGATGTGAGGAAGTATACTAAAGGTAGCAGTGTGAGTCAGTAGAATATTGGTTAAGATTGATCAATAGTCTATCCCAGAAAGAGAATGAAATTGAGGAAGGGAAGGAAAGACTTGGAGATGGGTCATGTGAAGTTATAGGAAGGGTGAAAACTGAAAACAAAGTTTTAAAATTTTCAAGCGGAGGGCAAGAGCAGAAAGTGACACAGATGCGTCATCAAAGTAGCAGAAAAAGGAGGCGAGGGCGTGTGCCGGAGTAGCACAGAACAAAGGGTGCTCCATCTATTCCCTCGAAAGGCAGGCATAGCTAAGGCCAACATGCATTCCCATAGCAACAGATTTTATTTGGAGGAAGTGAGTGGAGTCAGTCAATATGTGAATAAGTTTAACCAAATACAAGCGGGTGAATAATAAATGGCTGAATCTTCCCTCATGGAAGAAGTAGAGAGCCCTCGGGCTGGTGGGGTTGGAGGCAAAGAAAGATTGCTTGTCCTGAGTGAAAAGAAGATGCCTGGGGCTCGTAAACTGGTGGAAGGGCACTGGAATAATCTGGAATGAAGGTGGGAAGATCCCAGACAAAGCAAGAAAAGAAAAAGTCGAGATAGGAAGAAATCAGCTCAGTGGACATAAACAGGCTGAAACAATGGGTCTGCCTGGTTGTGAATCTAAGCAGGCCATTTAGAGTTGTAGACAATAAAGGTGGGAAGCTCCCCTGCCACCAACCCCCCTGGTCTCTCCCCCAAGACCACGATCACAACAATTGCACTCCCCCAGGCCTTACCTACACTCCCCAGGACACCCACTGAACTTTCCTGGGCATCCTGTACCTGGACTCAGGCTCTAATGTCTTCTTGAACATCCTGTTCTATCCACTGCAGGGACGAGAGGGGAGTTCAGACATCGGTTCTTGAACAAGGGGGCGAAGTCTCGCCTGCAGATACTTTATGTTCATTCCAACATGAAGTGGCTGTGGGGAACTCCATGTCAGCGGGTATTTCTTTGTAGCCACTTAAAATGGCCAACTCCCGATTCAAAATGGCGAACGGCAAAGGCTGATGGGAAAGTCAGCCAACAAGACAAAAACGAGCAGCTGCAGGTTGGCTGTGTATTTACCTCTGGAAAGGCCAGACAATATCAATACCAGCAACCATCAGCATAACAAAACAACAGCCAGCTGCATACTAATGAGCAATCCCCGGGAACAATAAGCAACATTTAGACACAAAGCAAAACCAGACTCTTCGGCGCCAGCAGGAGCCTACACAAAAGGTGAACAAGCACCTCAAGACCGCCCATCGATCAGGGAACCGCTCCAGCTTTGGAGAAAATCGAACCAAGCGATTGGGACAAAGTCCAATCACTTGGGACCAAGTACAGGGTCCGCCCCGAAAGGCGGGGAGCCCCTGGGGACTATAAGAATTGAGCCCCAAGTTCAAATCGCTCTCTTCTTCTGCCTCTTCACTCTTCAGCAGCTCCTCTTCAGCTCTTCATCCTGCCCGGGTCACCCATCAACAACGAACCAACATTGACCGTGACCGGTGCAGTGAAGAACGAACCCGTAAGTCTTAATTCAACGCTCGCTACGAGATAGGCGCTCCTAGCTACCAATCTGTACCAACTTTGAATCCCGAAAGCTCAGAACCCGAACGAAAGGCCATTTGTTCCCCTGACCTGGTGGGCCAGTTCCAAGTTAAGTATAGGTCTGTTAGTTGTAGAAGTAGCTTAGACGTAGAATTTGTGCATGAGTAACGATTACTGTGTATAATAAATGTGCTTTGATTTAAACCTTACTACTCGGTGTATTGGATTATTGTTCATTATCTGGACTTGAACCACGTGGCGGTATCATAAAGATACCTGGCGACTCGAGAGCAAAGGTAATAAAACAGAGCAATTGAACTAAGGCAAAGTTAGCAACATCTTCCCGCGGATTCTTCAGATGGCAGGAACGGAGATCCTGCCAGCCGAAAAATTTATGCCCTAGAGAGGTGCAAGAGGTCAGAGCCAGAACAAAAATTTTGATTCGAGAAAGGGCCCACTGTGGGGAGGAAAGACCCTTGAACAAAGCAGAGACTAAGGTAGCAGAGGATGAAGTCAGTGTCATGTTGAGCTCAAAATTAATTGAGCTGTGAGCATAAGGAGGTGTAGCTGAAGGCTGATCATTTGAGATCACAAGGGATACTGAAAAAATGGTAAGATTAAGGGATACAGTCAGAGAAAGTTGAAAGAGAAGAACCAGGGAAGGGTTAGTATCCGGAGATGCTGCAGTTTGTGACCTGAAAGGGAAAAATAAATTGTTAAAATGCCCAATAAGATGAAGGATAATATGGAACTCTAGGACCAAAACAGCTCTGAGAAAGCATGAGCCGCTGCTGTAGAAGAGAATAATCAAAGGTAGACATGTTTGTACTGCATTCTGATGAGAGTGGATCTCAGGATGAGGCAAGAGCAGTGGTTAAAGGAAGATTAAAATTTTTAATATATCTGCAATTGTGGGTGAATCTGAAAAATGAAGGATAGGAATTTCATTTGGAATCCACGTGGAATAAATTTGAGCTGCAGACAACTGCTGAGCAAAGGCATGTGGTTTATACCTCATCTTTTAATTAGATACTTCACAGGCTCAGCATTAGAGTTCAGCAATTATAGATCGTAATCATTACCCACATTTCTTTTACCGGAGTATTTCCAGTATTGTCTGTTTTAATTTCAGATTTCCACTCTATGCGGTATGCTGCTTTGTGCATGTCGGAGAGATAGTCTGACAAGAATCATAGAATCTCTACAGCGCAGAATCTGGCGACACATCATCAAGATAATGTCAGGGACCAGGTACCCAGCAAACCACACTGAATTATTCACACAAAGTAATCCAGGAAGTTAAAAGCAGTTAAAGACAAACGGTGAGGTGAGAGTGACTGCCCCTGACATCAAAGCAGCATTTGATTGAGTATGGCACCAAGGAGCGCCAGAAAAACTGGAATCAATGGGAATCAGCGGGAAATCGTTCCACTGGCACAAAGGAAGATGGTTGTGGTTATTGGAGGTCAGTCATCTCAGTTCCAGGACATCAGTTCCTTGGGGTAGTTCCTAGGCCCAACTACCTTCAGTTGCTTCACCAATAACCTTCCTTCCATCATAAGGTCAGAAGTGATGATTGCACAATGTTCAGCACCATTCACGACTCCTCAGATACTGAAACAGTCCATGTCCAAATGCAGCGATACCTGGACAATATCCAGGATTGGGCTGACAAATAGCCAGTAAGATACATGCCATACAAGACTTCCTGGGCGCGATTCTCCACTCCCACGCCGGTTGGGAGAATCGCCCGGGCCGCCAATATTTCCGGGGACGCCGGTCCGACGCCCTCCCACGATTCTCCCAAGCGGCGGGAACGGGCCGGAGTATCGCCGGAGACACCGAAAATGGCGATTCTCCGGCACCCCCGCTATTCGGAGGCCCGGATGGGCCAAGCGGCCAGGCCAAAACGGCGGGTTCGTCCCGGCGCCGTCCACACCTGGTCGCTGCAGTCGTGGGCGGTGCGTGAACGCTGTGGGGGGGGGGGGGATCCTGCCCACCGATCGTCGGGCCGTCCTCTCTGAAGGAGGACCTCCTTCCTTACGCGGCCCCGCAAGATCCGTCCCCCATCTTCTTGCGGGGCGGACTTAGAGAGGACGGCAACCACGCATGCACGGGTTGGTGCCGACCAATCCGCGCATGCACGGATGACGTCCGTTATGCGGCGCCGGCAGCGTCATCTATGCGGCGCCGCTTTTACGCGGGCGACAAGGCCTGGCGCGTGTAGATGACGCGGCCCCGATACTGGCCCATTGTCAGGGCCTGAATCGGTCGGGACCGGGGCCGTTCCGTGCCGTCGTGAACCTTGACGGCGTTCACGACGGCGCGGCCACTTCGGCGTGGGAGTGGAGAATCCCGCCCCCTGACTCCCTAAAGCCTGTCCACAATCTACAAGGCACAAATCAGGAGTGTGTTATGATCCCAGTTGATGTCAGAACTAGGGTGTTTGCTATGTGTTTCGGCGGGTGTTAATTTATTATTTATGTATAGGGGGAGGGGGGCACTGGGTTGTTTTGTTTTGTATTTAATTCTATTGGGTTCCTTTTACATTTTGTTGTTGATATTTTGCAAAAACTTTAATAACTTTTTTTTTTTTTTTTTTTTTAAAAGAACTAGACGGGAAATGAAGCCCTGGCTCAAAATACTGACACTTTTATTTTTATTTTTTTTAAATCAAATGTGTAGAAAGAGTGTATCAGGACTGCTAATGAGTTAACAACAACAAAAGGAAATTTACTGAACATGGAAAAATTGAATAATATATTACTCCTTTACTCGTCCCTTAGGTTAACAATTACACACCAGTTTTAAGATTAATATGGATGACACGGTACATTTGAAGCTACAATGGTCTCATTAGCACCCAAAGTCATTTTTTAAAACATCCAGATTGACTGTGGTCAAAAATACTCTCCACACTGAACCCAAGTCCAGTCTTTGGGTTCTTCCTTAGATTCCACCCAGATGGTTGTCACGCAAGAGCTTCCAAACTCGACTTCTAAAAACACAGTTTTCTCTCTCAATCATGCTTTGCATTAGTGGTTTGCATTCTGAAATCCAGTCGACCTTTTCCGAAAGACTCAGATCTTCCGCTCCACTTTTCCCAGCGAATCCACTTGAGGATTTTACACCAACCCTTCAACATTTTATTGTCTTGACCGACTTCCACTGTCAACCCAAACTCTGGTATCCAACCAATACGGTCTTCCCAATTACTTTAGAATTTGTTTTGCAGACTATAGCAAGACATTTCAAACTTCAGGATTACTTTAGAAACCTAGTTTCTCACTAGGCGATTCCTTCTCAGCTTTGTCTGTGCTGCCCATGAACATTATCCTGCTCTATTTCCAGGTTTCTGGCCCTTGTTCTGCACTGGAACCAATCACTATCTGTAGATGTATTTTGTAGATTATATTTTTTGTCTACTTTGTACATACTGTGTACATTCCCTTGGCCGCATAAAATTGCTTTACACTGTACTTCGGTACATGTGACAATAAATCAATCAATCAATCAATCAACCAACCATCCTTCAGTCCCTCTAACGATTGCTTTCTTGCATCTTACTGCTTTGAGCAGAGCTACGAGAGCTGCCTTCGCCCCCACAATCCAAAAGATATGCAGGATAGGTGGACTGGCCATGCTACATTGCCCCTTAATTGGAAGGAATTAATTGGGTACTCTAATGTCCTCTGCGCTGCATCCAATGGCGATATATATTTCCTGAAATAAGTGGACCAAAACTGTACACAGCATTCCAAATGCGGCCTCACTAGTACCTGGTATAGTTGCAGCAACACCTCTTGTATATTCCCTTGAATTCTATTCGCCTTCCCTGTAACCTTCTGCACCAGCATGTTAACTCCCTGGGTTTCATGAACAAGGCCCCCGCCCCGCCCCCGCAAAGTTGTTTTGTGCTGCAGCTTTCTGCTGTTTCTCTCCATTTAAATAATAATCTGTCTTCGCATTCTTTCTTCCAAAATGAATAATCTCACATTTTCCCACCTTGAACTCCATTTGCCAATTTTCTGCCCATTCACTTAACCTGCCAATATCTCTCTGTAAACTATTTATATCCTCCTTACAAACTAGGTTCCTGTGGCCATCTAAAATGGCTGCCCGCAAAGAATAATGGGAATTGTGGTCAGGTTGGGACACCTGTATTGTGCAGAGGAAAACCAGACCTGTACAGAAACTCACACCTGCTAAAGGTCAATCACCGATTTCCCCAGGACAATGGGACACAGATTGAAACATAGCGGCAGTAACAGACTCGGGGGCGCCTATTTACCTTATATGCGAGTGCATACGTGCCTTGGACAATAGCAGTTAGGACCCACAGCCATCGAGGTACCCTGCCCCTAACTGGCCAGAATCGATTAGGCTAATTAAAACCGTATTGATCCATTGGATCCTTAGTTAGGACCACCCAAAAGAGCACGAAAGATCGGATGATAAGAAAAACTGCGCAACCAATATTCTGTCTCTTTTGGGACGGGCCTCTGACTCACCAACTGCAGCACATCGACCTGCCAAGTTCAAGGACCCGCGATCACTACCTGAAGGACGAGCCGCAGCCTAGACGGACCTGACGACTTCCAGCTGCCACACTTGGGGATTTAGACAAAGGCCTCATCTAACCTGCACAGAGCCGGTCACTTGAAAGTTAAGTAAAGGTCATTTAAGTTGTCAGGTATAGTTTAATGTGTAGCCACGTGTAGATTATTATGCATAGAACCAAGCCTATGTTTAATAATAAACTATAATTGAACTAATATACTGGTTGTGTGGTCATTTGCCCAATACACTGAGTGTACTCGAGTCTTGTGGTTCTTCTTCATAAAGATAAAAGAGCAACATTCCCTTCCCCCATTGCATCATCGCAAATTTTGCCACAGTACATTCTGTTCCAAATCGTTCATATATATTGTGAAGAGCTGCGGTCCCAGCACTGATTCCTGTGGCACTCCACTGGTTACTGCCCTCCAAGCAGAGATAGACCCCCTTATCACTATTCACGGTTTCCTGTTAGTTAGCCAACCCTCTATCCATGCCAGAATATTACCTCCAACACCATGAACTCCATCTTACATGGTAGCCTTTAGGGTGGCACCTTATCAAATGCCTTTTGAAAATCCAAATATACAATACCGACTGGTTCTCCTCTATCTACTCTGGCTGTTACCTCCTCAAAGAACTCCAGTAAATTTGTCAGACATGATTTCCCCTTCATGAAACCATGCTGACTCTGCTTAATCAGATTACAACTTTCTATCACTGCTGTTCTCTCCTTAATAATCAATTCGAATATTTTTCCAATAACTTTTTCTTTGTTTTCCAACAAATTTTCTTTGTTCTTTAATTACTAGGGGACATAGGTTTAAGGTGAGAGGGGCAAAGTTTAGAGTAGATGTACGAGGCAAGTTTTTTACGCAGAGGGTAGTGGGTGCCTGGAACTCACTACCGGAGGAGGTAGTGGAAGCAGGGACGATAGGGACATTTAAGGGGCATCTTGACAAATATATGAATAGGATGGGAATAGAAGGATACGGACCCAGGAAGTGTAGAAGATTGTAGTTTAGTCGGGCAGTATGGTCGGCACGGGCTTGGAGGGCCGAAGGGCCTGTTCCTGTGCTGTACATTTCTTTGTTCTTTGTTCTTTAACTATAGTTAAACAAACTGGTCTGTAATTTCCTGCATTTTGCCTCCTTCCCTTTTTGAACAAGGATACATTGGCAGGTTTCCAATCTTTGGCACAGTTCCAGAATCCAAGAACATTTGGAAAATTACTACCAATGCATCCACGATCTGTGTTATTGTTCCTCCCCATATGTCCAGGATACCCTTGATTGGCCGAAACTGACTTTTCCTCCTGGCTTGCAGCTTAATTTATTCTCCTCAGCGACGGTCTGCGACTCCGACTTACCCCATGTGGATTCCAACACAAGTTCCACGCCTCACGTTTTGAATCCACCCAGGATTACAGGTATCTCCAGGATATATAACGTTCCTCAAACTGTTATTCCTGCCGTATTCTGAGATCCATGCTTAACACCATGCGCTGCCATATGCACACAGTTGACATCTCTCTCCAGCAGTGCTGACTCACCCAATCCCAAATCTGTCCTTGTCCCCAATTTCATTTTGTCCTTCATCTCATCCGACACCTTAAGAAACAGGCAGAACCTCTGGGGCTGGAGCATCGATGAGCTGAACAAGTGGAAATGAAATGTTCTGTGCCTGCTTTGAACAGTCAGCCAATAGATCAGTGCCACCCATCCCAACAGCCCTGGACACACCCATACCCACTATTACAGCATCAGAGGTAAGAGCTGCCTTCTTGAAAGTGAACCCACGGAAAGCGACGGGCCACGACGGAGTCCCTGGGCATGCACGGAGAGCCGCCAATGACCAGCTGGCGAGTGTATTCGCAGATATCTTCAATACCTCACTTCTCTGTGCCGAGATCTCCACCTGCTTCAAGACCACCATAATACAAGTACCAGTGAAGAACAAGGTAGCGTGCCTCAAAGTCTACCGACCAGAGGCGTTGACGTCTGGTATCATGAAATGCTTCGAGCGCCAAGATGGATCAACACCAGCCTCCCAGACAGCCTCGATCCATTGCAGTTCGCCTATCGCCGCAGCCTATCCACAGCAGATGCTATCTCTCTGGCCCTACAATCAACACTCTAACATCTCGACAACAAAGACACCTACGTCAGACTGCTGTTCATAGACAACAGCTCCGCCTTCAACACCATTATCCTGACAAGACTAATAACCAAACTCTGCAATCTTGGACTTCACCCCTCCCGGTGCAGCTGGATCCTCGACTTCCTCACCAACAGACCGCAGTCTGCCAGGAGAGGTAACAGCACCTCCTCCACAACAGTCCTCAACACCACAGCCCTGCAAGGATGTGTGCTCAGTCCTCTACTGTACTCCCTATACACACATGACTGTGTGGCAAGATTTAACTCCAATTCGATCTATAAGTTTGTGAATGATATGACTGTGGTGGGTTATATCTCAAACACCAACGAATCAGACTACAGAAAGGAGATAGATCACTTGGTTGCATGGTATATGGAAAGTAACCTCTCTCTCTCGATGTTGGAAAGACCAAGGACCTGATCATCGACTTCAGGAAGCATAGCACTACAAACCC
This sequence comes from Scyliorhinus torazame, assembly GCF_047496885.1. Taxonomy (NCBI): domain Eukaryota; kingdom Metazoa; phylum Chordata; class Chondrichthyes; order Carcharhiniformes; family Scyliorhinidae; genus Scyliorhinus; species Scyliorhinus torazame. Next base: position 162,558,878 of record NC_092717.1, on the reverse strand, counting down.
CACCAACAGTATACATCAATGGTTCCGAAGTGGAGATGGTCGATAGCTTTAAGTTCCTGGGGAATCGCCATCATCAACAGTCTGTCCTGGTCCACTCACGTTGATGCAACAGTCAAGAAAGCTCAACAACGTCTCTAATTCAGTAATAACGGTAGCATTGTGGATAGCACAATTGCTTCACAGCTCCAGGGTCCCAGGTTCGATTCCTGACTTGGGTCACTGTCTGTGCGGAATCTGCACATCCTCCCAGTGTGTGCGTGGGTTTCCTCCGGGTTTCCTCCCACAGTCCAAAGATATGCGGGTTAGGTGGATTGGCCATACTAAATTGCCCATAGTGTCCAAAATTGCCCTTAGTGTTGGGTGGGGTTACTGGGTTATGGGGATAGGGTGGAGATGTGGACCTTGGGTAGGGTGCTTTTTCCATGAGCCGGTGCAGACTCGATAGGCCGAATAGCCTCCTTCTGCACTGTAAATTCTATGATCTAATTCCTACGGAAACTAAACAAATTTGGCATGTCTGCATCGACTCTCACAAACTTCTACAGATGTGCCATAGAGAGCATACTATCCTGCTGCATCACAGCTTGGTATGACAACTGCTCGGCCCAAGATCGCAGGAAACTGCAGAGTGTGGTGAACTCAGCCCAACGCATCACACAAGCTTGCCACCCTCCCATTGATTCTGTCTACACCTCCCGCTGCCTCAGGAGGAGGGCAGACAGCATTGTCAGAGACCCCTCCCCCCCAACCTTTGCCCTATTCCAGACCTTTCCATCCGGAAGATACAGGTGTCTGAAGACTCGCACCTCCAGACATAGAAACAGCTTCTTCCCCACAGCTACTAGACTCCTAAACTACTCTCCCTCGGACTGATCTGTACCCTGTAAGAACACTATTCACGACACCCTATGCTGCTCTGGTTTATGTGGTCGACAGGGCTCTCAACTGTGTCCGACCATCTCCTGCACCTCTGCCCTCACCCCCTCTCCTCGCTCCCAGAACCAAGATAGAGTCCCCCTTGTCCTCACTTTTCACCCCACCAGCATCCGCATTCAAAGAATCATCCTCCACTAGTCCCACCAACGCCAGCATGATTCTACCACCAAACACATGTCTCTTCCCCCCCCCCCCCCAACACCCCATCAGCACTTCGCAGGGACCGTTCCCTTCGGGATACCCTGGTCCACTCCTCCATCACCTTCAACACCTCACCCTTCTCCCACGGCACCTTCCCACGCAACCGCAAAAGGTGTAACACCTGCCCCATGACCTCCTCCCTGTTCACTATCTCAGGCCCTAAACACTCTTGTCATGTGAGGCAGCTCGTCATATGCATCTCCTTCAATTTGGTCTAATGCATTTGCTGTTCTTAGTGCGCTCTACTCTACATTGGGGAGACTAAACTGGGTGACTGCTTTGCAGAATACCTCTGGTCTGTCCGCAAGCAGGACCTAGACCTTCCTGTCGCTTGCCATTTCAACTCAACGTCCTGCTCTCACGTCCGCATGTTCATCCTTGGCCTGATGCAATGTTTCACTGAAGCCCAGCGCAAACTGAAGGACCTGATCTTCCCATTAGCCACATTACAGCAACATTGAGTTCAACAACTTCAGACTGTGAACTCTCTCCACCACCTTTACCCCATTTTATTTCTTTCAATTTATTATTTTAATTTCTTCCGTTGATCTGTTATTCCCTCACCATTGTTCCCCTCCCCTCCCCCTACTCCACTTCGGCCAATTGTTCCTAATTGTCCTTTGACACATTTCTCACCTTTGTTCTGCCAATCACACATTTTAATCTCTTTATGTGCCACTAGGAGCACCCTTCTTAGCCTTAATCATTCCTTTTATCTTCTGTCCTCGACATCTTTGTGTATCTCCACTTATCGCTGGCCCCCTAACCAGCCACATCACTCCACCCCCCACCACAGTACAAATCTGACCCTATTTCCAGTTCTCGCTAGCTTTGACAGTCATCCAGACTCGAAACGTTAGTTCCCTTTTCTCTCCACAGATGCTGTCAGACCAGCTGAGATTGTCCAGTATTTTCAGTTTGTTTCAGATTCCAGCATCCACAGTAATTTGCTTTTATCTTATTATTTTCTCCTCCTGGTCTTTGTTTACCATTTCTTTGCATTTTAGTCAGGTCCAATTGTGCAGATATGACCGAGCTCAGTCACTTTACATGAGGTGAGATTCAAAAACCTATTTTTTAAAAAAACATTCTATTTCTTTGTCCCCTTTTTCTGCTGTGCTGCGTTCCTTCTCGTCACATATTTTCTTGAACATGCTATTCGCATTCGGGCCAACTGCATGCACAATTGGATCCTAGTAGTCAGCACTACACACCCATGTATTTTTCGATGTCAACATTTACAGATGGACTAACATTTTAAAAACTTATTCTTGCAATCTTGTAGCCAACACTTTTGCACCTTGGTAACATAATGTCAGGTTTTACATGCAAGTTGACGGCACCCAGCTCTACCGCATCATCGCCTCTCTCAACTTCCCAACTGTGTTGTCAGACTGCTTGTTGAACACCAAGTCCCAGATGAACTACAATATTCTCCAATTAAACAGTTGGAGAAGAAGTAACTATGTAAAGTTCGAGAGAAGGAATATACAAGGCAGTCCACTTGCAGGACATAAATTATAAACCACAGCTCCATCGCATTTCCTCTACCTACAATTCTGTAAAATGGATAATGATGTCTATTTCTCTTCCTGTAAATTAAATGAGGCAGTCAGTTCTATTAGGCTGCAAAATGAAAATGGTTGCATTTTGAGTTTGCCTTTGCTGTTTTAATATATTTCAACTGCTTTCCAATTAATCAGATCCACAATCCGCTACCCTTGTTTGTCCCTACATCTCTGCCCAGGCAATCCTTCAGGTCTCTTCAACCACTATCTATTCTTAGTTTCATAAATCATTCCATTTGCCTAACTGATGCAGCAGTCTTCAGAGAGCAAACTTTCTGGCATTTTTGCCTCCTGGTGGTAAGGACTTAAGAGCATTTAATTTCTGGGCCACCAGAATAAAAGCACACAGTCAGATCTCTACGTAGGTTTTAGTTGCGCTGGAGGGCAAAAATAGACAGCAGATCATTAGCAGTAGTGCATATTCACATACCTTTCACATACATAATGACATGCACAGCTTCCACAGGTTCTAGAGGGTCCTACACTAATAATTATCCCATGCAAGCAAATAACAAAACTAAATTAAAAATTAGGACATGCAGGGAAAATGTATTGGAGAGTCACGTTAAATTCATCAGCAGAGAAGGGAAATATAGTTTATTGACTCAATTTCTGGACAATGATAAATACTGACTTATAATAACAGCAGGTTTCTTGAGAGAAGACAAACAGAAGAGAAATCAAAAATGAGACTTAAAATTCATTAATGATAACCAATGTAATAATATTGAGAGTGACAGGAAAGGAGATTAAATAGGTCCCAAAAGTATAATTTTGGAAGTGAGCCAAGGAGAATGTTGCATACCAGAAGAAGAGAGCAACAAGATTCCAGAAGAAGAGAGCAACAAGATTCCAGGTTTGTCAGCAAAATAAATAGGTGATGCACTGAAGGTTCTGGCAGATGTTCAAAATTGATATTTCATTCATTTCAAGTCAGAAAATAAAGAGCTTCAGGTTCTATATGCAGTTACACAACGAGACGTGCCAGATGGTTAAAAGGGGTAGTATTATTACTATTCAACAAGACTGTACCAAATCACTATTGAATAATTCAAAAAAGATTGTATGCAGTAGCTAGCTGAGAGAATGTTTCCTCTAGAGCATTCAGTGCCCATTTCAGTCACACTTTTGTCAGCATTTGTCTCACCACCATTAGGTGCACAAGTTAATTGGAATTAACAAGCTGTTATTTGCTTAAAGATCTTTATTGTTCCATTATGGTACTTTTGGATACTTGGTGACTATGAGAAAGGTATATTGCTAGAAACCTAGCCTGTCAATCTGCTTTCGAATTCAGTGGATTTTCCTTCGGCCGGGAACGGTATGAAGCAAGTTACAATCACTGAGAAGAGACTGGGAACAGTGTGATGCAGGTTAGAATCACTGAAGAGTCTGGGAATTGTGTGAAGCAAGTTAAAATCACTGAAGCAACTGGTAACTGTGAAAAGCAGGTTAGAATCACTGTGAAGAGACTGGGAACAGTGAGAAGCAGGTTAGAATCACTGTGAAGAGACTGGGAACAGTGAGAAGCAGGTTAGAATCAATGAAGAGTCTGGGAACTGTGTGAAGCAGGTTAGAATGACTGTGAAGAATCTGGGAACTGTGAGAAGCAGGTTAGAATCATTGTGAAGGGATTGGGAACTGCATGAAGCAGGTTAGAATCACTGTGAAAAGACTGGGAACTGTGAGAAGCAGGTTAGAATCACTGAAGAATCTGGGAACTGTGAGAAGCAGGTTAGAATCACTGTGAAGCGACTGGGGACTGTGAAAAGCAGGTTGGAATCACTGTGAAAAATCTGGGATCTGTGAGAAGCAGGTTAGAATCACTGAAGAATCTGGGAACTGTGAGAAGCAGGTTAGAATCACTGTGAAGAATCTGGGATATGTGAGAAGCAGCTTAGAATCACTGTGAAGAGACTGGGAACTGTGAGAAGCAGGTTAGAATCATTGTGAAGAGACTGGGAACTGTGAGAAGCAGGTTAGAATCACTGTGAAAGGACTGGGAACTGTGTGATAGTATTAGTTAATAGTAGTAAAGCTTAATAGCGATGGTGAGCATTTATTAGCAGATTATGCAAAGAGAGAAGAGGGATGCATGACCATCGGATCGTCAAATAGTAACAGACAGGGATTGCACAAGCAGGGGTCCCTGGAGTACACCTCATGAGAGTGGTAGTTTATCTGGGGATCAATTTTTTTGATCTTTTCATCTCCGAAACCTTTGACATGTTGATTTGACCAAAAGCAACAGGATTATTTCATCCTCCACAGGGGATTTGAATATCTGATGATTATCTGGCTGACTAGCAGTTAATATTGTGATGATAGAACTACATCCGGTCAATGTCCAGCACTCTGCATTTTAATGTCTTCCTTTCAAGAGAGTCCCTGCTTGAAGTGAGCCACCCCCCACCTCTAAAGGGCAATTCATATAGAAACTTTCCAGGGAAGTGGCCAATTTACAGTATCAGACATCAGCTAACTTGTGGCAGAGCTTCTTTAAACAATTCAATATGTCTGTTGTTAGCTGGTGAAGTTGTAGGCAGATCTCATTCAGTTACTTTCCTGTTGCGACACTGATTACATTAAGAAGAATGGAACTGGGCAAGTGCAGTCCCATCCAACTGGACAACAGTGGACAGGCATTCGAGGAAGATAGTGTGGCTTGCTCTGTCAAAGTCTGCAGACAGGTCAAGCAGGAAGAGAAGAGATAGTTTACCTTTGACACAGTCGCATAGGATGTTCTAATAGAGCAACCTCCTGGGTAAGCAGAGCAATGTACAGGATAGCAAGATTAGACTTCAAAATTTATTGAGGAAATAGCTGGGCACATGCAAATAGCTACAATTCACCTTCACTTAAAAATGACATCCCTGGCACTGTCACGATATATTTGTCTGGTAAAGTTATATTGTAAATTGCAAGAAAACCTTGACTTACCACTTAAGTCAGTAATACGATTGTATGATATATTCAATCTAGTTAAATTGATGAGTCCATTAAGTCCTAAAAAAAGAATACTTTTCAAATGTTATTGTCAATAGGTTTTATGTACTGTACAGAACAAATACCATCTTGATAAAGGCACCCACAAAATAAATTAAAGCCTGTATTTTAATTGCCATTGGAAATCCCACTTACAAAACTGCTGCTTGATTTTGCTGCTCGGAAATTAGGCAGACTAGTACCATGGGAACAACAAATTTAATATATATATATAATATATACACTTTTTAATAAATATTTTTATGAAGACTCCGCTTCAATATCTGCACAATAGATAACATCCATAACATCCGGTTACACTTTCCCCACTTTTTAAAATGTTCATTCTACAATGGGGTTCCATAAACTGAATTTAATAATTGTAACCTATAACAAGGTATTGACTAAGTAAAGCAAGGCAGAATTAGCACATCCCAACAATATAACTACAAATGTTTTACATATGATTTCAGTGAAATGTCATTCACAAACCTTCTACTTTGGTTATTAAGTTGCAGGACAGATTTAGTGTACGCAAGGCCACCAAAGTCTCCAAGCCTTCAATGCGAGTAATCCGATTGGAGGAGAGATCAAGATGTCTCAACTGCCACACTTGGCTAAGGCCTTCAATTACGCTGATTTGATTACAGTGGAGGTTGAGTGTTCGAATCTTTGGGCTTAAAGGTACTGTCAACAAGCTAGTAAAAAGAGAAAATTATTTTACATATATTCTAGACATTTCTTTATATCAGATACTGGAAATACACAACAAGTCTGTCAACATTTGGATACAGAGAAAATAAGTTAAGAACTTGGGTACAGACCAGTCATCAGAATTTATTTTAAAATCTTATTAAAATTATTGGAACAGATATACATGAGGTGGATCACAATTAATCAGCTTTAAGTGTATTGAATTAGTGAAGTGAAGATATTATTCTTTAATATTGTCCTGCTTATTACGTTTTAGATATTATGTTTTTGTCACAAAATTAAATTGAGAAAATTATCTTTCTCTATTGGAGCTGTCTTTAAAATAGATTACAGAGGCAAATTAAAGATTAAATTATGGATATTAAAAAGAAATGTGTTTTTAAAATAATTATTTCACAATTTAAATTTCCTTCTCCATATTGTATACGAGAGTTTTACCAAAAGACAAAAGTGCCAAATGCCCAAGTATCGCGTGTATTTGAACGTAATGCATCCTCGCATAATTTCTGGAATTTAGATAAATCCCAAATTGGGACTGGAAATGTTTCTTATCCACTCTACGGAACCACATGCTGTTGTATCCTTGGGCATCCGTCAACTGTATTGCGACATCAAGCCCTCTGGAGCCAATTAGAGGCACCATGGAATTGCAAAATTAACATTGACGGTCAAAAAAACATCTACTTTGTGTGAAAAATTTGAACAAACTTTGGGGTGATTCTTCATTGAAAGTTTTAATATTAATCAGCAAGTGACCTTTATTCTCTGGCCCAATTGTTAATTTCATTCTAAAAGCATATTTACTCCTATTACCTACAAGTTCCATTTATATAGCAGGTCTCAGTTAAGAGAACACCAGAGAGTATGTGACAAAGGTGGCGAGGTGGACATTGAGCAAATAATAATCGAATTGGTGGGGGTTGTGGGATAGGGAAAAGAGGGACCTGGAGAAAGAGGCAACTGAAGGCACAGTCTAAGGAAAAAAAAAAAAAATATATATATATATATATATATATATATATGAAAATGTATCTATGGAATTCCCTGCCCAGTGAAGCAGTTGAGACTCCTTCATTAAATGCTTTCAAGATAAAGATAGATAGTTTTTCGAAGATTAAGGGTTATGGTAATCGGGTGGGAAAGTGGAGCTGAGTCCACAAAAGATCAGCTACGATCTCACTGAATGGTGGAGCAGGCTCGAAGGGCCAGGTGGCCTACTCCTGCTCCTAGTTCTTTTGTTCTTATATGTTTTAAATCAGGCTTTGAGGGGCAAGCAGGTAACAATGAAAATAGTCCACAGGTGTATGTCCAAAATAGATCTACATTACATAATGGGCTGGCAATTAAATAGAACAGTTCCTGCCTCTAGTCAATAGCGGTGACATAATGATCTTTCCGAAGAAGAATTATATCAAACTTGAAGTTAACCTGTTTCTCTCTCCACAGATGCAAGCAGACCGGTTGAGCTTTTCCAGCACGTTATAATTTTATTTGAAGTTTCCAGCATCCACAATAATTTGCTTTTACATAAAAATAGAGTTCAGTAGAAACTGTTCGTGTAGAACAAAACTCCTGTGAATAATATTGCGAAAGGGTAAGAATGTAGATGATGAATAGAAAGGGAGCCAAGAAAGCTTGCTCATAAATGCCTTTGTGGGAATGGCAGTATAAATCATTTGAGAACATATAGTGCTAGGTAGGAATGAAACCACAAGAGAATAATGACTGTCAGGGTATCAGAGGTGCCACATAGAATATGCTGAATGACTTTGTCCAGGGAGATTTGAACTGGCCATAAATCCAATTAAAGGGAGTGCATCATGAAGTAGTGAGAAAGGCAAGGGTGGTATTTATGTAGCAATAAACATTCAAACTGTGAATAGAAAAAGTTAGTTTAGAGTCAGGATTGAAATTTGAAGGATAGTGTGAGTGGGGGGAAGAGAAGAGGAGGTCACCCGTTGAAGGAAAGGGGTAAGTAACAATGTGAGTTTCAGAAGGTGCAGGGATAACATTAGAAGAAAGGAAGGATTGCTAGTGGAATTGAGATGAGATATGAAATTGAATAGTCAAGAGTAGGATAAAAAGGGCAGGTTAAAGAGAACAGGTAGTGTACCATCTAAAATGGCCGCCTGCAAAGGGTAATGGAAATTGTGGTCAACTGGGACACAGACAATGCACAGCATTGTGCAAAGGAAAAACCAGACCGAACTAAAACCTGCACCTGTTAAAGGTCAATCACCGATTTCCCCAGGACAACAGACTCAAATCAAGGAATAGCAACAGTAGCAGACTCCCCGGCGCCGCTCCCCCTTATTTGGAAAGGCATACACACTTGGAACAATAACGACTAGGACCCGCCCAGCCATCAAGGCACCCGCCCCTAATTGGCCAGTATCGATCAGAGTGATTGAGACTCTATCGATCCATTGGACCCTGAGTTAACCTCGCCCAAAAGGGCGCGAAAGAGAAGGATAGGAAGCCCTGCGCACTAGGGATCAGTCTCTTTTGGGATCGGCCTGTGCCCACACCAACTGCAGCATAGCGACCAGCCAAGTTCAAGACCTGCGATTGCTACCTGAGAGAGGGAGACGAGCTGCAGCCGAGACGAAACTGACGATTTCCAGCCGACACACGTGGGGTCTTAGATAAAGGCTTTATCTACCCGCACAGAGCTGGTCATCCAGAAGTTCAGTAAAGATCATCTTAGTTGATAGGTGTAGTTTAATACATAGCCACGTGTATCATTGCACGTAGAAATAAGTCTTGTGTTTTATAATAAACTGTCTTTTGAACTAACATACTGGGTGTGTGGTCATTTGGTCAATACAAGAAACATACTCGCAGCACGTGGTCTGATGATAAATGAGTTCCATACGGTCTGGATGAAGAGATACTGAAATATAGACATTCTGGGCTCAGAAACATTTAGGAGATGGGGGAAATGGAGAGGGGCATGGAAGGAGGAACAAAGCAGATGAGGTACAGAAGATGGCCTCAATTTTAGAAACAAATAAATGTATAAAGCCCCTTAAAACAAGAAGGGACAGTTTATGCTGAAGAGAAAGATTTGGGATTGCCCAAGCCTCCAAGGAGATTGGGACTTTTTAATGAGAGGAGAATGCATATTGCGTGAGAGTTGATCATGACAGATTTGGCAATGGACAGAAGGAAACTTCAAAGTGTTCATGTATTCTTGCCTTTAGACTATGGATAAGACCACAAAGGCAGTTGTTGTAGTGGAAGCACAATACGGGTAAGAAGCAATCTGGGACAAAGAGCACACAGGTTGGATTCAAGATAATCATAGCAGAGACTGAAATGTCCAATGTTTGAAAAGAGTAAATTTGGAATTGGAAGATGTTAGTAAGTGGAAATGTTAGAAGTGGACCATTAGACATAGGAGAAGTAGGCTGTTCGGCCCATCGGGTCTGCTCCACCACTCAAACAGATCAAGACTGATCTGATGTGATAATTCTCAATTTCACTTACCTAACTTATCCCCATAACCCTCGATTCCCTTACTAATTAAAATTTTGTCTATCTCAGCCTGGAACATACTTAATTACCCAGCCTGTACAGACCTCTGCAGTAAAGAATTCCTCAGATTCTCTACCCTCTTATCCCAACTCTGTCATTTATGAGTTAGCCAGTTTTTTATCCACGGTAGAAGACTACCCCCAACATCATAGTCTCGTATCGGTACAATTACAGTAACATTCATGAAATTGATTGGAAACAGTCCAGTCAGTAACTTTTTAAAAAAAAATATTTTAAAAAATAATTTCCAATTAAAGGGCAATTTAGCATGGCCAATCTACCTGCTCTGCCTGCATATCTTTGGGTTGTGAGAGGTGAGACCCACACAGATATGGGGAGAATTCAGTCCGTAACTGTGACCTTGAAATGCAGTTCTGTGAGATAGCAAAATCAATTAAATGGGTGTAATGCAGATAGAATTGCTTAAAGGAGATGGTTGTGGAGCAAATGGAGGATAGATGGGCCAAGGAGTAGAGACATGAATTTGTGGCTCAGGCTAATATTGCCACGGACAAGTGTCTTCTCAGGGTAAAGGTTCACGGAGGACAGATAGTTTTGCAAGAAGGCATTGGGGCATTTTCAAATCTGGTTGGTGAAAAAAAGGAGGATTTTGAAGGTTAGGTAAGATTTGCATTAGGTATTCAAAAGTGATAAAAGTGCCAGAGGCGTACGGTTAAGATTCTGAGGAATTGTGTAAGTGGTGTTCACACACAAGGTCCAAGGTATCTTTAAAAAATAAATTTAGAGTACCCGATTCATTTTTCCCAATTAAGGGGCAATTTAGCATGGCCAATCCACCTACCCTGCACATCTTTGGGTTGTGGGAAAGAAACCCACACAAACACAGAGAGAATGTGCAAACTCCACACAGTCAGTGACCCAGAGCGGGATCGAATCTGGGACCTTGATGCCGTGAGGCAGCAGTGCTAACCACTGCTCCACTGTACTGCCCTTTTCCAAGATATTTAACATAAATAACTAGAAGTGTTAATATGGACTTGGGTGGGAAATGTTAGAATCTGTAGCCAGATAAGGCACCCTGAATGAAGGGTGCAAAAGTCATAATTGGTCAACTAAACTTTGGTCAGATAAAGCAGGCCAATGCATCACCTTAGATGAGGCTGTAATGGGAGAAAGCTTCTTGGATACAAAGTGAATTGGTATCCCAAGACTTGATGCAGAAATCAGAGGAAGTGCAGAGATTTAATTACATATGCATTCCTTCCAGGCCACGCACCAGCATGACTTGGAATTATACTGCTGTTCCTTCATTGCCGTTGGGTAAAAATCTTGAAACTCGCTTCCCAACACCACTGTAAGTGTACCTACACCATAAGGACTGCAGCGGTTCAAGAAGGTAGCTCACCACCACCTTAGAGATGGACAATAAAAATGTTGGTCTATCTAGTAACACCCACATCCATCAACAAATAAAAAATTGGTTTATTTCTACAATGCTCTACAAGCAATTAAATTAATTCTCTCAGTTTCTGGGCTTAACCCCATTTTTAAAAGTACACATCCAAATAATCACTTCTAATTGGATTCTGAACAACAACTTTCTAAATCTGGAAAAGCAAGGAATGCAATAGTACCATTCGATCCAAAAAGACAAATGTAAACAATGGATTCAACCCCAGTAATTATTTGCTCATCGAGCCAGTGTGCACGCAAGACCTAGCACCCTTCATGCAGCAACATTCTTAGAAACCATTAGAATTAATTGCATCAACCAGTCTTTCAATTTATTTGCTAGGTAAATGACCAATGTACAGCATTGTTGCAGGAATTCATCTTGAACAAAGCTGGCTTTCACTGTTAGTACATAGAGTTAATTAGGTGTTCAACATCCAGGAAAGCAATTCATTGACATCAGTGTGTGTGAGCACCAGCTTAAAATGCTTAATTACGGTAAACAATTTCAATAAATGGTAGAATATTTTAAAAGCAAGTGTCAGCTACAATGATTAATTGTAGAAATAAAGCAATTCTATCAATAATTGCCTAATTGTCATCAATGTATTATTCATTTTAAGATTGGCACACTAATTAATGCATTAGACACAAAATGTCTTTGCTCGCCAAACTTGAAATCGCCATAACAGCAGAGAAAAACTCGATGCCAAACCCTGCCCACTGCAACATGACGATGTTCCTTAACACACAGTTTCAGCGTGAACCTGAATAGTCCATCATATTTTAGATGAACCTTGCTTGTAGCTAAATTTAAGATCCTGTATTTCTTAAGGTGAATTTAAAATTAAAATAGGTCAAATAGAAATGAAAAAGGTATCAGCTGGACTGAGGGCAAGTAACTCAAAAATAAAATTCCGGAAAGCTTTATATCCCCAATATTTTCAAGGAATGTCTCAAACTGGGGAGCAAAACATTCAAATTTTTAAATAACAGGTTTTGATGCTGGGTGAATTACAGACACATATCACTGCAAAATAAACTTGCTATTACAAAAGGCAGATTTTTTTTTTGTTGTGTGTAAAACCACAAAAGAACATTTGTTAAATATCAGCTTCAGTCAGTAAGAGGCGGTGCCTCCAAGTCAGGGGGGAAATGGGTTCAAACCTTTCTCCACTGTCTTGAACACAAGAGCTTACGTTGACACTTAGCACAGTACTTTATCAAACATGTTATCTTATGAATGAAATGCTACCAAGTCTATCTGCTTAGGCCAATGATCTCAAAGATCTCATGGCATTATGCAGGGAAGTTCTCTTCAAATCCTGACCAATATCTATGCCTCACGTGAAAGACCTCAGACAGATTATCAAGTCATTTATCTCATGTGAGCAGGCTGGCTGTGAAAAATGCAAGGTCTTAGTTAGATTTAGACTGTTCGATTGATTAAAAATTAAAACTCAACCATAAAGTTGTGGTTTAAACATCTTCACACTTGGTGACTAGTACAAAGCAACAGAAGGATGCACAGGTTGATTAACAGTCTGACAGCCCGTGCTGTGGACACTAGTCTTACATGGCATGAAGGGTTTTCCCAAAACCAATAAAACAATGAGAAGGCAGGCACCCACAACCCAATGTTTGCATTCCACTCCCTGTACTGTCAAGAAACTGATTTCTAACTGTGCAGCTTCTGACTCAGAGACTAGTGGTCCTAATAAGCAAATGGTTTGTTACCTTGACCATGAAATGGAACCCAATATATTGGCGAGTACAAGTTTTACTTCCATCCCTTTCCTTTCAGATACAATTTACAAGAAGTTAAACAGACAATGAATTCCTGTTCCTGTCACTTTTGAGCTCATCGCCAGAACATCCGAGTGAACTGGTAAGCATGTAAGGCAGATGAACTTGGGGCTTGGATTAGTACCTGGGAATATGATGTTATTGGTATTACTGAGACTTGATTGAGGGAAGGGCAAGACTGGCCACTAAATATCCCAAGGTATAGATGCTTCAGGAGGGATAGAGAGGGAGATAAAAGGAGTGGAGGAGTTGGATTACTGGTCAGAGATGATATCACAGCTATGATTAAGGAGGGCACGATGGAGGATTCGAGCACTGAGGCAATATGGGTAGAGCTAAGAAATAGGAAGGGTGCAGTAACATTGTTGGGACTTTACTACAGGCCTCCCAAAAGCGAGCGTGAAGTAGAGGTACAAATATGTAGACAGATTATAGAAAAATGTAGGAGCAATAGGGTGGTCGTGATGGGAGATTTTAACTTCCCCAACATTGAATGGGACTCATGAAGTGTCGGAGATGGAGCAGAATTTGTAAGGAGCATCTAGGAGAGTTTTTTTAGAGCAGTATGTAAATAGTCCAACTCGGGAAGGGGCCATACTAGACCTGGTATTGGGGAATGATCCCGGCCAGGTGGTTGAAGTTTCAGTTGGAGACTACTTTGGAAATAGCAATCACAATTCCGTAAGTTTTAGAATACTCTTGGACAAAGATGAGAGTGGTCCTGAAGGAAGAGTGCTAAATTGGGGAAAGGCCAAGTATAACAAAATTCAGCAGGAGCTAGGGAATGTGGATTGGGAGCAGCTGTTTAATGAAATGTGGGAGTCTTTTAAGGAAAGGTTGATTAGAGTGCAGGACAGACATGTCCCTGTGAAAATGAGGGATAGAAATGGCAAGATTAGGGAATCGTGGATGACGGGTGGAATTGTGAGACTAGCTAAGATGAAAAAGGAAGCATACATAAGATCTAGATGGCTTAAAACTGATGAAGCTTTGGAGGAATAGAGGGAAAGTAGAACAAATCTCAAACGTGCAATAAAGAGGGCTAAAAGGGATCATGAAATATCTTTGGCTAACAGGGTTAAGGAAAATCCCAAAGCCTCTTATTCGTATATAAGGAGCAAGAGGGTAACTAGAGGAAGGATTGGCCCACTCAAAGACATGAGGGAATTTATGCGTGGAGTCAGAGGAAATGGGTGAGATTCTTAATGAGTACTTTGCATCGGTATTCACCAAGGAGAGGGACATGACGGATGTTGAGGCTAGGGATGGATGTTTAAATACTCTAGGTCAAGTCAGCATAAGGAAGGGGGAAGGTTTGGGTATTCTAAAAGGCATTGAGGTGGACAAGTCCCCAGGTCCGGATGGGATCTATCCCAGGTTACTGAGGGAAGCGAGGGACAAAATAGCTGGGGCCTTAACAGATATCTTTGCAGCATCCTTGAGCATGGGTGAGGTCCTGAAGGACTGGAGAATTGCTAATGTTGTCCGTTTTTTTAAGAAGGGTAGCAAGGATAATCCAGGGAATTATAGACCTGTGAGCTTGACGTCAGTGGTAGGCAAACTGTTGGAGAAGATACTGAGGGATAGGATCTATTCACATTTGGAAGAAAATAGACTTACCAGTGATAGGCAGCATGGTTTTGTGCAGGGAAGGTCATGTCTTACAAACGTAATAGAATTCTTTGAGGAAGTGACAAAGTTAATTGATGAGGGAAGGGCTGTAGATGTCATATACATGGACTTCAGTAAGGCGTTTGATAAAGTTTCCCATGGCAGGTTGATGGAAAAAGTGAAGTCGTATGGGGTTCAGGGTGTACTAGCTAGATGGATAAAGAACTGGCTGGGCAACAGGCGACAGAGAGTAGTGGTGGAAGGGAGTGCCTCAAAATGGAGAAAGGTGACTAGTGGTGTTCCACAGGCATCCGTGCTCGGACCACTGTTGTTTGCGATATACATAAATGATCTGGACGAAGGTATAGGTGGTCTGATTAGCAAGTTTGCAGATGATACTAAGGTTGGTGGAGTTGCAGATAGCGAGGAGGACTGTCAGAGAATACAGTAAAATATAGATAGATTGGAGAGTTGGGCAGAGAAATGGCAGATGGATTTCAATCCAGGCAAATGCGAGGTGATGCATTTTGGAAGATCTAATTCAAGAGCGGACTATATGGTCAATGCAAGAGTCCTGGGGAAAATTGATGTACAGAGAGATCTGGGAGTTCAGGTCCATTGTACCCTGAAGGTGGCAACGCAGGTCGATAAGAGTGGTCAAGAAGGCATACAGCATGCTTGCCTTCATTGGACGGGGTATTGAGTACAAGAGTCGGCAGGTCATGTTACAGTTGTATAGAATTTTGGTTAGGCCACATTTGGAATACTGCGTGCAGTTCTGGTCGCCACATTACCAGAAGGATGTGGATGCTTTAGAGAGGGTGCAGAGGAGGTTCACCAGGATGTTGCCTGGTATGGAGGGTGCTAGCTATGAAGAAAGGTTGAGTAGATTAGGATTGTTTTCGTTGGAAAGACGGAGGTTGAGGGGGGACCTGATTGAGGTCTACAAAATTATGAGAGGTATGGACAGGGTGGATAGCAACAAGCTTTTTCCAAGAGTGGGGGTGTCAATTACAAGGGGTCACGATTTCAAGGTGAGAGGGGGAAAGTTTAAGGGAGATGTGCGTGGAAATTTGTTTATGCAGAGGGTGGTGGGTGCCTGGAACGCTTTGCCAGCGGAGTGGTAGAGGCAGGCACGATAGCATCATTTAAGATGCATCTAGACAGATATATGAACGGGCGGGGAACAGAGGGAAGTAGATCCTTGGAAAATAGAAGACAGGTTTAGATAAAGGATCTGGATCGGCGCAGGCCGAGAGGGCCGAAGGGCCTGTTCCTGTGCTGTAATTTTCTTTTGTTTGTTTGTTCTTTGGTCAAATCTTCCCCGCCCCACAAAAAAAGTTTAGAATCTCTACTCACAACCTTCAGTATATGGAATGGCTAAGATTATAAACTAATGAAGAGATACCAGAAACTAACACTGTGTGATAAAGTGTATTCATGTATCCACATTCAACAAGATTTCAGTCTCAGCCAGACACTAAGACAAGAAGCAATTCATCAAATAGAGTGAACAAATTGACAAATCCAATTATAAACTTCCAAGCAAATCCTGAAGGTAAGGCTTTGAAAGAAGCCTGAAAGAAGACTTGTTCACTGACTGTTACCTGTATCAGTAGGCCATGGTAAAGTTACAAAACCATCTACGACTATAAATTTGGTTCCATAATACACAGAAACAAAGCTGCGAACAGAGTTGGAGAGAACATGTTTAACAAACATGCATATGGACAAATAGCAAGAGATAGTGACAGAGATTTTAATTTAAGATTCTTGGGCAACTGCAGTGGTTTCCCCGCTAAACTAAAACCATGTTATATTCAAGTGAAAGCTCATAGTTTATGCTCTTTACTTTAATGGATTCAAATTTGAAGTAACA
The DNA here is from genome assembly GCF_047496885.1 of Scyliorhinus torazame. NCBI lineage: Eukaryota > Metazoa > Chordata > Chondrichthyes > Carcharhiniformes > Scyliorhinidae > Scyliorhinus > Scyliorhinus torazame. The sequence continues at coordinate 162,542,228 of NC_092717.1, read as the reverse complement.
TTCGTGCCATACAAGTGCCATTGGAGTGAATCTAACCATCTTCTTTTGAGATTCAGTGGCATTACCATTAACATCTGGGGGTTACCAGTGATCAGAAACACAACTCAATCAGATGTGTGGCTCCAAGAGCATGTCAGAGTCTGAGAATTCTTAAGTAACTCACTTGCTGGCTCCCAAAACCCACAGCTGTCCACCATGTACAGGGCACAAGTCAGGAGTGTGAGGAATACTCTCCACTTGCCTGGATCAGCGTTGGCTTAAACAACACTCAGAAAGCTCGACACCATCTAGGATAAAGCAGCCTGCTTGGTCACTACCCCATCCAGCATCCTCACCATTCACTCCCTCTACCACTGATAATAATCTTTATTACTGTCACAAGTAGGCATACATTAACACTGCAATTAAGTTACTGTGAAAATCCCCTAGTCGCCACACTCCGACACCTGTTCGTGTACACTGAGGGAGAATTCAGAACGTCCAAATTACCTAACAAGCACGTCTTTCCGGACATGGCGCCGGAGCGAGGCGACTCTCTGCGAGCTCTCACGAACAGATCCACTTTTTACTTAACTTATACTCGTTCTAATCTTTTAAAATTTAATTCTAAACCTAACATTATTACTAACCTCTCTCTTTTATCCTCTCTTGCAGGCATGAACATCCTCCGAGGCCCTTGGAGGCCTTTTGACCTGACCCGACCTGACCTCCGCGACCTGGAAGAAGATCGGGCCCAAACCGGAAGTGAAGCCCCAACCTCGATTTGGAGCCGACCCGGACCTCGGAGCTCAAAACCCGGCCTAACTACCTACGCCAGCCCCCGGATCGCCTTGCCCAGTCCCCGGAGCTCCCGACCCGACCCCCTACGGCAAGACCCGGCCCAACGCGACCCCGAGAAACCCGCCCAGCAACCCGACCCCGAAAGACCCGCCCAGCGACCCGACCTACCTGGTGATGGAAGAAAGAAAAATCCACGTGGAGGCTCGACCGGGCCTACTTCAAGATCCGACTCCAGGAGCGCCCAGGGAGGGAACAGACCACGGGATCCAGCCCAACCTGCCTCAGGAAGCCCCTGCCCACAACCCAGGACCCCCGAAACGGCAGAGACCGCGCACGAGGACCCCAACGCGCTGCAAGGTATTCCCACGCCCGCAGAACGCCGGGACCCATCCAGATCGCAAACATGCCCCCATAGCAACCCCTCTACCTCAACCAGTGCACGAGACCCTGCCAGACGCGACCCCAGAGACGTAAACAGCGCCCTGGTCCCCGCCAGTGCCCTGGACCCCGCCAGACGCAACTACCTACCTTCCACAAGAGCCGACATCGGCCATCGGATCCCAGGATCATCCAGCAGCAGCCGCCGACCGAGGAAGCGAGGGAAACGCTGCGGTCTGCAGGTTAGACTGAAGCAACGCGGTTTCAAGACCCCTCTCCCCAGCATACTCCTGGCAAACGAACAAGCGATCGAAAACAAGCTGGATGAACTTAACGCCAGACTTACCTCTCAGAGGGAAGTAAGAGACTGCTGTGTGCTCTGTTTCACAGAGACATGGCTCACCCCTGCCTCACCGGATTGTGCCATACAACCTGAAGGCTTCTCAATTCACCGGGCGGACCGCACGGCATCATCAGGCAAAGCGAAGGGTGGAGGGGTTTGCCTCCTCATCAACTCCTCCTGGTGCTTGGATGTGGCGACTCTGGCGACCTACTGCTCCCCAGACCTGGAACACCTGACCGTGAAGTGCCGTCCATATTATCTTCCACGCGAGTTCACTTCAGCCATTATCACAGCGGTCTACATCCCACCCCAGGCAGCAGTGAGGAAGGTGCTGGACGAACTATACACAGTAATAAACAACTACGAAACAGAACACCCGGAGGCCTTGTTTATCGTGGCCGGAGACTTCAACAAGACCAACCTCAAGAGTATACTGCCAAAAAAAATTCCACCCGCACATCTCCTGTCCCACCAGGGGCGACAACACTCTTGACCACTGCTACTCAAAAATCAAGGGCGCCTACCGTTCCATCCCCCGACCGCACTTTGGGAAATCAGACCATAAGACGGTGCTCCTTCTCCCGGCATACAAGCAGAAACTCAAGCAGGAGAATCCAGCTAAGAAGGTTGTGCAGTGCTGGTCCGAGGAGACAGAAGAGCTCTTACGTGACTGCTTAGAGACAGTGGACTGGTACATATTTAAGAACTCAGCGACCAACTTAAATGAATATGCCACCACCGTCACAGACTTCATCAGCAAACGTGTGGACGACTGCGTGCCAAAGAAAGCAGTACGTGCGTTCCCCAACCGGAAATCATAGCTCAATCGCGAGATTGACTCCCTACTGAAGGACAGGTCTGAGGCGTTCAAGGCAGACGACTCTGACCTATACAAGAAATCCAGGTACGACCTCCGCAAAGCCATCCGGAATGCCAAGAGAGAATATCAAACCAAGCTAGAGTCACAGACAGACTCTCGGCGGTTGTGGCAAGGACTAAACAATATAACGGGCTACAAAGCGAAGCTGAACAGTATCTCTGGCAGCAGCGCACCACTCCCCGATGAACTCAATGCATTCTATGCTCGGTTCGAGCAGGTAAGCAACAATCCGCTGCCGAGTGCCCCAGCAGCCCATAATTCACCCATACCCACCATCACAGCTTCCGAAGTCAGATTGGCCTTCCTGAAAGCGAACCCTCGGAAGGCGACGGGCCCAGACGGGATCCCTGGTCGTGCAGTCAGAGCCTGCGCGGACCAGCTGGCAGAGGTATTCACGGACATCTTTAACCTGTCCCTACTCCACTCCGAGGTCCCCACCTGCTTCAAGAAGACCACCATCTTACCGGTACCAAAGAAGAACCAGGCAACGTGCCTCAATGACTACCGACCAGTGGCCCTGACTTCAGTCGTAATGAAGTGCTTCAAGAGGTTGATCATGAAGCGCATCACCTCCATACTCGCAGAACGCCTTGATCCACTGCAATTCGCATACCGCTGCAACCGGTCCACATCAGACACCATTTCCCTGGCCTTACACTCATCCTTAGAGCATCTCGAAAACAAGGACTCCTACATTAGACTCCTATTTATTGACTACAGCTCCGCCTTCAACACCATAATCCCAGCCAAGCTCCAAAACCTAGGACTTGGCTCCCCACTCTGCAACTGGATCCTCGATCTTCTGACCAACAGACCACAATCAGTAAGAATTAACAACAACACCTCCTCCACAATAGTCCTCCACACGGCGCCCCGCAAGGCTGCGTACTTAGCCCCCTACTCTACTCCCTGTACACACACGACTGCGTGGCAAAACTTGGTTCCAACTTCATCTACAAGTTTACTGACGATACGACCATAGTGGGCCGGATCTCGAATAACAATGAGTCCGAATACAGGAGGGAGATAGAGAACCTAGTGGAGTGGTGTAGCAACAACAATCTCTCCCTCAATGCCAGCAAAACGAAAGAGCTGGTAATTGACTTCAGGAAGCAAAGTACTGTACACACCCCTGTCAGCATCAACGGGGCCGAGGTGGAGATGGTTAGCAGTTTCAAATTCCTAGGGGTGCACATCTCCAAAAATCTGTCCTGGTCCACCCACGTCGACGCTACCACCAAGAAAGCACAACAGCGCCTATACTTCCTCAGGAAACTCGGCATGTCCACATTGACTCTTACCAACTTCTACAGATGCACCATAGAAAGCATCCTATCAGGCGGCATCACAGCCTGGTATGGCAACTGCTCGGCCCAGGACCGCAAGAAACTCCAGAGAGTCGTGAACACCGCCCAGTCCATCACACGAACCTGCCTCCCATCCATTGACTCCATCTACACCTCCCGCTGCCTGGGGAAAGTGGGCAGTATAATCAAAGATCCCTCCCACCCGGCTTACTCACTCTTCCAACTTCTTCCATCAGGCAGGAGATAGAGGTCTGAGAACACGCACGAACAGACTCAAAAACAGCTTCTTCCCCACTGTCACCAGACTCCTAAATGACCCTCTTATGGACTGATTTCATTAACACTACACCCTGTATGCTTCATCCGATGCCAGTGCTTTTGTAGTTACATTGCATCTGTTGTGTTGCCCTATTATGTATTTTCTTTTATTCCCTTTTCTTCTCATGTACTTAATGATCTGTTGAGCTGCTCGCAGAAAAATACTTTTCACTGTACCTCGGTACACGTGACAATAAACAAATCCAATCCAACTTGTTGGAGGAAACCGGAGCACCCGGGGGAAACCCATGCAGACACGGGGAGAACGTGCAGACTCCGCGCTGACAGTGACCCAAGCCGGGAATTGATCCTGGGACCCTGGCGCTGTGAAGCAACAGTGCTAACCCACTGTGCTACGTGATGCACAGTTGCAGCAGTGTGTACCATTTCCGCAATGCACTGCAGGATTTGAGTATAGGAAAGGGATAGTATAGAAATAGGGATGTTTTACTACAATTGTATAGGGCATTAGTGAGGCCACACCAGGAGTGTGCCGATCTGGTACCCTAATCTGAGGAAGGATGTTCTTGCTATGAAATGAAATGAAATGAAAATCGCTTATTGTCACAAGTAGGCTTCAAATTAAGTTACTGTGAAAAGCCCCTAGTTGCCATATTCCGGCGCCTGTTCGGGGAGGCTGGTACAGGAGTCGAACCGTGCTGCTGGCCTGCCTTGGTCTGCTTTAAAAGCCAGTGATTTAGCCCAGTGTGCTAAACCAGCGAAGGTTTATCAGGCTGATTCCTGGGATGGCTGGACTCTCAAGAGGAGAGACTAAGTTGGTTCGGAATATATTTATTAATAGGGGATATTGGGTTATGGGAAGAAGGCAGGAGAATGGGGAGGAGAAACAAATGAGCCATGATTTAATGGGGGAGCAGACACAATGGGCCAAATGGCCTTATTCTGCTCCTGTGTTTTATGGTCTCTTATATTCACTAGAGTTTAGAAGAGTGAGAGGGGATCTCATTGAAACTTATAAAATTCTAACAGTACTACAGTATGAGGCAGGGTGGATGCACGAAAGATGTTCCCGATGGTGGTGGAATCCAGAATGAGGGGGTCATAATTTGAGGATAAGGGGTAAACCTTTTAGGACTGAGGTGAGGAGAAATTTCTTCACCCAGAGTGGTGAATCTGTGGAATTCGCTATCACAGAAAGTAGTTGAGGCCAAAATGTTGTGTGATTTCAAGATGAAATTGGATACAGCATTTGGTAGAAGTGGATCAAAGTACATGGGGAAAAGGTGGGATTAGGCTATTAGTTGGATAATCAGCCATGATCATAACGAATGGCAGAGCAGGATCGAAGGGCCGAATGGCCTCCTCCTGCTCCTATTTTCTATGCTCCTATGTTTCTCAAGGGCAATTAGGGATGGACAACAAGGCCTAGCAAGTGGCGCTCACATCCTGTGCAATCATTTAAAATACATTTTATGGTAGCAAAGCGTTAATTAGATTGTACATGATTTAAGAACATTTGTCTCCTGCTGGATAGTCAGAGTATAAAATATAAGTAATTCCAAGAAATGTATTCTTTGAGCATTTGAATATTTAGTACAGTAAAGACAGTAACCATGTACCTGGTGATAGTCTTATCTATCAGGCACAGTTCTTGGGATGATTGATCGCCGTGTGCCATTCCACTTCATTATATATTGCAACTGTCAGTGATTTGAATGCTAATCATAAAAAGAAAGAAAAATTCAATTTACTCAAACATTTGATTGAATTGCTCACTAGACGTTTCTTCTATTGCACCAAACAAGACACTGCCTTTGAACGATAAGTATCTAGTTTAACTTACATTTCCATTTTTTGAACCAATGTTGGATGTAATTATTTCTGTAATTTTAGCAGAATGAAGTTACAGGAGTATTTAGTTTACTCATAAACATGCATTTATTTAGCATCTTATAATATAATAAAACATCCCAATGCATTAGTAAGAGCAATCAGATCCTGTGCGAGAGTCGACGATTTAGAAAATGTGACCAAAAATATGGTTATAAAGACAGGTTTTGAGGGGTCTTTTAAAGTCAGGAAGAAAAGTAGCAAAGCAGAGATTTAGGGAGCAAGTTCAGCGAATACGGCCGTGACGATGCTACAGGGGGAGCGAGGTGGGAGGGGGATCCAGAGTAGAAAATATGCACAGAGTCCAGAATCAGATCAATGAGCAGCATCTAGTCTGTTGAATCAGAAGATGTTAAAAAACTTCTGTGGAGAAAGGCACAGAAGGATCCGCAAATTCAGACAGAGTAGGGTGCATTGGTAAATCAGGGAGTTTGTGGTAGTCTGCAGGACAAATGTGAAAAGCTAGTAGAGCTTAATAAAGAGCATGGCATGTCAGATTTAGAAATGTTGAAGTTTCTTTAGAGTGGAATTCAGAGAGAGAGTCCAGAATTAAGGTGTTTTCAGAAGAAATCAGGCCTTGAGATTGTGGTGATGTGCATCAATGTAAATACATGTTGGCTAGCTAGACACTAGAGAGAGCACAAGAGACATCACACACACACAACCAATAGATCAGGTAGATAGGACATGACCAATGGACATTCACGATACACACAGGAGGTGACACCACCACAGGAGGGCACTACACCAACCCATATATAAAAGACACCACACACATGATCTGCCTCTTTCCAGTGGAGACAGTCAGTGAGTAGAGACACAGGGTTGATTCAATATTACACCCACCACGTGGATTGCAGCAACTGGTTAGTCAGTCTGGATAGCTATAGTAGGATTAGCAGTAGTGTCGAACCCGAGTAATAGAAGTGTAAATAGTTTAATAAACGTGTTGAAGTTATCTCCACGTCTGAACTTCCTTTGTCAAGTGCACCACAAGGAAGCCGCTTATGTTACACCTACGACAGAACAAATCATGGTACCAGGACTGAACTGTTTCAATTCATACAGCCATACCTCAGCATACAGTGACAACCAGCAACAATACCCAGGCAAGATGTTCGAGATCCGGGTTCCGCAGCAACTCCAGTGCCATGGCGATCTCCGCGAAAACTGGCGGGTATTCCGGCAAATGTTTGAAATCTTCCTGGTAGCAGCCGAACTAGAAGACCTGGTCGATGCTGAAGAGACAGAGCTTCTCTTCACCATCGCCGCCAGTACTCACCACGAGGCCGAAATCCCGGAGCAGAGAACAATTTTGATCGGCGGCCATCTTTCTAAAGGGACTGCACTTGCACAGTTGCGCGAGAAGCGCACAGAACGGGAAGGTCCGTTTTGCGCATGCGCGAGACGCCGCGCATGCGCAATCCCGAAAACGGCCATCGGTACAGGAACAGCGATTTGCGCATGCACAAACGCTTCCTACGGATGATGTCACATGCGTCATGAGGTCAGAGGCCCCAGACCACGCCCATTTAAAGGGGAAACGTCCCAAGTCAATGAAAAAAATCTTTTAAAGCCGTAAAACAACCTTATTTCACCTGGAATGACAGCACAATGTCTCAAATTGAACCAGGAAATGAAATTAACCTCCGAAGAACCCTGCAACAAGCAGTTACCTACGCCCAAACTGATGATTCCGACCTTGAATATTTCGATACCGACATTTACATTTTCTCTGGACCTCGCGAGCCCAATGCCAGCTCCGACGCAAACAGTGATGATATGGTCCTAGAAGACAATGACTCAGACGAACCTTTCACCTTGGGAGGCTACCCCAGTACCAAATCCGAACCACAACTAGACGTATTGCACATTGATTTCCCCGACGACTATTTCTTCGCATTTGAGGATCTTCAGCCCAGCAGATATGACATCCCGACTCGTGAGTGCAGGATTATGCTGCGGCCTGACACCAAGAGACAGAGAGCGGTACAAGCCCAAAGAGAGCGGCCTGCTGCCACACAGAGCGTGGTCCACGCACCACTCAGGGTTCCCGACTCTACGAAAGAAGAAACGCAAGACTCCAGAGCGCAATCCTTGCACAAACAAGAAGTGACTCCTGTGTCACAAGCCTCCACAGCGAGCTCGTGGACAGACTCCACGATAGAAGAAACGCAAGACTCCGGAGTGCAGTCCTTGCACACACAAGACGTGACTCCAGTGTCACAAGCCTCCGCAGCGAGCTCGTGGACAGCCTCCACGATAGAAGCAACGCAAGACTCCGACGTGCAGTCCTTGCAGGAACAAGACCATGACGGTCTAGCAACCTCCTCTGACCAACTAGCAGCAGACGATGCAAGTCTGCCATGCTCCAGTAAACAGCAGGAAGACTATGACAGTCTACCATGCTCCAGTGCACAGCGGGACGACCATGACGTTCTATCATGCTACAGTGAAGAATAAAGCGACGATGACAGTCCAAGCCCAAATGAAGGACAACAGCAAGACAATGACAGTCCACCCACATTGTTTGCGCCACCAGATGAAGACTCTGACAATTTACCCAACCCAAGTGAACAACAAGCAGCTACTGAGGATCTACCCACGGTATGTGAGACGAGTGACGACAGCATCCTACTTCCCATGCAAGATGTGCAAAGTGACAGACCTCAGCTAGTGTGTACAGAGGCACTCAGCCTTTTGGGCCAATTCACTAGCCATAATAATCAAACCGTATCCCAGCCTATTGGTGCCGGTCAGTCCACAACTTCACTATGAACCAGCACAGGCAAGTAGAGCTATTTCTCTTGCTGCTTAAATCCTCTGCTTGAATGAAAGGCACAGGCCACTTGCCTCAGAGATATATGACCATTAATCATCCGTGAATCAAAAATGTAATGGTAAAAATAAAAGAAAGGGGAAATAAGAGAATGGACATGGATTAAATAGGAAGGACCTTTACACAAGCTCAACGTCTGGCAGTGAGAGCAGGTGCTATGGGTGTCTTTCCAGTGGGAAGGAGCATTTTGTCCCGCTAGGCAGCCACCGCCACCTCAAAATCACAAAAATGTAATAGCACAAGTTGGGCAACCTTCGACTATTAACATGCTGACCTGCCGCAGTCCATCTGCTTCAATAGATGCTTGGAGGTTAAAGTATTTGCTCAACAAGTGGACAGAATCCACCACACCAGGCAGGCAAACAAGCAAAAAGAAAGAAGATGCAAACTCTTCGATTGGCAAGCTGCAACATCAGGACAATGTGCACAGGACTGACAGACGACCTCTAACTGATCTGATATCGCTGCAATGGTCAAGATGGGGCTGGACATAGGATGAACATTGATGTAGATTCATGATATCACTGGTCTCAAGAGAACCTGCCCCCCCTCCTACAAATTGTTCAGAACCACTGCTTGCCATCTGCGACTCAACTCAAATAGCGTCAGTCAACCTCAGGAATGTCTATGTTCCAATACTGTGCTCCCCTACAGTTTGTACGAGGGGCTTGACATGGTGATCAGCAGAAACCCCAAGGCTGGACATTTTGATGCAAGTGTGGGCGTGGGCCATGAAGCATGGCCCTCTTGCCTTGTACATCATGGCTTGGGAAGGTTAATTGAAAATGGACAGAGACGATTTGAGCTTTGCGTAACTAACATTGTCTTTCAGAACAAACCATGCCACAAGGTAGCCTGGAGATATGAACATTTAGGACTTTGGCATCAATCTTGATCTGATCATCACTAGATGTGACTCTTTTAATACATGCAGCTACCTCAAGTGCCGACTGTGATACACATTACTCTCTGGTGTGCAGAAGGATTAGGATGCAACCCTTAAAGCTCGTATCAACATCACCAGTCTCCCTGGCAAGATAAAACCTACAGTTCCAAGTGAGATTGATCACGGTAGCCCAGCGGATAGCACTGTTGCTTCACAGTGCTAGGGTCCCAGGTTCAATTCCCAGCTTGGGTCACTGTCTGTGCGGAGTCTGCATGTTCTCCCTGTGTCTGTGTTGGTTTCCTCCAGGCGCTACGGTTTCCTTCCACAAGTCCCGAAAGACGTGCTTGTTAGGTCAATTGGGCATTCTGAATTCTCCCTCTGTGTAGCCGAACAGGCACCGGTGTAGGGTGCCTAGGGGCTTTTCACAGTAACTCCATTGCAGTATTAATGTAAGCCTACTTGTGACACTAATAAAGATAACAAAAGTGGTCTCCAGTATTCCCACAGAGAAGAAGCAAAATGGAACATACTTCGAGATACCATCAACAATGCCACACTTTCAGCATAAGGGAAACAAGAGCAGAAAGGCAGTGGCTGGTACAAGACTAACATGATTGTGCTGGAACTAGTTATTGAAGCCAAGCAGTCTGCTCTCATTAATTACAAGAGAGATCAGGGCAAGAAGAAACTGAATGCACTAAAAGGGGTTTGAAGTAAAAGTCCAACAGACCTCTGGGCACTTTGCCATTGAGTACTAGCTTACAACTCTACCAGAATATCCAGATGTCCTTCAACACAGGGAATGCTAGGGGCATATATGGCGAGATCAAAAATGCAGCAGATCCAACAACCAAGTAAAAAGCTCCATTAAAATATAAGGGAGCGAAGGTCATCATTGACTGCAGTAAACACTTGGAGAGATGGTGGAACACCACCCAGAGTTATAGTCCTGGGAGATCAGGGATGAGAGTGGCACAAGAAATAAAGATCTGAAAACGAATAGGCAAAGACAAAAATGTCTGAAATATGTTTGTGACAGGGATTCAGGTAATTCGAGCACTTTTTATGTTCTGTAGTAAATGCAAGTGCTTCTTGGCCACTTCAAATGTTTGGAATGATTAGACTTTCAATGGTTAGAAACATTAGTTTCCCTTTGTTCACCTTCTGCAACCATCAAGACTGTGGAGCAGTGCATTTTAGAAAATCACCTCAGTATTTCAAAATATGTCCACATTATAGCATGTTGGACAATGCATTTTACAAACAACTTCAGGTAAAAGAGAAATCAGCACAATCAAAGGAAATATTTGCATCTGACCACGTTCCACAAAGGCCAACTGGCCAGTCTGCTCTAAATATGGTAACATCAGCAGATGCTAGTAATTTAATTATGGATTTGTTCACCTACTAACTAATGCAAACTGGATATCTGCATCAACAAAACTTTGAACATTATTTGACACACTAGAAATTGTAAGTACCATAAAATGAATACAGTCGGACTCCAAATCGAACAGTTCATCTGGCTGGGATTTTACCTCATTATAAAGGAACAGAATGTGAACCCAACCAAAGTATCAGCAATACCTGGGTGCTGAGAGCAGGTTGTGCCTCCTTCACAGAACAGCTCATGTCGAGCCAGTGTGTGGCTCAGGGCCATGGAACACTGTCATTGTTGGAGTTCTTTCCAATTCAGCAGTTTTGTGTTCGGGTTAGGCTGCAACTCTTTATTCAAATCCACTCACTTGAGGTTCAGGACAGGGTAAAAAGGGTAAGGACGGGCTATGCACAATGAGAGTTGATCAATTTACTTCAGCAATTAATCAAAACCGTGTTCTTGCATGATCTGTTAATTATAACCAGCACCTTGCTTCAGCCTTAAAAAGAGCAGCATTTCAAATAGGTAACTGTGCAAACTACTACCTGCCAACAGCTCAACAACTGAACTCCCAGCTCCTGGGGCCTTGGAACAGAATTAACAGCAAGGAGGGTTTTGTGCTCGTATGCCTGACGGGGGTTTGGGTCGTCCCCAGCCTAGTTTTACCGATCATCTTCAGCTGTCGCCATATGATGCCTCAGCACAATCCAGGATTTTTAACCCCGTAGCTTTTTAAAGGCCATGGCCATGATTTTCAGCATTAGGTGTTAATTAAAGCAATGAATCTAAGTGGCCAGCAACTTAAGACAGAGGCAGGTACTTTATCCAGTCCTGCTTTACCTTATACTCCAGATCTGAAGAAAATGCCTGCCATGTCCTTTGCTTCTACAACAACAAAATCACCACTAATGCAGAACAAACACCTATGCTTATATAAGGCAAGTAACAAATGAAGGACTAGGGACTGGCACAACCTTGTCAGCCAATGATTGCTGTTATTCTGGCACTGTCCAAAGCTGCCAATCAGCAGAGGCAATGGGCCAGATCAGGCACAAGCAGAAGAAAGCATGCATAACATCAAGCACAGGTCAAGTGAAGCAAAGGAGGTGGAAAGGAGACAGAGGTCAGAAAAACATTTTGAAGGTATAATTGAAGTGTGAAAATTTCTTAGCCCTGGAATGTGGCGACTGAGGCAATTCCAGACACCATAGAAAGCCTGTCTCTCATGGAAAAGGTGGACATTGAACATTATGTGTGTGTCAATGCACAGTGTGACCTACAATGGAGTCAGTTACATTCTCACTCTTTAACATATTGTTCTCTTTGTTATTCTCAGCCACAGAGGATGTCTACTTCCGTACCAGAACTGACAGAAAGCTGTTTCAACCTTGCCGGCATGAAATCCAAGATGAAAGTGCAGCAAGTCCTCAGAGAGTGACTCTATGTTGACAAGGCTGCACTAACATTCCATACCAGAACATCTTCAGCAGCAAATGGACAGGCTCTCACACACGTATAAAATGTTTGGTTTGACCATAATGTAGAAAAATGTTATGGTCCAGGTTATTGCCGCTATCTGTCAACATATGTGACCTGGACATTGTTGATATCTTCACATTCCTAGGCTAATCTGTCACTCAATGCTGAAATCAACACACATTGCAAAGTCTGCAGCTGTAGTGCGCTAGTGGAGTAAATGAAGAGGGCAGACGCTGACAGCCGAGGGCGATGATCTCTAGAGGCCGCCTGTTTCCAGGGACAGTGGAAGAGGCGAGCAGAAACAAAAAGCGGCAGAGACCAGTGAGTCCTGCATCTTACCAGCCGAGGCTCCTGAGCCGCGCTAGGGGATGAATCGCTAATCCCTGCACAAGAACTGCGGTCTTACCGTCCACTCCGCCCCCCAGTCTGGCCAGGAAACTCGGCGGCTGCGGGCCCGGTGGACAGCGACTTTTCCGCTTCCTTCCGGCCCCATCTCCATCGCAACAGCTGAGGGCCAATCGTCAGCGAGATGCGCTCTCACGTGATCTCGCAGCCCCTCCCCCCCGCCTCCCGAATTTTCCCGCTCAAACCCGGCGCCACGAACCACTTCCGGTCCCACTAGCCCGAGCTCCGGTCGCTACCAGCTTCCCGCACTCGAGTTCTTTCCTCCTCCCTTCGGCTGTCCGGGAGCTGGATTTCATTCCAATCCCCGAGAGGGAGACACCCACGGATTAGCGCAGGGCGCTTAACATGCCCCAGTTCCATCAAGAGTGGCTGTTCAAATGTTGGGGTTAAGCCTTGCTTTGCCCAGTGGAGATGATTATCTGGTCATGGATGTTGCTGGGGCACCTGAGTGAAATTCACTAAAATAAGCAAAATGCTGCAGATGCTGGAATCTGAAATAAGATCAGGGGATGGGGAAAATTTAGCAGGTCTGGCAGCATCTATTAGGACAGAAAGCAGAGTTTTTGACTCTTCCCTGGAACCGAAGGAAGGGAGAATGTGTTAGAGGTGTAAGAGGTTGCAATAAGAACTAGCAACTCTAGGATCAAAATTCCTAAATGGTCTGGGGAGCAGCAGCATCTCTTTCGGTTGGACACGTTGCAGCCCTCAGGACCCAATGTTGAGTTCATCAACTTTAGATTGTGACCGTCACCATCTTAAGCCCCTTTTAAAAAAAAAATACATCGAAATATATATAGAAAATAGAAGCAGGAGGACGCCATTCGGGCCTGCTCCGCCATTCGTTATGATCCTGGCTGAACCATCAATTTCAATACCCTGATCGACCCCCCACCTTGATTCCTTTAGCCCCCTGTAGCTATATCTAATTTTTAAATTGAAATTACACAACATTCTGGCCTCAACTACTTTCTGTGGTACTGAATTACACAGATTCATTCCTCTGGGTGAAGAAGTTTCTCCTCATCTCAGTCCTAAAAGGTTTACCCCTTATCCTCAAACTACGACCTGTAGCCCTGGACTCCCCCACCATCAGGAACTTTATTTCTGAATCTACCCTGTCTAATCCTGTTAGAATTAATGCCATATAGGTTGCAACCCTCCACCCCCCCCCGCGCCCCCCGCCATCTGTCTTGTTCTTGGGGTTCCTACTTTTTGTTGCTGCAATCTCTCACAGCTTTAACACATTGTTCCTCCCTTCAGTTCTGATGAAGAGTCAAAGGACTCTAAATGTTCCCTCCGAAAAGATGTTGCGAGACTTGCTGAGTTTTTCTGGCATCCCCTGTTCTTGGCTGAATGCACGTTGATCGCTAGTGGAACCGACACCTCATATATTCCTAAACGTCAGCGATCAAAATTAATCAGATGTGAGGGAATTTATCTTTTCCACAATTTGCTGGGTATTTATACCAGACTCAAGGTAATGCATTGATCTGCTCTTTAGAGTTATTACTGGCCGTAGCACAGGAGGCCATTTGGCCTGTTATGTCTACACTAACTCTCCAAATTAGTAATTCACTTAGTGACATTCCCCCTTCCTCCAGCCAGTGTTGCTAATTGTGTTTCTCTTAATTTGGCTCTGAAGATGGCAGGTAGCCTTCCTTAATTCTAATTACGTTTTGCTCTAGAGTCGCCAGGCATCTTTCGACACCGCCACAAGGTTCAAAACCGAATACTGATCAAAGACTCGATACACCAGTTAGTAAGTTCAAACTCAATGCTCATTTATTTACACACACAGTCAAATATACTCATGCATAAAACTCCAGAAACTAAACTATCACTACTCTTAAAGCCTATACTTAGCTTCGGGCACCCACTCAGTCAGGGGAACAATGGCCGTTGTTCGGTTCTGAGGCTGCTGGGGTCGAACTGGTATGGAATAACAGCTAGGAGCGTCCGTCTCATAGCGTGCGTTGACCTTGGACTTCCTTGTTCTGATGTTGCTGTTGGGCAGGTCTCTCTTTGGTGAGAGCTGGAGCCACAAGAGAGCGATTCTCTCTTGGGAGATTCTTCTTATACCCCAAAGGGGCTTTGCGCGCTTTTGGGCCGGCCTTGAACTTGGCCCCAATTAATTGGGCCGTTTCCCAATCGTTCCTATCGATTTCCTCCATTAAAGGGGTGGGTGACCTGATGGCTGGGCATGTCCTAGGTGGCCGTTGGCCTGCTTTGTTCTGGCGCCGGGGTGTCTGCCTTGGTATCGTTTACTTAAATGTTACTCTTTTGTCCCCAGGGATGGCTCATTAGTATGGTAATGGTTTTGCAGAATCGGTCTTGTCTGGGAGCTACGGCTCCAATCAACATACAAACCCTGCATCTGCTTGCTTTCTCAGTATTGTCCATTTTCCCTGCAATCTTTGCACAGTGTCCATTTTGTAATCGGGAAGCGGCCATCCCAGATGGCTACACTCCCTCCTTGTGATCCTCAACGCGAAGCATGAAGGATCACATTACTGCGTTGTCTTCGTTCTCTGACCAAGCAGGGCACCCATAAGCAGTTCATGGGATCTACACTGCCCTATCCTATGAAACGCAATTTTCTTTACCTAAAATCATTTTACTTACATACATCAGTATAAAACTCTATGGGGCGCAATGACATTCAGGCATGCACTACAAAATAAAAAAACTGGAACCTCTAACTATCCTCAATAAACTATCCCCACTCAAACAATCAACAATAATTCTGCAACATTTTAAATGTACAAATAGCAGCAACACGAGTTTCTCTGGCCTGGCAGTCAGGCACAGAGGTTTACATTTCTTTATTGAATAAAATACACAAAGAGAAGCGGATGTACTTTAATTCATGTCAAGGGGTTCGAAGGTTTGGTGAAGTCCGAAAATAGGGGACCTAAATGTGTATCCCGGGGTGCGAGAGCGGTAGGCTCTCCTTCGCCATTTTCTGATTCTCAGTGCGTGAACGACACTGCAGAGTATCGCCAGTACTAAGAGGGCTTCCACTATGTAGGATAGTGAATACCAGGTGATAAACCTATCACACCAGGTTGGGGTATCGTTAACTGTCTTAGGCCTAACTATCTCGGGGTTCTGTGTATGGCAGGGGTGTGAATCATTCACGGCCTGTATGGTAGGGGTCAGGGGGGTAGTGTCCGTGAGCAACTGAAGGGATCCCGCTAAGATCCAGGTGAACATGAAGGTTGTCTTCATCTTTCTGTCTTCTTCTTTTTCTTCCTCTGGGGTTCCTGAGGTTCCGGAGTTCTATGGACACAAGCATAACATCTGTTATTATCTTGCTTAAGATCTTGTATGCCTGTCTGTCTGTCCTTTGTTGCCAATTACCCATTATGATTGGTCACCATCGGTGACTCCCTCATTTTATTTATTTTTTAAACCAAATATTTGGGACAAGACATCAGAGAAAAATACTGACATAGTGCGAGCTGTCTCGCAGCCTGTGTGATCTGACATCCTAGTGTTTGAGGATGTAAATAGCATACGGAAGCAATCTAAGGGTCGCCGAAAACAAACAATAGAATTTTGAACATAACGAGCCAAAATGGTGCGTATGGGCCGCGGCGGGTAAGAAATGGGTGGAATCCCCGGGTAGGACGGTGATCAGTGCCGTTTGTGCTCTACCCGAGCGTAGCTGACCAGCGGGGGGGTCCTCAGGCAGGGCGGAGACCAGTGCAGTTTCTCCACTGCCTGAGCGACCGGCAAGAACGGGTAAGAATGTGGTCGTCCTGGGGGGCGGCCTCTCGTGATCGAATCAGGAGAGTAGCTATGAGTGGTGTCTGTCGACAAACTAGTTCCTCTGAACGGTGGTCTGTCGACAAACTAGTTCCTCTGAACGGTTGTCTGGGGACAAATGTCTTCCATTAACAGTCATTGGGCGTCAAAAGGGTGGTGGCGTTGGGGCCATGAAAAACTTTTGAATTTTCAAACAACAAACATGTACATTAAACGAACAAACATGGTGCAGGTTCCATCAGGATACAGGACATCGTAGATCACATTTGGACTGGGGTGTAACTAGCATATGGAGGCAGTGTAGTGTGACCGAAGAAGAGAGGAAGGAGGAGCGAAACAAAAATGAAGTGACATTGCTGAGGTATCGCTGCCATGAGAAGTGGTGGGTAAGCACTCACAGTTTGCATGGGACAGCTGGGACCTTGCAGCTGCTGTGGGTTGTGTTCTCTTTCATATCCGGGGACTAGTCTAGCTGGTGGTGGGGGTCTCCTGCAATCTCGGGCGAAGTGTCCTGACTGCCCACAGTTGTAACATGACCCCTGGGGCACATATGGTGGATCAGGCTCTCTGGTGCATTGCTCCCTTGGGTATGGTTCCCTGGGTGGGGGGTTGGGCTGTTGGTGTTGTTGCTGGTTCTGGGGGGCTTGACATTCTCGTGCATAGTGTCCTAATTGTCCACAATTAAACACTCCTGGGATTTGGGTTGCTGTGGGCATTTACCCATGCGGGGTTCTGGTGCGTTTTAACTGGATTCATGTCTGCCTGCTCTTCCTCGGGTTTTGCAAATGCGGTTTTGCCTTGGATGGATTGTTCCCAAGCGCAGGACAATCTCTTCAAAACCCATTTCTCGTTGTGGGCCTCATCTGAGGGGTCGTAATTTGCGCAAGCTCTCCCTCCTGCGTCTGACGCATAAGAGACGAGGATTCAAGTCCATTTGGCCATGTTATCTGGGGACAATTGGGCGCGGGCTAACTCTCCGAAAACTGCTGTGACATGTATCCACAAGCGTCCAACAAACGCTGTGGGGTGCTCTGTCTTCTCTTGCCTACACTTGTTTAGGCCTACGGGGTCTCCTCTGTTATAGTCGATCGCACCTAGGATCACTGTGTGCATCTCTTGGAGTGTGCCTCCTCCTACATTCTGTGACCACAGAGTCCCTTGCAATTTCCAATACAGGAACATTGGTGATCACAGCTTTCAGGCAGTCAAAAGCCTGTTGAAAGTCCACTGTCCATTGAAATTTTTTAGGTTTCTTTAGCAAGCCCATCAGTGGAGTAATCACACCACAAAACGTTTGCACAAAGGTTCGATCAAATTCATTCATGTCAAGAGATCGTATTATTTCCCTTCGTCTCGAGGGTATCGGAAACTCCGCAAGGAAAGTGATTCAAGCTTCTCCAAATTCACTTTCGGCTAGGTTCATCACCAAACCCACCTCCTGAAGTCGATCGATGTTTTAAATGTTCTTTCCATGTCCGGAAGTTGAAAATAAAAGAAGATTGTCCGAATTTCTCAATGCAATCCCTCAAACGTGCAATAGAACATAGAACAATACAGCGCAGGACAGGCCCTTCGGCCCACGATGTTGCACCGAAACAAAAGCCATCTAACCTACACTATGCCATTATCATCCATATGTTTATCCAATAAACTTTTAAATGCCCTCAATGTTGGCGAGTTCACTACTGTAGCAGGTAGGGCATTCCACGGCCTCACTACTCTTTGCGTAAAGAACCTACCTCTGACCTCTGTCCTATATCTATTACCCCTCAGTTTAAAGTTATGTCCCCTCGTGCCAGCCATATCCATCCGCGGGAGAAGGCTCTCACTGTCCACCCTATCCAACCCCCTGATCATTTTGTATGCCTCTATTAAGTCTCCTCTTAACCTTCTTCTCTCCAACGAAAACAACCTCAAGTCCATCAGCCTTTCCTCATAAGATTTCCCCTCCATACCAGGCAACATCCTGGTAAATCTCCTCTGCACCCGCTCCAAAGCCTCCACGTCCTTCCTATAATGCGGTGACCAGAACTGTACGCAATACTCCAAATGCGGCCGTACCAGAGTTCTGTACAGCTGCAACATGACCTCCCGACTCCGGAACTCAATCCCTCTACCAATAAAGGCCAACACTCCATAGGCCTTCTTCACACCCCTATCAACCTGGGTGGCAACTTTCAGGGATCTATGTACATGGACACCTAGATCCCTCTGCTCATCCACACTTTCAAGAACTTTACCATTAGCCAAATATTCCGCATTCCTGTTATTCCTTCCAAAGTGAATCACCTCACACTTCTCTTCATTAAACTCCATTTGCCACCTCTCAGCCCAGCTCTGCAGCTTATCTATATCCCTCTGTAACCTGCTACATCCTTCCACACTATCGACAACACCACCGACTTTAGTATCGTCTGCAAATTTACTCACCCACCCTTCTGCGCCTTCCTCTAGGTCATTGATAAAAATGACAAACAGCAACGGCCCCAGAACAGATCCTTGTGGTACTCCACTTGTGACTGTACTCCATTCTGAACATTTCCCATCAACCACCACCCTCTGTCTTCTTTCAGCTAGCCAATTTCTGATCCGCATCTCTAAATCACCCTCAATCCCCAGCCTCCGTATTTTTTGCAATAGCCTACCGTGGGGAACCTTATCAAACGCTTTGCTGAAATCCATATACACCACATCAACTGCTCTACCCTCGTCTACCTGTTCAGTCACCTTCTCAAAGAACTCAATAAGGTTTGTGAGGCATGACCTACCCTTCACAAAGCCATGCTGACTATCCCAGATCATATTATTCCTATCTAGATGATTATAAATCTTGTGTCTTATAATCCCCTCCAAGACTTTACCCACTACAGACGTGAGGCTCACCGGTCTATAGTTGCCGGGGTTGTCTCTGCTCCCCTTTTTGAACAAAGGGACCACATTTGCTGTCCTCCAGTCCTCTGGCACTATTCCTGTAGCCAATGATGACATAAAAATCAAAGCCAAAGGTCCAGCAATCTCTTCCCTGGCCTCCCAGAGAATCCTAGGATAAATCCCATCAGGTCCCGGGGACTTATCTATTTTCAGCCTGTCCAGAATTGCCAACACCTCTTCCCTACGTACCTCAATGCCATCTATTCTATTAGCCTGGGGCTCAGCATTCTCCTCCACAACATTATCTTTTTCCTGAGTGAATACTGACGAAAAATATTCATTTAGTATCTCGCCTATCTCTTCAGACTCCACACACAATTTCCCATCCCTGTCCTTGACTGGTCCTACTCTTTCCCTAGTCATTCGCTTATTCCTGACATACCTATAGAAAGCTTTTGGGTTTTCCTTGATCCTTTCTGCCAAATACTTCTCATGTCCCCTCCTTGCTCGTCTTTGCTCTCTCTTTAGATCCTTCCTCGCTACCTTGTAACTATCCATCGCCCCAACCAAAACTTCACACTTCATCTTCACATAGGCCTCCTTCTTCCTCTTAACAAGAGATTCCACTTCCTTGGTAAACCACGGTTCCCTCGCTCGACGCCTTCCTCCCTGTCTGACCGGTACATACTTATCAAGAACACGCAGTAGCTGATCCTTGAACAAGCCCCACTTATCCAGTGTGCCCAACACTTGCAGCCTACTTCTCCACCTTATCCCCCCCAAGTCACATCTAATGGCATCATAATTGCCTTCCCCCAGCTATAACTCTTGCCCTGCGGTGTATACTTATCCCTTTCCATCATTAACGTAAACGTCACCGAATTGTGGTCACTGTCCCCAAAGTGCTCTCCTACCTCCAAATCCAACACCTGGCCTGGTTCATTACCCAAAACCAAATCCAACGTGGCCTCGCCTCTTGTTGGCCTGTCAACATATTGTTTCAGGAAACCCTCCTGCACACACTGTACAAAAAACGACCCATCTATTGTACTCGAACTATATCTTTTCCAGTCAATATTTGGAAAGTTAAAGTCTCCCATAATAACTACCCTGTTACTTTCGCTCATATCCAGAATCATCTTCGCCATCCTTTCCTCTACATCCCTAGAACTATTAGGAGGCCTATAAAAAACTCCCAACAGGGTGACCTCCCCTTTCCTGTTTCTAACTTCAGCCCATACTACCTCAGAAGAAGAGTCCTCATCTAGCATCCTCTCCACCACCATAATACTGCTCTTGACTAGCAGCGCCACACCTCCCCCTCTTTTGCCTCCTTCTCTGAGCTTACTAAAACACCTAAACCCCGGAACCTGCAACATCCATTCCTGTCCCTGCTCTATCCATGTCTCCGAAATGGCCACAACATCCAAGTCCCAGGTACCAACCCATGCTGCCAGTTCCCCTACCTTGTTTCGTATACTCCTGGCATTGAAGTAGACACACTTCAAACCACCTACCTGAACACTGGCCCCCTCCTGCGACGTCAAATCTGTGCTCCTGATCTCTATACTCTCATTATCCCTTACCCTAAAACTACAATCCAGGTTCCCATGCCCCTGCTGCATTAGTTTAAACCCCCCCAAAGAGCACTAACAAATCTCCCCCCCAGGATATTTGTGCCCCTCAGGTTCAGATGTAGACCATCCTGTCTGTAGAGGTCCCACCTTCCCCAGAAAGAGCCCCAGTTATCCAAAAATCTGAATCCCTCCCGCCTGCACCATCCCTGTAGCCACGTGTTTAAATGCTCTCTCTCCCTATTCCTCATCTCACTATCACGTGGCACGGGCAACAACCCAGAGATAACAACTCTGTTTGTTCTAGTTCTGAGCTTCCATCCTAGCTCCCTGAAAGCCTGCCTGACATCCATGTCCCCTTTCCTAACTATGTCGTTAGTGCCAATGTGGACCACGACTTGGGGCTGCTCCCCCTCCCCCCTAAGGACCCGGAAAACACGATCCGAGACATCACGTACCCTTGCACCTGGGAGGCAACATACCAAATGTGAGTCTCTCACGCTCCCACAAAATCTCCTATCTGTGCCCCTGACTATAGAGTCCCCAATTACTAATGCTCTGCTCCTCTTCCCCCTTCCCTTCTGAGCAACAGGGACAGACTCCGTGCCAGAGGCCCGTACCCCATGGCTTACCCCTGGTAAGTCGTCCCCCCCACAAGTATCCAAAGCGGTATACTTGTTTCTCAGGGGAACGACCGCAGGGGATCCCTGCACTGACTGCTTTTTCCCAGTCCCTCTTACAGTTACCCACCTATCTCCAATCTTTGGTGTAACTAATTCCCTGAAGCTGCTATCTATGACCCCTTCTGCCTCCCGAATGATCCGAAGTTCTTCCAACTCCAGCTCCAGTTCCCTAACTCGGTCTTGGAGGAGCTGGAGATGGCAGCACTTCCTGCAGGTAAAATCAGCAGGGACACTAACTGCATCCCTCACCTCAAACATCCTGCAGGAGGAACATTGCACTCCCTTCCCTGCCATTCCTCTAACTTTCTACCAAGATCTGGCTTTTAATAAAATTAAATTTTTATAAAAAATAATAATAATATAATAAAATATGGTACTTACCACAGACCAATGGGTTTTATTATTAGGTTAGAGGAGGAGGGCGGGTGGGAGACACTACACGTGTAGTGTCTCGGGTTTCCTCTCCACCAGAATTTATTGGTGAGGGTCTTCCCAGACGTCCGCGGGTCGACTTCCTGTTCCCGCCTAAAAAACTAATTTAAAAAAAAAAGAAAAATTCTCAGCTCCTGCTGAAATTGACTAACCAGCCAGCTCCACTCCCGCCGAAATCGACTGGCCTGCCCCTGCAAAGACAAGTGCTTATAAAGGTTGACTTACCTCCCAGCAAACTCCTTCCGCAATGCTCCCGCTGAAACTGACTCACCAGCTGTTCTCACGCCGAAATCGACTGGCCTGCCCCTGCAAAGACAAGTGCTTTTAAAGGTTGACTTACCTCCCAGCAACCTCCTTCCGCAATGCTCCCGCTGAAACTGACTCACCAGCTGTTCTCACGCCGAAATCGACTGGCCTGCCCCTGCAAAGACAAGTGCTTTTAAAGGTTGACTTACCTCCCAGCAACCTCCTTCCGCAATGCTCCCGCTGAAACTGACTCACCAGCTGTTCTCACGCCGAAATCGACTGGCCTGCCCCTGCAAAGACAAGTGCTTTTAAAGGTTGACTTACCTCCCAGCAACCTCCTTCTGCAATGCTCCCGCTGAAACTGACTCACCAGCTGTTCTCACGCCGAAATCGACTGGCCTGCCCCTGCAAAGACAAGTGCTTTTAAAGGTTGACTTACCTCCCAGCAACCTCCTTCCGCAATGCTCCCGCTGAAACTAACTCACCAGCTGTTCTCACGCCAAAATCGACTGGCCTGCCCCTGCAAAGACAAGTGCTTTTAAAGGTTGACTTACCTCCCAGCAACCTCCTTCCGCAATGCTCCCGCTGAAACTGACTCACCAGCTGTTCTCACGCCGAAATCGACTGGCCTGCCCCTGCAAAGACAAGTGCTTTTAAAGGTTGACTTACCTCCCAGCAACCTCCTTCCGCAATGCTCCCGCTGAAACTGACTCACCAGCTGTTCTCACGCCAAAATTGACTGGCCTGCCCCTGCAAAGACAAGTGCTTTTAAAGGTTGACTTACCTCCCAGCAACCTCCTTCCGCAATGCTCCCGCTGAAACTAACTCACCAGCTGTTCTCACGCCGAAATCGACTGGCCTGCCCCTGCAAAGACAAGTGCTTTTAAAGGTTGACTTACCTCCCAGCAACCTCCTTCCGCAATGCTCCCGCTGAAACTGACTCACCAGCTGTTCTCACGCCGAAATCGACTGGCCTGCCCCTGCAAAGACAAGTGCTTTTAAAGGTTGACTTACCTCCCAGCAACCTCCTTCCGCAATGCTCCCGCTGAAACTGACTCACCAGCTGTTCTCACGCCGAAATCGACAGTATAAGAGTCCGTTCTTGTAACTGCATTCACCTATCGATAGTCCACACACAACCGTTGGGTACCATCTGATCTAGGTGCCATCACTATGGGTGAGCTCCATTGGCTGCAACCCACTTCAATTATGCCATTTTTAAGCATACTCTCAATTTCTTTGTTAACCTGTGCCAATTTTAAAGGATTAAGTCTATACGGATGTAGTTTGATAGGAACAGCATTTCCCACATCTACATCATGTATAGCCATTTTAGTACTTCCCAATTTATCTCTCCAAACTTGCCCATGTGATATCAATAACTCTTTCAGGTCAGTTTGTTTTTCCTCTGGAAGGTAACTTAACAACTCATCCCAATTTTTAAGAACATCCTAATTTTCCAATTTAATTTGAGGTATGTCAAATTCACAGTCATCTGGATTTGGTTCATCACTTTGAGTTAGAATCATTAAAACCTCCTTCTTCTCTCCTTCCCTTTCAAAGTACCTTTTAAGCATATTCACATGACGCACTCGGTGAGTGTTCCTTCTATCTGGTGTTTTTACCACATAATTCACCTCACTTAATTTCCTTTCAATCTGATACGGTCCACAAAACCTAGCTTTTAAAGGCTCCCCTACCACTGGTAACAACACTAAAACTTTATCCCCACTGGCAAAACTACGAACTTTGGATTTCTTGTCCGCTACCCGTTTCATCACATTTTGTGCAACTTTCAAATGTTGTCTAGCCAATTCACCTGCTCTATTTAATCGTTCCCTAAAATTTGACACGTAATCCAATAGTGTAATTTCCGATTTCTCACCCACCAATTTTTCCTTCATCAATTTAAGTGGTCCTCTTACCTCAGGACCGAAGATTAGTTCAAAAGGACTAAATTTGGTAGACTCATTAGGTGCATCGCTAATTGCAAACAATACATATGGAATTCCTTTATCCCAATGCTCTGGATAATCTTGTCAAAATGCTCTCAACATTGTCTTTAATGTCTGATGCCACCGTTCTAACGCTCCCTGCGATTCTGGATGGTACGCAGTTGATTTAAATTATTTTATTCTTAAGCTATCCATAACTTCTTTGAATAACTTTGAAGTAAAATTCATTCCTTGATCTGATTGAATTTCTATGGGTAGTCCATATCTGGTAAAGAATTTAAGTAACTCCTCCACAATCCTTTTAGCTGTAATATTACGTACTGGAATGGCCTCTGGAAACCTAGTAGACACATCTATTACAGTCAAAAGATATTGATTCCCACTTTTTGTTTTAGGAAGCGGTCCAATCAATCGATTAGGACCCTTGTAAAAGGTTCCTCAAATGCTGGAATGGGTATTAAGGGCGCTGGTTTTATCACTGCTTGAGGTTTCCCTATCACTTGACATGTGTGACATGATTGACAAAATTTAACTACATCTTTATGTAGTCCAGGCCAATAAAAATGTTTCTGGATTTTAGACTGAGTTTTCCTTATTCCCAAATGACCTCCCACTGGTACCTCATGTGCAACTCGCAACACCTCCTTTCTATACCCTACCGGCAATACTACTTGATAAACTTCTGCCCACTTTTCATCTGCCTGCATATGTACAGGTCTCCATTTTCTCATCAAGACATCAATTTTATGGTAATAACACTCTGGTATACACTCAGATTCCTCTTCCGTATATGCTTTCTGATATATCCGTTTTATTTCTACATCTTTCTGTTGTAACTCCGCCAATTTTCCTGAACTAAATATATCCGCCTCATCCTCCACCTGTTCTTGTTCTTTTTCAACCATCTGATCAAAAATCGCTTCTGATAATTGCACTTCAACTTCATCTTCACTCTTTGATTTCTCCTCTTGTCTTAACCCATCTTTGCGACCTTGGTACTGCACAATCCGGAAAAATCCCAGGATATTCGTCCTTCAACACTTCAGTTGACTGATTTTTCACTGGCTTATCAACCACAGTGGGCATCACTCCCACCTGCAATCCAGCTATATCATTACCCAATATAAATTGTATTCCTGGACAAGATAGTTTATCTATTACTCCTACTACCACTTCACCACTCTTCACTGGACTTTCCAACCTTACCTTATATAATGGAACGCTACTCCTCTCACCCTGAATTCCACATATCACCACCTTTTTTGGCAACATTCTTCCCAAACTACATAATTCCTCATCTCTTACCATTAAAGATTGACTAGCCCCTGTATCTTTTAAAATTGTGACTGCTTTACCTGCTCCTCCTGAGACACATGAGTAAACTTTACAAACGCAAGTAAATTCTTTAAAGTCATCTGGCACCTTCTTAACAATTACTTCTTGAACAGGATGTACAATCGTTTGCACCTCTTTCGCTTCCCTTGGGCTTTCCTTTACCACTCTACCAAACCCCACTGTCTTATCCTGTTTTACCACATCAGCCTTCCCAGTGCTTTTCTTCCACCACCAACACTGTGACCCTACATGGCCTTGTTTATTACAGTGAAAACATCTGAAACTTTTCATTTCTTTTCCACCCTCCTGGATTTCTTTTTTAATCTGAGGTACACTTCTCTTTATTGTCTCCCATCAGATCACCTTTACCTTTACCACTTGAGTATTTCTCATGTCCCCAGTTTCTATCCCTCACCGGCTGAAACTGATGTCGGAAACCAATCTTTGATTTATGAACTAATTCATAATCATCTGCCATTTCTGCCGCTAATCTCGCAGTTTTAACCCTCTGTTCTTCCACACGAGTTCTCACTACATCAGGAATTGAATTTTTAAACTCCTCCAAAAGTATAATTTCTCTGAGAGTTTCATACGTTTGGCCTATTTTCAAAGCCCTTATCCACCTATTAAAATTACTCTGTTTGAGCCTTTCAAACTTATTGTACATTTGACCAAATTCTTTCCTTAAATTTCTAAACCTTTGACTGTAAGCTTCAGGCACTAGCTCATATGCACTTAAGATGGATTTCTTCACCTCCTCATAAGTCAGATACCTCCTCTGGTAGTGATGCAAACACTTCACTCGCTCTACCTACCAGCTTTGTTTGAATCAGTAACACCCACATGTCCTGTGGCCATTTCACTTGTTTAGCTACCTTCTCAAATGAAATGAAAAAGGCTTCCACTTCCTTCTCGTCAAACCTTGGCAATGCTTGGACATATTTAAATAGATTCCCACCAAGCCTTCGACTATGACGCTCTTTCTCACTATCCTCATCACTATCATCCAACTGTACGTTTCCCGTTACGTCTGCCAATTTTAACTGACTGTCATGTTTCATGGCCATTTTCTGAAGTTCAAACTCCCTCTCTTTACCTTTTTCCCTGATCTGTATCTCCCTTTCTTTTTCTTTTTGTTCTGCTAGGGCTATTCTTTCCTTTCTCCTTTCTTCTTACTCCTTTTCTTTTTCCTCTCTCTCTTTCTCTTTCTTTTTCCTCTCTCTCTCTCTTTCTCTTTCTTTTTCCTCTCTCTCTATTTCTCTTTCTTTTTCCTCTCTCTCACTCTCGTATTCAAGCCGCTTTAATTCTTTCTCATGTTCCATTTGTTTAATTTGCAAATGAATTTTTGCCATTTCCAACGAGTGAAACTCTATCTCAGGCAATTTTAAATGCTTAACCACTGCCATAATTACCTCATCTTTTCACATTTTGTCAGGTAATGTTAACTGCAATGTTCTTGCCATATGTAACAGTCTGCTTTTCGTTTCTGTCCAGAAGGTACTACGTGTGACATTCTTCACCCCAAAAAACTTCTGAGCCTCTGAAAGAGCCATTGTTCACAACACTCTCCCCACTTAAACTAAAATACCACACCGGAAAAGCAACAATCTTTCACTGTCTTTAAGTTCACAAAAGCCAATCCAATAGATAGACTTTTATCCCCCTCGAGCCCCCAATTGTTATGGGCGAGGCGTTTTGAGAACCCCAAAATGTATCATGGCGTTCAACCAACCTCTCCCTTTAATGTATTTGTTGCTTTTTCTAGCACACAGCTTGTTCCCTAGGTGTGGGATTCCAATTATGGACACGTAGGTTTTTAAACACAAAACAATGTTTATTCCATGAACTCAACTTAACATCTTAAATAAACATTGGATCTCTTAACACCCCTTACTTCAAAGATAACTCAGAAAATATTGCAACAGTAAATAATTCCTCAAAATGTTCCTTCAAACTTCCAAGAGACTTAACTCCTTTAAACAGAATCACATCAGGTTAAAGGCTTTACTATTATGAGTTTAAATCACCCAAATGATCCAGAGATAGTCTTTCATGGCAGAGATCCAGCTCACTGCAAACACAGACACTCCCCAAGCTCTTTTCAAACTGCAAAACAAAACTGCAAAATGGCTGATCTGACCACTCTCTGACATCACTGTTTTCTTAAAGGTATAATGCTTAAACATCCATGTCTTAAAGGTACTCTCACATGACAGAAGGCTGATGTGGTAAAACAGGATAAGACAGTGGGGTTTGTTAAAGTGGTCAAGGAAAACCCAAGTGAAGAGAAGGAGGTGCAAAAGATTGTACAGCCTGATCAAGAGGTGATTGAAGAGAAAGTGCCAGATCTTTTTAAAGAATTTACTTGTGTGGGTGAAGTTTTTTCATGTGTATCAGGAGGAGCAGGTAATGAAGTCATAATTTTAAGAGATACGGGAGCTAGTCAATCTTTGATGGTAAGAGATGAGGCGTTATGTAGTCTGGGAAGAATGTTGCCAGAAAAAATGGTAATATGTGAAATTCAGGGTGAGAGGAGTAGTGTTCCATTATATGAGGTAAGGTTGGAAAGTCCAGTGAAGACTGGTGAAGTGGTAGTAGAAGTAATAGAGAAACTCCCTTGTCCAGGAATACAGTTTATCTTGGGTAATGATATAGCTGGATCACAGGAGGAAGTGATGCCTACTGTGGTTGATAAGCCAGTGGAAAATCAGACAACTGAAGTGTTGAAGGACGAATATCCTGGGATTTTTCCGGATTGTGACAGGTTAAGACAAGAGGAGAAATCAAAGAGTGAAGATGAAGTTGAAGTGCATGTATGATTTGTCAAAGGAATAATCGGTGATAGTGGACATGTTTTCACGGTGGGTGGAGGCTTTTCCAACCAAAAGAGACGATGCTAGAACAGTGGTAAATATTCTGTTAAAGGAAATAATACCTAGGTTTGGGATACCAATGGGTATTAACAGTGACAGGGGAACTCATTTCACTAGCAAATTGACCAAAGCCCGAACAGAAGCCATGGGATTTGATTGGAAATTGCATATCCATTATCAGCCACAATCCTCAGGATTGGTGGAAAGGGCGGATGGAATAATTAAAACTGCAGTTACAAAAGTGTGTCAACAAAATGGGTTGCTCTGGCCAGATGCCATACCCATAGTAATGTATGCCCTGAGAAATCA
Organism: Scyliorhinus torazame; assembly: GCF_047496885.1. NCBI lineage: Eukaryota > Metazoa > Chordata > Chondrichthyes > Carcharhiniformes > Scyliorhinidae > Scyliorhinus > Scyliorhinus torazame. The sequence continues at coordinate 162,513,338 of NC_092717.1, read as the reverse complement.
GAGAAATCGTAATACGGGTTTAACCCCGTATGAAATATTAACCCATGACAACTGGAACTAAACACCCAATGATTCCAGCGGCAGTAGCCTTAATATGGGCAGATGAGGCATCACTAAAGTATGCCCAGGCCATGTGTGAAACCGCTGAAAAGAAAACATGAAAAGGTGTGACAGGCTCAGGTGCATCCAAAAGAGGGAAATACACACCCTTTAAACCTGGAGATCAAGTATATGTGAAAGCACTAAACAAAGATTATATTTCTCCTAGGTGGAATGGACCCTACCAAGTGCTGCTAACAACCCGAACAGCCGTTAAAGTAAAAGAAAAGCCAGATAGGATCCACGCAACTCGTGTAAACTACATCATATGGAACTTTGAGAGTACTAGTTAGGCGCTAACCTGAAGAGAATGATGGAGTTGATGTTTTTATATTATCATATTAATCCAACATCATGTAGAGGGTAAACTGCATACTAACACCTTAATATACATGTCTCACTCTTACGCAGAGAGGGTAAATAAATTCAGTTGTTGGGTTTGCACACAAATTCCCAGATGCTCGGGGGAGGGCATCCCCGTGAGATCCATCCCATTCACCAGTAACGAGATAGCAGAGTGGGCTCTAAGACGGAATAATACAGGGCATGGGGAAGATACACAGGATATGTTAGAATGGCGATTAGCTGGATACGATATGAATAGGGTTAAAGGATGGTGGTGGCCTAGATTTAATGTGACACGCCAGCCACCCTGTTTGATCCTTCCCAATTATCCTGGAGTCCCAAAAAGAAGTATATGCTTTAAGAATCATAAAATATATGGGACCTACCCAGTCGGCACGAGTCAGTGCGACCAGACCTTGAATTCGCAACCCCTTATGTTCCACCTTACAGTTAAAGGACTATTCATCTTTGACTGGTCAGCGGTTGAAAATCGAACTAGTGGAGGAAGGGGATTGATTCGATTTATGATGACTGATAGTAAAGGAAACCTGACCGCATATAACGGCACATATTTTATCTGTGGCCATACCAGAAAATTGGGAAGGCTGCTGCTATTTGGGATACGTAGTCACTTATGTGCATCACATTCAGCAATTGCAGGACCATCCCCATCACAGGATGACACAAAGTGTTATGACATGGGCACAAATGCTGCGAATAATGATACCACCATTAGGAATAGCCACTAATGCATATGAACTACACGAATTACGAGACATCCTTGAGCAGGTAGCTAATGACATTGCAGAAGCTGTTAACCAGATAGAAACTGAGATGTTTGCTATAAGACCGGTTGCCCTGCACAATAGAATGGCTCTTGATTTCTTGTTAGCTGAAAAGGGAGGCACTTGACTGTTGCACATACATCCCTGATAACTCAGAGAAAATTGATAATCTGATGGATCACATTCGTAGAGAGGTAACAAGATTACACGAAAATGAGGGATGGGACTTTGGCTTTGGATGGTCGGATCGTCAGGACAGAGGATTGTGTTCTGGATTATAATCGCCATTGTAATCTTGATTGTCGTATGGTTCCTGTTTTAATGTTGCGCAAGATATTTTTAATTTACGAACACGGGAACAGCCCTAGCCACCTTGCCTCCTCGCTACCAGGCTCATAACATGCAGGAAACTGTCATACGTCCGTTCTCCTTACATTATAAACCACCCTTCTCTACGGAGGACACGACAATTTACTGAAAGGTGTTGATCAAAAGATCAACAAGGAGGGAATTGTGGAAGGGAAATTAACATAAATGAAATACTGCTGAAATATTCTAGTTTCGGCCTTATTATGAAATACATTGTCCTCCGAAAGATAACAAAGCCAAGGGCAAGAACATACGTACTACGTATTTCATCGTACGTACTTTACAAGGTCTATTTAATATAAACATGCCTGTTTACTTCAGATTATAAAAATATGCTGTCTTCAATCGAATCTCAGAGTGTGGGGTGCCCTGGCGTTGCAGCTAGAACACTCTCTCTCCGCAAATATATTTGTGTAAATAAATTTCCTTAAATCGAACCGCAAGGAATTTGTCTTTATTATGATTTCCACGACAAATCTCATGCAGTATAAATTGTTGTTTCCTTTACAATTGATATTTTTGCTAATCTGTCGTGATAACTGCAAAATGAAAAGTTTCAACAGCATCTGCATATACTGAGGTATATGTTGCTGTGCGGGTGAAGGGGTTATATGAGGCCTGTGAAAGTGTTGCCTCACAGTGCTGCACTTTCCTCTGAGGACTCATCAGCTTCCTCCTATTCCTACTCCTTTTTCACCTTCAAAGTACTTGTGGGAGGTGAAAGACATGAATTAGCACTAACCTTGGGAAAGCATCCAAAATTTAAATTGTGCAGAGCTTGAGATTTCAGTTAGGAGTGGCAGTAATTCAGTGTGAGTGAGCATTATGTGCAAAGTGGCAGTGTGATACCTAATGCTGTCATCAGGTATTTGTAAAGCCCAACTCTTCATTGTTCATGTCAATTACTCAGACACTGTGCTGATCTCCTCTGCAGCGGTTAGGGTGGCTGAGCAGTTCTCCTGCTTCTCCCTGGAGCTGTGCAAAGAGAGAAAGCAGATTTGTGAGCTTGAGAAGTGAGGTGTGTGGTGATGATGGAATGACAATATGTGTACACAGCGACCCGGAGGAATGGATGTGAGATGGCACAAAGATGAAGCTCAGTGTGAATGCTAGCTGTTGACTTGAGGGGATGCCTTGAGAGAGAATAAATAAGTACATGGTGTGTTGTTTTGAGGAGTGCTGCGCAGGAGAATGCTGGGCAAGTTGAGAGTCTGGGGTTTAACACTTGAAAATGGGATGTCACTCATTCTCTACCCTTAAGAGTCTATTAAACCTACTGTGTCACTGTGTCCATATTCCCGGGACATGCTGCTGACTGTTTCTGTGGCTTCCAGCCACGTATATTTGGTTTGCAAGTCGGCCTCTTGCTCCCAGCCACAGGAAACAGTGCTTTTTAGGAGCCCTCCCTGCTTCGAGGACCACTTTCATGTAAGAGTAGGAGAAGTAGGATGTGTGGAGGTGGTGAGGGAGTGGGAGTGGGTGCGGGTGGCAGTCTTCCCACGTCTCAATTTCATTCTTTTCCTTGCAGATCTGTTCAGATCCAATGCAGTATGTGGCCATTCTGACCACTCCAGCAACAGCCACGTTCCTAAACTGCTGCTTTCCCTGTTGCCAGCTAATCAGTCCCATTTAAATTCCACCCCTCTGTATGAGGCAGCCATTTACATCTACTTTCTGTAACCAAGAGCACTGTATTCCCTCTTCACGTTATGGTCTCCTCTATATTGGTAAAACAAACAAATCTAGTTATTGATTTACTGAACAACTCAGTTCTGATCAGAAGACAGCTGTCACTTGCCAAGTCAATTCTACTCTCACTCTGCGGGCGAAATTCCCCCCCCCCCCCCCCCCCCCCCCCCAATGCCGAGTGGGAGAATCGCCGGGGTGAATTGTGCCACATCACCCCGACACCCGCACGCGATTCTCCCACCCCCCCCCCCCCCCAAAACCAGCGCTGCGAGAATCGCGCCGGGCCGCTCGGAGAACTGCCGCAAACAGCGAGCGCCGATTCTCCGGCCCAGATGGGCCGAGCAGCCGGCGAAAAAAATGACAGTCCCGCCGGCGCCGTCCACCCCTGGTCGCTGCCGCCGGGAACTGTGCGGGAATGCTGGGGGTGGGGGGCGGCCTGTGCGGGGGTGGGGGGTTGGTGGGGGAGGGGGGTTCCTCCACCGGGGGCCCTCCGATGGGGTCTGGCCCGCGATTGGGACCCACCGATCGGCGGGCCGGCCTCTTCCCCCCCCCCCCCGGGCCTACCTCCTTCCGCGGCCAGCCCCAGAACCCCAGCGCCATGTTGATGAGGAGCCGGCACGCGTAAGAAGTTCCCCGCGCATGCTCAGGATGGCGCAGCCCAACTGCGAATGCTAGGAATGAGCTGGCCCAACTGCGCATGCACAGGTTGGCAGGGCACCCATTTGGCGCCGCGTCAGGAGGCTGGAGCGGCGTGAACCACTCCAGCGCCGTGCTGGCCAGAATCTGTCATAACTGGGCCCGGTTCGTGCCGTCGTGAAACACGACGGCGTTCACGACGGCGCAGGCACTTAGTCCCGGGAGCGGAGAATCCCGCCCTGCATCTTTGGGCTTCTACCCTGCTCCAGCAAAACAAAGCAGAAGCTTGAGGAACATCTTTTTGCTGGGTACTTTGTGAAAGTATTGACTTTTAACCACATCTGACCTGGGCTAAAACGCACAAATACTCAGGCAGTTAGTGTTGGCATTGTGGGATATGTGTGTGCTAGTGTTTCCAGGGCTATGGGAGAAATCCAGTTGGTAATGGAGATGACAATCACAGTTCGAACATGACTGTTTGACCTTAGTATCAACCTGCTTCCTTTTTCCAATTTCCAGCTCAATCTGACCAATTTTCCATGATTCTCTTTCTACTCGTCCCCTTTAGTTATTCTCTGGTCATAAATGCCTTTTATTTCTTTGATTTATCTCTTCATGTCTTCTTTTGGATGTGTTTCTGAGGACTGGAGAGTGGCTAATGTAATATTCATTTCTGAAAAGAGCTTTGTTGCTAATTTCATGCTTGTCATTTTATCATTTCCGCTCCTTCACTCAGCTCTCAACAGGTGTATCACCCTTTTCAAAATAAAATTTTGCATTGGCCACGCTCCTGTCCTCAGGAACACATCCAAACTCAATAGAAATGCAATTTGTAAAGTCTCTGCCATTTCTTCCTGTATACCACACAGGATCCTATGGTTATGGCACTTTGCCCTCATTTATCAAACCAATTTTCTTTTGTTTATTCTGTTTCTAATCCCACCTTTGACAAATTTATAACTTATCGCCTCCCCAATATCCTTCTCTGTTGAAAACACTTATATGAAATAACTCATTCAATAATAATAATATTTATTATTGTCACAAGTAGGCTTACATTAACACTGCAGTGAAGCTACTGTGAAAATCCCCTAGTCGCCACAATCCGGCACCTGTTCGGGTACAAAAGGAGAATTCAGAATGTCCAATTCACCTTACCGCACGAGTTTGAGGACCTGTGGGAGGAAACCGGAGCACCCGGAGGAAACCCACGCAGACACGGGGAGAATGTGCAAACTCCATACAGACAGTGATCCAAGCTGGGAATCGAACCTGGGACCCTGGAGCTGTGAAGCAACCGTGCTAACCACTGTGCTACCATGCCACCCATTAATACTATCAATTTCCATTTATCCTTCAAACTCACAAACCTCTCCTCTCAGGGATCGACAATTGATCATTCTCATTACACATTTATGAAAATGTTACTGCTAATTTTAATATATATTTTAATACTCTCTTTATACTCCTTTTTTTCCCCTCCTTATCCCTCTAAACCTTATTCTTTATTTTTTTTCTGGTTAGCAGACCAATAGGCTCCATATAATATCCCTTTGCCTTTGTGTTTAGTTTGTTTCTAATCTTTTCAGTTATCTAAAGTTGGACATGGTTTCCTTTTTTAGAAATAGTACCTATTTATTCTGTACCTTTTAATTTACTTTCTGGAAATATTTTATTGTTGGTTTATAACCCTGTGTGCTAATTTTTCTTTCCAGCTTATCTCAGCTAATTCACTCCCCCAACTTCCTAAAATCAGCCCCATTTGAAAATGAAACCCGTGGGTGGGATTTTCGGGTCGCGCCTGACCAGCGATGAGAAACTCCATCCAGGTCAATGGATCTTTAAATGGTCCATCAAGTTGTTGTGGGCGGGACCGGAAGATATATCCCCCTTGTCTTTGTTTAAGTTTTTCTTTTCCTGTTTAGACCTAAATCCGTATCATATTCAGTAGTAAGGGTGTGGAATGCCCTGCTTGCAACAGTAGTGGACTCGCCAACACTAAGGGTATTCAAATGGTCATTGGATAGACATATGGACGATAAGGGAATAGTGTAGATGGGTTTTAGAGTGGTTTCACAGGTCGGCACAACATCGAGGGCCGAAGGGCCTGTACTGCGCTGTAATATTCTATGTTCTATGTTCTATTACTCCCGGGTTGCTCATCCACATTTATCTCAACTAGCTGGCCTATTGATCAAACAACAAGGATGATGTATCCATGTGCCATTGTCTAACGAAATCTGTGTCATGTTAGGAAAACAAAGGTAATTTTTGTATTGGTAAACATTAGAAATAAGGTATAGTTTTAAGTGTGTTTAATTTAATATTTCTGTGCCTGCAAGAGTAAAACCTATATAGTTAGATTCATGCTGGACAAAGGTGTTTGTGTGGGGGTTGGTTTCAATTCCAGCTGTGATTCTATTGTGCTTAGAGAGGGCTATGGTGTGAAGAGTAAATAGACCACCAGAAGTATGCTGGTGTTGCTTAACAACTGGAGGCCGTTTAATAGAAAAAGTTTCTTATCTTACTTTTAGCTGGATATATTGCAGATGGAGACAGGACACCGGGTAGCAAACATCTCTCACTCTGCCAGAAGAAAGGCTGGGCAGGATGGAAGCTGCAAAGTGGAAGGCGTCCTAAAGAACAAATTATTGTCCAAATAATCAGGGAATTGGGGCACAAAGAAAATCTTAAGATTATTGAAGTTAAGAGAACAGAGACCAATCTTTTGTTCAGAAGAATTCAAGGAAAAATAAACAGTGTTCTGAATTAATGAGAAAATTGCAATAACCAGGTACATGATTATCCCGAGTGGAGACTAAGTGCTCCTGCCAGCTGGACACCCAGAGTGATTCCCTTTGACTCTAGGAGCGACCAAAACATGGCATTCAATGGCACTTAGAAAAATGTTACCTTCAATGTCATTCAATGGTACACTGGAGTTCCTACTGGACCTGAGAGGGGTGGGACCTAATCTCTCTGACAGGAACCAGTCCTCAGAGACTGGGATGCAATTGTTAAAGGGCGCCACAATCTCAGAACGGTGCTGCAGCCCCTTACACTCCCAGATCGCAGGCAAGACCCTGCCCTGATCACTGGCAAGGTTCTGTCTTTCAGCTCCCCCCTCATTTCCCCCACCCCCCAGGCTCCCTCTTAAATAAAACTGCGGTTAGAAAAACAGCTGCTCTTTTGAGTTAATGAATCTCTGTAGAGTTATATATAGACAATCTTAATCCTCGCTTTGATACTGCCTGAACCTGGCAATCAGAAAGCTTGCAAAATGAAATTGAATGTAAACGATGCAGTTCAAGGCTTTTAGGCTTCTAGGCGTACAAACAAGCTAGAAAATGTTAACGGGCAATGAAATTGACCGTGAAAAAAACACTTCAATGATCTCCACCACATTAAAGGGAATACTTTTACCTTCATCTCACACACCTTTGTACTTGGCATACATGCTGTTTAAAAGGTTTAGGGGTACAGATGGGAACAGTTTTATCATGAAATATACTGACAGGCTGTTTAAAGGTTGAAGATGGGAAGGCAGTCAAATGACCTACGAAAGCCCTTTGCTAAAGGGTGTAACTCAGGATTATTTGATTATTTTATTTCTTTGCACCCATTGTTAACATTTGGAAAACTGCGTGCAAGCACTGGAAAGTTAAACAGGCTCAATATTCCACCACATTAAAGGGAATACTTTTACCTTAATCTCACACACCTTTGTACTTGGCATACATGATGTTTAAAAGGTTTAGGGGTACAGATGGGAACAGTTTTATCATAAAATATACTGACAGGCTGTTTAAAGGTTGCAGATGGGAAGGTAGACAAATGACCTACGAAAGCTCTTTGCTAAAGGGTGTAACTCAGGATTATTTGATTATTTTATTTCTTTGCACCCATTGTTAACATTTGGAAAACTGCACTGGAAAGTTAAACAGGCTCAATATTTCAGTTTTAACAGCATCATGTTCACGTGACCAACACAACCTCTGATAGGAAATTAAACTCAAAACTCCCACTTCAGAAACAGGAACCCGAACTGTTAAAATGAAAACACGGTCAGACAGAATGTCACTGGATGCCTGTCAGTACCGTTTCCCAGGTAATTAAGTAACAGACAAAGCATGCTAATGCTGGGCACATAGCTGATGGAGTCCAGATAGCCGCACGGCAGAGACGCATGATTGGGGACGAGTACGTGGGGAGAGGGGGTGGATAGCGGCAGGGGATGTGATGGAAAAAAGAAGCGTTCTTGAAGGACAAGAGCCCCGGTGTGGAGAGACATTTTGGAAGTGGAAGGAGTGAAAATATATGGGCTTGTAGGAGTGGGGGAGGCTCTATGTCCGGGTTAACTGAGAGAATGATAAAGGACCCATGGGTTTGGTTAGTGATACACTGAACTCAAGAAATACCACACTGAATTCAAGAAATAACACAGATCCTGGCGCTGAACAGTAGCAGGAAATGCCACCTAAAGAGAATTTAAGTTCTCTGACTGCAAACTGCCCAACTATACACTCTGGCCCAGAGAGGCAAGGAGGTCCACGGCACTGGCTCTACATCAGCTCCGTGCGGTCATACACCAATGCAGCGAGAATTTACTAAAAAAGAAAACGGTAAACATGGTCAGGCGATATTTGGGGATCATTTTGGGAACCTTATGGTGACCGATTGTACACCATCCGGCGGCCCATCTGCGGGTCGTGATCCCCACTTGGAAAAATCACTGATTTAGAAATCCTGGACTGGATTTCAGAATGCAACCTGCTAAGGGAAAGCATTATTGTGAGAGAAGATGTTAAAGCGTGTTTTGGGAGAGGAGTTTGGAAACTCTTATATTGGGGGTGGGGAGGATTCTGAGGAGAGATCCATAGACATTCACTCGGGTTCAGAATGTCGTGTGTATATTTTACCGCAACCAATCTGTGTGCTGAAAGGGACTGTGTGTTAATGAAACCATTGTAGCTTAAGATGAGCTTTGTAATTTGTGTTAATCTTAATATTTGTGTATAATTGTTCAGCAAAGGTGGGGGGGGGGGGGGGGGAGTAAAGGGGTATTCTATCATAATCCAAATTTTTCATGTATAATAAATTTTTGTTGTTGAAATGAATTAGCAGTCCTGTTACTCTGTTCCTCCACATTTTATAAAGAAAAATAAAAGTGACATTCTTTTGAGCCAGAGTTCCATTCTGGGATCATCCTGTCAGGTCAAAACATCAACTGGGATCGTAACAGCTATGGAGGGCAATTGAATAAAAAAGGTTCAGAATGTTATTTTGCGCAGGTTTTCCTGGGTGTTTACCGACTGTCGCATCAGCAAGATCGTGGCCTGTATCGAATGGCACTTAGTGCCAAAAATGAGCCCCCACGAGCTTCACGCCAGAACTGGATGTCCCACCAGTTGATCTGCCAGGCTCACGGCCTACAGCTCCCCGTTAACAAGGGGGAGCTGCTTTCAAACACACTCTCACACCTCACTCCTAGTCAGCACACAAGCATGGTACGACGCAGACCTGCTCCACACTTTGGGGATGCAGACCTGGCCAGGCTTCTGAAAGCCTTGGAGGTGAGGCGGGACATCCTGTTCCCCTGGAGGGGGTCAGAGGACCAGCAGCAGGGCCGCCAATGCTGCCTGGATGGCAGTGGCAGCAGCCACCAGTTCGGACAGTGTGGCCAGGAGGACCCCCATTCAGTGCAGGAAGAAGACCAACGACCTACACTGAGCTGCAAAGGTAGCTGAACACTGGCCCCCTGGCGTCAGTTCCGCCTGACACTCACCCAGACATTCAACTGCCCCGAGCCAAGTCAGGGCACCTCGCACCCTCCCCACATCTGATCACTGCGCTTGTGCCCCTGCATACCCAACACATTCCCTCCATGTATGGGTGCAATGCCGACACATGCCACCTGCCATAGATCCTGTCATCAAATTTGAGGAACACTTCAGCGTGGAAGTTACTGAGAGCTTCGAGAGGTACCTATTCCAGCAGCGCCTGCAGGGTAAGGATGAGCCTTTTCAATCCTATTTGACACACCTCCGTATCCTCGCGCAGTCCTGCGGCTATGAGGCCACCTCCGACTCCATGATTCAGGATCAGATAGTTTTTGGGGTCGCCTCGGACACCCTACGCCAGCAGCTCCTCAAAATAAAGCACCTCACCCTAGCGACTGCCATTGAGACGTGCGTCCTCCACGAAAACGCGACCAGCCGGCACTCCCAAATCCAGGCGGCCGAATCGGCACGGCAGAGGTCCTACGAGGCCGAGCGAGTCCAGTTGATCGAGTTCCTCCCGGCCCGTGGCCCGGACGAAGGCGGCCATTTCGCGATCTTTCTGAGGCCTCCCGCTGCGCCAAAAGAGGGGACGTCGACGCAGAGGGACGGGATGCGCAGGCGCGCTCTACGCAACGAACGCCATGACGTCACGGCGTGCGGCAACTGTGGATCCGCACACTTAAAGCGGCAATGTCCGGCCAAAGCGCTACAATGCCTCTGCTGTGGCAGGATGGGCCACTACGCTGCCTGCTGTCGAGCAGCTCAACCTGCCAACTCTCCGCAATTCCGCCAGCCTCGCAGGGACGTGTGGGCCATTAAGACCCCAGACACTGAGTCATACCCTGACAACATGCAGACCGGTGATACCGACGACCGGGAACCCTTCCGCGTTGCGGTAATAAACAAGAACCGGATGTCCCCAAGTCGAAACCACCAGCCGGTACCAGTGCACAGCATTGATCCGGGCAATGAGTGGTGTGCCATCCTAACGGTCAACCGATCACCAAACACATTCCGCTTGGACACTGGTGCCTCCGCCAATCTCCTTGCATGGTCAGCCTTCCAGACCTTGAAGGTTAAACCACCGATTCTGCCATCCCACTGTCAGCTGCTTGACTATAACGGAAACATTATCCCTGCCAGCTCGAGGTTACACACAACTCACATAAAGCCACATTGTCTTTTGAGATAGTTGGATCCTCGAAGGACTCTGTTAGGCCACAGGTGTTGAATCCCAAATTTCTTTATCCGTCAGTCTGGCCTCAATAAAAGTCGAGATGGATTTGCAGGTATAACATTAGTTATTTTATTCAGCTTGCAAGCTACCTAGTCCACAGTGATACAGATAACATGTTGCTCTCTGCAGCCCCGGGAACTAAGTGAATGTCCCAGACAAAGAGATCAGTACTGATACATTCAAATGGCATCAAGTTTCACATACTCGACACCCATAGGTCATCCTATGTCCCTCCTGACTTGTTTGATCTATTCTGATTGGCTCACTTCCAATCCCTTTCTCCGGCCCCTATCAATTCAGCATCACTCTCATAGACACACCTCTTCTTGCTTTTTTCCATGCGGTCTAAAATCCTTTGTCTCTACTTGCCAGAATCAAAGTGGCTTATTTCTACATTACATTAACTAATATCTCTAAAGTAACTATTTTATCTCACATTCGTCATTCCCTCCTTTTATCATTCCATGATAACCAAACTATCCAATCCATAGCTACGGTTCCTCATCTAAAAAGATCCGTCGCTGCATTTCCAATTCCTGTCTTAGCCCCCCTTCATCTGCTTCACCCTCATGGATTTTAACAGTTACATTTTTTTTGGCGGTGATCTGATCCAGTGCACCCCGCATTCTACCCATCACACATTTAAGGATGGCCAGGCCCACAAAGATGCAGCCGATAGCCACCACTAAATACATGGCCATATTTATCAACCAGTCCTTCCAACCTCCAAATCCCCAGTTACCCCAAGAGCCAGGATCCTGCATCCCGTCCAAGTGATCCCGTAAGCGATCCATAAATTTAGTGATGTTAGCGGTCAAGTCTTGAACTCCCATGATACACTTGCCCTGCACTATGGCGCATACCCCACCCTCACGGGCCAGAAGATAGTCAAGAGCATACCGGTTCTGCATTGCAAACAACCGTAGCTGAGACAACTCCTTGGTTATTGCCCCGAGGGCTCCCAAGGTTTCATTTCCCAAGATGGTAAGGCCGCAAATAAAATAATTCCGATCACTGACAGCCAAGGAACCCCCCACACCTCCCAGTGTCAATACGCTCAGAATGCCCCACCCGGCTGAGTGGCCCCGGTTGGGTGCAAGAACCTGAGGTTTTTTTCCAGTTCTCGCAAAATTCAGCAGAGACTGCCCGGCGTGCTAACTGATTATGCAGGTTCCACGCTGAAGGGCAGGGGACTGTGATAGGGACTAGAGTCCCGATAGCAATTCGGCGGGGAAATGGGGGTGACAAAACGTTGGTCGCTGTACCATTAAATAAAAAGTAGTATCCTTGCTCCGTGTGCAGGCTAGCATCACAATCAGCATATCGGTTGCTTAAGGACCCCCCAGTAGCCCAGTTTATCCAACTTTGAAATGCCCATTCGGGCCGCCCAGCAATGCGGAAAGCCCTAGTCCCAACAGTGATATGAGAGACATTCGCCCAGCCACAAAGGAGCTGGAGGCCGGCGTTCAATGGAACGCAAGTGTTGTAACAAACGCATTGGCCAGACGCCTGGGTGATATGGCACCTCCTGTCCGTACAGGTGGGAAACAGACATGTTATATTTGTGTCCACCTCTACCAGCAAACAGCCGTATCCTTCACTGCTGAAGCAATTCTCGTACGACCGGGAATCCCTATTGGGAGTGATGTGGCTAGGTATCTTCGCCCTCCACCGTCGCAGCCTATCGTACTGTGAATGGGAATTATCCCGAGGAAGGGGAAGGCAAATAGCCGGTGGTGCTGAACCCGGATCGTAAGGAAGAGTGACCTGATCGGGCAGTGGCTCGGAATGCTGACAATGAACCACCGTTTGGGGAGTGCCCCAAAGCGGTGAAACAGAAAATAACCTAGACACCGCTGCGGGGTTTGGGTAGCAGACAACCCGTCCCTGGCCATACAAGCGGTGGTAAATCTGGTAGAAGAGATTCATACTACCCGGGTTTTCCTCAGTTTGGCCTTTAATTAACTTAAGTGTATCTCCCGGTAACCTATGTTCTAGCTGTACTTCCCTTCTCATACGCCCCGTCCTCTCTCCAGTCCCTTTCACTTTCTCATAGCCTCTTCCTACGCTCTTCTGACAGCCTGATTTTACCTTTATTGTACCACTCTTAACACATCCAAAATCAATTTTACATGTATTCCAAAAACAAGGCAATGTCCATATAATGTTCCCTTCCCATCGCCGGGACCGGTGCAACTGCTTCATGACTCCTGCATTCTCCTTAACTTTGATGACCTTCCATGAGTCGATACCATGTCCTCGTATATGGGGGCAGCGAAGAACACCACCTTTGCATAGGTGATGTATCCTTGTAGATTGGTTGGGGCTACACAGATACATAATATTCCCCTTTTCCATGTCCATCGCCAATAACACGCCAAGCGAAGTGAGGCCAAATATCATACAGACGATGCGTAGCCACTCCATCATGCTCCACACCTGTAAAATAGCACTGGAGAAGGGAGGCAGGTTAGTATCCGACCTTTTACAGTAGTGGAGATGGACTCAATTTACAGTGATGTAGGTGGACCCAAGCACTTCGCCCCTCCACTTTAACTGCTGTGGGGGTGGTAAGGAGAACTTGGAAGGGCCCGTCCCATCGCGGCTCCGACCCCTTCCTAGTCCAATTTTTGACCATGACATAACTACCGGGCTGGACTGAAAGTGAGCTAGGTACTGGGGGCGATGGCTGGTGAGCCGCGTGGACCTGGCCATGGAGTTCCTTGAGCACTTGCGTGAGGGCTAGAACATAGGTGGTCATCTCTTCAGTCATCTGATGAAACTGAACCAGTCTGGGAACCTGCAGGCTCCAGGGAGTTCTAAGAGGCCTGCCATAAAGAATCTCGGCGGGAGAGAGCCGGGCCGGTCCCGCAGGTGTAACCCGCAGCTTGAAGAGGGGAACGGGGAGCAACTTAAGCCGTGTCAGTTCCGTGTCTGCTCTTAATTTAGCCAATTTAGTTTTGAGGGTCTGATTGTGTCTCTCAACCAACCCGGCCGCCTGCGGTCTATAAGCACAGTGTAACTGCTGGCGTATGCCCAACTGGGAGCAAAACTCCTTGTTAATTTGTCCAATAAAATGAGGCCCATTATCAGAACTTAACTGAGCTGGTATACCGTACCGGGGAATGATTTCCCTCATCAAGACTTTAACCACAGTAGCAGCTTTATTATCGATAGTCGGATACTCCTCGACCCATCTGCTGAACACATCCACAATGACCAAAACATATTTATAACATTGACACCTTTCCAACTCAATGTAATCCATTTGGAGCGTCTCAAAGGGACCACTGGGCAACGGGGTTTGCCCCATCCCACAAGGGATACTTTTTCCGGTGTTATATTGCTGACAAATCAAACACCGATTACTGATACTTTGGGCCAACCCCTGCATTTTAGGGTGCCACCAAGTGTCCAGCAACAAATCACTAGTCCCGAGAGCCCCACAATGAGTTGCAAAGTGTACACATTCAATGACCCATAAAGCCAGCACATCAGACATACAAGTCTGATGTGCAGGCGTGGTCCATAAAGAGGAAACAGAATCATATGTACAACCTAACCGTTTCCACATTTGTTTATCACTCTCAGGAGCGTCCTCCTGTAACCTTATGACGTCTTGGATGGTTGGCATTGACTTGTCAGAAGCAGACATATTTATAGTAGATCGTTTAGTCTGACTTAACATCTTAGGCACCATCACTTGCTGAATTTGCGCGGCTGTTCGCGCTGCACAATCTGCTCGTTCATTACCAACGTCAACTGGGGTTGTACCATTCGTGTGGGCAGCGCATTTAATAACGGAAATCTGCGCGGGCATAAGGAGGGCCTGCAGTAGGTCATTAACTAAACCCCGGTTGGATATTTCTGTGCCTGCCGAGGTAAGGAATCCCCTATTCTTCCAGAGTTGTCCGAAGTCATGAACTACCCCGAAAGCATATCGGGAGTCAGTGTAGATATTTACCCGGCGATCTCCCCCAAGTATACATGCACGGGTGAGGGCAAAAAGTTCGGCTTGTTGAGCTGAATAAGGGGTCTGGAAAGCTGCCGCTTCTAGAATCAGACCATCCTGATCTATGATTGCATAACCGGACAGTCTCCGGCCAGTGGGGCTGACTAATGCACTGCCATCAACATACATAATCATGTCAGGTTGTTCTAACGGAATATCACTCAGATCGTCCCTTATTGTTGTAGTTTCCTGAATCAAGGCTAAACAGTCGTGACCAGACGCGTCCTCATGGACAGGGGGACCGCTAAGAAAACAGACTGGATTGATAGTGGTACAGTATTTAAATGTCAGACGTGGATTGTTCAAAAGGTATATCTCATACCTATTCTGACGAGCTGCGGTAAGATGCTGAGTCTGCAGTTGCCCCAATAGTGCGATTACCGAGTGGGAGCTATACACCGTAATATCCTGTTGGAGAGTGATGTTGGCAGCAGCCTGCAAACTATTGTATATCGCTGCCAAGATCTGGGTGCAAACAGGGTGGCCCAACGCCACTGGGTCGAGTTTGGAAGAGTAATATGCTACGGGCCGGTGCTTGTCCCCATGTTGCTGGGTGAGTACCGCTGTTGAACATCCTTCCAGAACAGTACAGTATATCTGGAATGGTCGGTCGTATAGGGGCCTACCGAGGGCCGGTGCTTGTAGCAAGGCCTGCTTCAGGCAATGGAAGGCCTCGAGTGCCTCGGTGGTGAGAATAAAGTTTCCCTCTTTACTAGTGTAAGGCGTCAGCAGCTTTGTATAGACAGCGATGTTTGGTATCCACTGCCGACAATAATTCATCATACCCAGCCAATGACGAACCTCCTTGGCTATTGTAGGGACGGGGAATTGGCATATTGGTTCAATCCTACTGGGTTCGAGACTTCTTTCTGTGGCTGTAAGTAAAACTCCTAAGAACTTAAGTTTTCTCTGAGCCACCAAGACCTTTGCTTGTGAAACAACATAACCCAACGAGGATAGGTGGTTCAATAATTGGATCACATCATCCCTATTACTGGGCTCGTCAGGACTTGCCACCAATACGTCATCTACATACTGCACTAGAGTGGAACCATGCTCCAATGTCAAGTCCTGGAGTTAGGTCTGCAGACATCTGGAGAAGAGTGTAGGTGAATTGACGAACCCCTGTGGCAGTCGGGTCCAGGTATACTGCTGTCCATTGTAAGTGAAGGCAAACAAATATTGACTTTCAGTCGCAAGTGGGAGGGCAAAGAAGGCGTGCTGAAGGTCAATTACGGCGAAGACCCGGGCTTGAGCTGGAATTTGAGCCGTATGTGGGCAGGGTTAGGGACGAGAGCATGTAACGGCTGTGCGATGGCATTAATTGAACGTAAATCCTGTACTAATCACTACTGGTCTGGTTTGGCTGGTTTAGGCACAGCAAGTATGGGGGTGTTACATTCTGATTGGCAAGGGACCAAAATACCCTGTTTCAACAGCTCTTGAATTAATTTATCTATTGATGGAGCAGCTTGAGATTTCAGGGGGTA
The DNA here is from genome assembly GCF_047496885.1 of Scyliorhinus torazame. NCBI lineage: Eukaryota > Metazoa > Chordata > Chondrichthyes > Carcharhiniformes > Scyliorhinidae > Scyliorhinus > Scyliorhinus torazame. The sequence continues at coordinate 162,496,896 of NC_092717.1, read as the reverse complement.
TTGTCGAATGGAAGGTAGCTTTACATGATCCTTAATCATCACCTTAATAGGTGTAACATTTGTCTTTCCCACTTGTGATGGGTATTCCGCCCAGACCTGTGGATTGACATATTCCAACACATCATGTCCCCTATGATGCTGCAGTCGAGTGTTAATCGTTTCAGGGACCTCAAAATATTTTATGGTAGTGCCGTCCGGCATGACTTGAAGTGCGTAGTCTGTTGGATCCGAATGATCCACTGCCCTCCTGACCATTCGCCCCATATCCCTGGCATGGTACTGGTCATGGACCTGACGTGTAATATGAGGGCTTACTAAAGCTGACTGTGGCCATAAATGTGGTGATATTGTAACAAAATCGGCTGTACCTTCTTTCCCCGTGACTGTGGCTGTAACCTTGACTGGCCATTCGGTCTCAAGTAATGGCCGGTATTTGTCCTCCAACTCCCTGTTTCGTCCAGTTCTGTCATAGGCCAGGGTAACGTGATGCAGTGACTGTTCAACGTCTAACGTCCACCACTGGGGGGGTGATAGAAATATAGCACTGTTGTCTCATCCTCCATGATGTAACCGTTACCCCCTCATCTCCGCATTCTAGCTGTAGCTGGAAGATACACAGTAAATCTCGGGCCAACAAGTTACAGTCTAATCCAGTAGTCACTACAAACTGATGCTCTGCAGACTTATTCTCGTAAGTGACTGTCACAGGTTCAGAAATAGGATACTCACACACCTGTCCTTGGAACCCTGACAATTGCTGCGTGTGGTCGGATAATGGTAATTTAAGTGCTGATTGCACAGAAGACATGGCTGCCCCGGTGTCGATTACAAATGAGTGATGTTGATCTCCTATCTGCAGAGAGATAATAGGTTCCCTGTCCAATTGGAGAGTCCTTATAGCTAAATTAGCTAGTCAATCCTGTGTTGGGAAAGGGTTTTCCTGGGAGAAGTCAGTGTATCTCGTCTTCCCTCCCTTGGTGGGTACCCTTTCCTTTGGGTCGGATAATCTCCTTCTACTGCCTGTCTTTTAAAGGGGCATTCCTGTTGCCAGTGATCTACACGGCCGCAATTAAAACATGCATTACTCCCTCTATTTCTGCCCCGTCCTCTTCTTCCAGTAGACCAATGGCCCCTCAGAGGGGGCTGCGGTTGTAGAGCTGTTGATTCGTTTGGTGGGCCATAAAAAGGGGGTGAGGGTCCCTTTGGGTGGGTTTGGTATCCTCCCCCTCGCTGATCCACCCACCCAAAGTCACTATATTGGGGCTCCTGCTGGTAAACTACCATTTCTGCCGCTTGTTGGGATCGCCAATCATCCTTTTTCATTACATACTCAGTCTTAACCTTTGTAACTGAGCCTCCTTCTTGGCCTACACCCGCCTTCCAATAAAATTTGACTGCCCTTGCCATCTGGGAAGGGTCGTTCTCTGTCCAATTCATGTTATTACATTTCACAGCAGTAACCACAGAAGGTGGTAGGCAATGCATTAACATAGCACAATATTGAGGGGAATTCTGACCATTTTGATACAGCAAGTCGCCTGATTGCCCACGGTAGATTTCATTAAAACGCTCCAGAAATTCCTCTGGCTCTTCAATCTTCTTAGGTTTTAGGTCTAAGATAACAGAAAGATTTATGGGCCTTTGAAATGTGCTATTCAACGCATTCAGGATCTGTGTCCTTCTATCGTCGTCTAACGCATAGGCCTGCTGAAGTGCGGCATGACTAGCATAATTCAGGTGGTTAAGATAATTGCGGTACTCTGCTGGGGTTAAAATCTGCTGGACTAGGGCCCAGAGGTCCCTTGAATCAGCTTGATAAATTGAGATGGTAGTTCTCAAGGAATCCACGAAGGCAGCAGGAGATTTTTTTCTATCTGGGATTGTAGCCATAATAGCCATCATCTCACTGGGTGTCCATGGGAAGTAAACGTCTATCGTGGGGTTCGCTCCCGCAGTCACTGCGTCGGGGTTTCGCATCTTCCTAATCGGTAACTGTCTCCGAATGTCACCAGAGGGCACTCTAGCTATTTCCCCTGGTTGTTCCAAGACTTCAACGTCTCTCCCTGTCACTAGGGGGAGTTCTTTCTCTTCAAAAGAAGTTGTTTCAGCTTCCTTTGTTCCCGAATCTTGTGGTTTCTCCTTAGTTTGGAGAGACTTAGGTGATATGCTTAATTGTTTCTGGTGAGGGTCAAGCCCCTCTCTCGCTGTCCACGATCTTGTCCTAGAGCTAACTGGGCTTGTGGGACAGAGTTCCTTTTGCTCTTCTGGTCGTGAAGTTGGTAAATCAGGACCCACACTATCACCCACACTATCATCCAAAAGGGCTAGAGTTTCTGGCATATTTGGAATCTGGGGAACAATGACTGGATATATATTATTGTACTCTGGTGGTTCTGGAATGAGCGCAGACCATGCTATGGGTGCAGACGGAACTTTTACTGACTTTTCAAAATTATTGAATTTTTCTTTTTCTGTCAATTCAAGGCCAGCCATTGAACTACGTAGCTCATCTCTTGTTTGACCCGTGTCTTTCCTGTCTCTACTTGCTCTTTTTTTAAATGCACATTCCTTTTTCAAGATCTGTAATGTTTTTTGGTTACTCTGTTCACTAATTGGAATCCCCATTTTAAGGGCATTGTCCTGCCAGCTAGACAACATAATCTTATCTCTTTCCTCTGGACAATATTGCCTCCATAATCCAATTAATTCTTTAGCTTTCATACTTTGATTTTTTCTCCAAATTTGTCCCTGGATTTTCTTAACCATTTCTAGGTCTTTGGTGCCCCCTAGTGGCCATTAATCTCCCATTTTAGTTCTTAACTGTGCTGACAATTTTCTAAAATCCTTCGCTTTGTCCGGATACTTATCACATAATATTTGCAGTGGCATGCCTGGATCATTTGTGCAATCCAAGGAATTCCCCATAATCTCAACTAGTCCTCGGAACTGCGTTTTTCGCCACTACAGTCCAAGGAGAAAATTTTAGCTTAATCAACTATATTTTTAACACACACACACATGGAGGTGAACCATTTTCAATTTCAAATGTCGCATCGACCTCCCATAACCTAACCCAACCGAATTAACTCACAAATGAAGTTGAACCATTTATAGTTTTAAATGTCCCATCAACAATATAGCCTACCCCAGCCGAATTAACTCACAAATGAAGTTGAACCATTTATAGTTTTAAATGTCCCATCAACAATATAGCCTACCCCAGCCGAATTAACTCACAAATGAAATCCCATCAATTAAAATGCTAATCCCCAGACTGACCTGTGATTTCGTCGAGGCGGTCTTTCTGTGCCAACCGCGAGTGACCAGACTAATCAGACGATAAGAAGAGGGGAACAATCAATGCGCGGTCATTTGCCAGTTCTGCATTGAGGGCCCTCGTTCCCCATCCTCCTGTTCATAATCAGTCTAATTCTGATTTCGCAGTTGGACCAGTATCGCCCTGAGAAATCCCAGTTTTCGGCACCAATTGTTGAATCCCAAATTTCTTTATCCATCAGTCTGGCCTCAATAAAAGTCGAGATGGATTTGCAGGTATAACATTAGTTATTTTATTCAGCTTGCAAGCTACCTAGTTCACAGTGATACAGATAACATGTTGCTCTCTGCAGCCCCGGGAACTAAGTGAATGTCCCAGACAAAGAGATCAGTACTGATACATTCAAATGGCATCAAGTTTCACATACTCGACACCCATAGGTCATCCTATGTCCCTCCTGACTTGTTTGATCTATTCTGATTGGCTCACTTCCAATCCCTTTCTCCGGCCCCTATCAATTCAGCATCACTCTCATAGACACGCCTCTTCCTGCTTTTTTCCATGCGGTCTAAAATCCTTTGTCTCTACTTGCCAGAATCAAAGTGGCTTATTTCCACATTACATTAACTAATATCTCGAAAGTAACTATTTTATCTCACATTCGTCACAGGCGTGCAAGATCCTCCACCTCGTTCAGCGGGTACACACTCTGTCTTCAGAAGGCACGTCCGATTTCCCGGATGCAGACTTTAGGGCGCAGCTCCACTCACTCCTCGCCCACAACCAGGAGGTTTTCGAGGGCATGGGCACACTGCCCTACACATACAGAATACAGCTCAAACCGGACGCTACCCCGGTCATTCACGCACCTCGTAGAGTCCCAGCACCACTCAAGGACCGCCTCAAGCAGCAGCTGCAGGACCAAGGACTGCTTTCCCGGGTCACGGAGCCAACGCCATGGGTCAGCTCCATGGTGTGCGTAAAAAAGCCCTCCGGCGAGCACCGGATCTACATCGACCTGAAAGACCAGAACAACAACAACATCATGAGGGAACACTACCCCATACCCAAACGGGACAAAATCACGAGCGAAATGGCTCGAGCAAAAATATTCACCAAGCTTGATGCCTCAAAGGCTTTTTGGCAGATTCAACTGGATCAGTCCAGCAGGAAGCTGTGCACTTTCAACACTCCCTTTGGCAGATACTGCTACAATAGGATGCCGTTTGGCATCATCTCGGCCTCCGAGGTGTTTCATCGCATCATGGAACAGATGATGGAGGGCATCGAAGGGGTATGCATCTATGTTGACGACGTTATCATCTGGTCCACCACACCACAGGAGCACATCAGTCGTCTCCAGCATGTCTTTACACGGATACAAGATCAGGGCTCGCGCCTCAACCGAGCCAAGTGCTCTTTTGGCCAGACTGAGCTAAAGTTTTTGGGGGACCACATCTCCTGGTCAGGGGTGCGGCCGGATGCCGACAAAGTGGCAGCTATTGCAGCCATGCAGCAGCCGGCAGATAAGAAGGCAGTGCTGCGCTTTCTCGGGATGGTCAACTTCCTGGGGAAGTTTATTCCCAACCTTGCCTCGCACACAAGGGCTCCTCGCCACCTGGTCAAGAAGACAACGGAATTCCAGTGGCTGCCCGCACACCAGAGTGAATGGGAGGAGCTCAAGATCAAGCTCACCATTGCCCCGACATTGGCGTTTTTCGATACCACTCGGGACACAAAGATCTCGACTGACGCCAGCCAGTCCAGCATTGGGGCGGTACTCCTGCAACGGGACAACACTGCATCAGGGGCCCCAGTCACCTATGCCTCGTGGGCCATGACCCCCACAGAACAGCGCTATGCGCAGATTGAAAAGGAGTGCCTGGGTTTGTTAACCGGCATCGACAAATTCCACGATTATGTATATGGTCTTCCGCAGTTCACTGTGGAGACCGACCATCGCCCCCTGGTCGGCATCATTCAGAAGGACCTCAACGAGATGACCCCTCGCCTCCAGCGCATTCTGCTCAAGCTCCGGAGGTACGACTTCCAACTTGTCTACACCCCGGAAAAGGACCTCATCATCGCGGATGCTCTGTCCAGGGCAGTGAACACACCGCCCGAATCCAAGGGGTTCGTTTGTCAGGTCGACGCACAAGTAGCCTTCACATCGGCCAATCTGCCGGCTACTGACGCACGTCTGGCCCACATTCGCCGTGAGACTGCGACTGACCCCCTTCTACAGCGTGTAATGCGCCACATGACGGAAGGGTGGTTCAAGTGGCAGTGCCCACAATTCTACAATGTCCGGGACGACTTGGCCGTCATTGATGGTGTCCTCCTAAAGTTGGACCCGATTGTGATCCCACACAGCATGCACCGGCTTGTCCTCGAACAACTGCACAAAGGCTATCTCGGAGTTGAAAAGTGCAGGTGGAGGGCCTGAAAAGCTGTGTACTGGCCGGGCATCAGCGACGACATCGGCAACATGGTGCTCAACTGCCCCACCTGCCAAAGGTTTCAGCCGGCGCAACCCCCTGAGACACTTCAGCCCCATGAGTTGGTCACGTCCCCTGGGCAAAGGTGGGTGTGGACCTCTTTCATCCGCTCGGCAGGGACTACGTCATTCTAATTGACTATTTTTCCAATTATCCGGAGGTCATACGCCTGCACGACATGACATCATCAGCTGTCATCCGAGCATGCAAAGAAACTTTCGCTCGCCATGGAATTCCGCTCACCGTCATGTCTGACAACGGGCCCTGTTTTGCGAGCCAAGAATGGTCTTCTTTTGCCACTTCATACAACTTCACACACGTGTCGTCCGGTCCTTTGCATACCCAGTCGAATGGCAAGGCGGAAAAGGGCGTCAATATCGTGAAGCAGCTCCTCTGCAAGGCTGCTGATGCCGGATCTGACTTCTGTTTAGTCCTGCTGGCCTATCGCTCGGCCCCACTGTCCACGGGTCTCTCGCCAGCCCAGCTGTTGATGGGTCGCACCCTCAGGACCACTGTGCCGTCCATTCATGTTCCTAAACCCGACCATGCTCCAGTACTGCAAAGGATGCGACAGCAGCGTGCTCAGCAGAAGGTGGCACATGACGCTCGGGCAACTGTCCTTCCTGCCCTGGCGCCTGGAGACAACGTCCGCATACACCTACCGGAGGGTGGCTGGTCGGCAACCGCCGAGGTTATCCGCCACGTGGCTCCCCGCTCGTTCCTGGTTCACCTGCCTGATGGCTCCATTCGCCGGCGTAATCGGCGGGCCCTTCGGCTGCTTCCGCGCTCGCTGCGTGATCATGCACCGGTGCCACGCCCTCCTGTTGTCCCTGATGTCGACTTTGTTGAGCTTCCTGCCACTCTGCCTATTCCTCTCTCGCCCGTGGCCAGGCCCATTCCTCAGCCGGTGGATCCTGACCCACCCTTGAGGCGGTCAACCCAAATTCGTCGCCCACCTGATAGACTTGACTTATGAGCCTGTTAGCACAGTGGACTCACTGAATTGTTTTGCAATACTGTTAACGTGTTTCTTTCTTGTTGTTCCAGAAGTTCTCTTTCGTTGTTTGCTGATTGCACTTGTTTTGTTCGTGGTACAACCTCGTTTCTCTGTTGCACCTGGCACCTTCCTCTGTATATCGTTTCGCCTCATGTACATCTTGTAAATATTGCACACACATACTCAGATGCACTCAGTACACACCAATATTTATTACCATGTAGGCACATATCCTTGTGAAAAGGGGGGATGTCATGATATCCATATTAACATATCATGGTGCAATCACACACACACACTGATGGACAGGTAGTTGGACCAACCAGCACACACACAACATCGCAGCCAATCACCAGTGAGAGCACACGCACTATAAAACAGGGAACACCACAGTTCCCGCTCATTCTACCAGGAGATATCTCAGAGCACAGAGCTCACAGAATGCCACTCAGACATACACCATGCGCTAAGTGCCTCACTAAGATAGTGCAAGGGCTGGGTCCACAGGTTAACTGGTGAAGTACGAACCTCAGCCAGAAGTTAATAGTTATTATTGTACAGAACAATAAAACAGAGTTGTACCATCTACAACCGTGTTGGTTCATTTGTGTATCGGAACACCCAACACGACAGATCCCCCTCCCCGGATACATCAAGTGTGTAGTTCACAATGCCTCCTCTCTGTTCCAGCAGGAGAAATTAGCCCATAAAAAGCGTGACACGGCCCAGAGGGACAGCGGAGCTCCAGATATCAGAGTCCTCACCCCCTATGAGGAACGGGTCTTGGAGATCACGGGGTTAACCAAGGAGAGAGCAGTCACCGACAGCGAGGTTGGTCTGCGCCGCAGAGGTGGGATCCACTGCCACTTTACCCAGGTGGTCAACCTCAAGTCAGTTGTTCATGTCAGGCAAAGTGGTCCTTCCTCCAGAGGATGGGTGTGAGCACTAAGCAGAAAGACAGGAGGCAGACTTGGCATAAACTGAGGAGCACCAGAGCACATCACAGCGGGATATCATCTCCCTCCTGCCTTGTATATATTTTAAAAAATATATTTTATTCAGTATTTTGTGGCCAAACATAACAGTACATAGTTTTTCTTTTGAACAACAACAAAGCAATATAAATAACCGTGGCCAATTTTAAACAAATAAATAAATAATATATAAACAGAAACATAAACAAAACTGAGTGGCAACTGCCTTGTCAAAAATAGTTACTCTTCAAAGATACAATCCAACAATCCAATATACATTACCTATAACAAGTGTCTATACATATACAATGACATCCCTGAGAGTCTGTCCGGTTCCCCTCCCCTCCCCCCTGGGTTGCTGCTGTTGTCTTCTTCTTTTCCATTCCCTCTATCTTTCTGTGAGGTAGTCGACGAACGGTTGCCACCGCCTGGCCTAAGCCGAACCCCTCAATACGAACTTGATCCGTTCTAACTTTATAAACACTGCCATGTCGTTTATCCAGGTCTCCACACCCACTTGGCTTCCTTCCACATTAACAATATCCTGCCCCGGGCTACTAGGGACGCAAAGGCCAAAACATCAGCCTCTCTCGCCTCCTGCACTCCCGGCTCTTCTGCAACCCCGAATATAGCCAACCCCCAGCTTCGTTCGACCCGGACCCCCACCACCTTCGAAAGCACCTTTGCCACCCCCACCCAGAACCCCTGTAGTGCCGGGCATAACCAGAACATGTGGGTGTGATTCGCTGGGCTTCTCGAGCACCTCTCACACTTATCCTCTACCCCAAAAAATTTACTGAGCCGTGCTCCAGTCATATGCGCCCTGTGTACAACCTTGAATTGTATCAGGCTTAGCCTGGCACACGATGACGATAAGTTTACCCTACGTAGGGCGTCAGCCCACAGCCCCTCCTCAATCTCCTCCCCCAGCTCTTCTTCCCATTTCCCTTTCAGCTCATCTACCATGATCTCCCCCTCGTCCCTCATTTCCCTATATATGTCTGACACCTTACCATCCCCCACCCATGTCTCTGAGATCACTCTATCCTGCACCCCCTGCGTCGGGAGCTGCGGGAATTCCCTCACCTGTTGCCTCGCGAAAGCCCTCAGTTGCATATACCGAAATGCATTCCCTTGGGGCAACACATATTTTTCCATCAGCGCACCCAGACTCGCAAACGTCCCATCTACGAACAGATCTCTCAATTGTACTACCCCAGCTCTTTGCCATGCTCCAAATCCCCCATCCATTCTCCCCGGAACAAACCTATGGTTATTTCTTATCGGGGACCGCTCCGAGGCTCCAGTCTTTCCCCTATGCCGTCTCCACTGCCCCCAAATTTTCAATGTAGCCACCACCACCGGGCTTGTGGTGTATTTCTTCGGTGAGAACGGCAACGGCGCCATCACCATTGCTTGTAGGCTAGTCCCCCTGCAGGACGCCCTCTCCAATCTCTTCCACGCCGCTCCCTCCCCTTCTCCCATCCACTTACACACCATTGAAACATTGGCGGCCCAGTAATAGTCGTTTAGGCTCGGTAGTGCCAACCCGCCCTGTCCCTACTACGCTGCAAAAATCCCCTCCTCACTCTCGGGGTCTTCCCGGCCCACACAAAACTCATAATACTCTTCTCGATTCTCTTGAAAAAAGCCTTCGTGACCACCACAGGGAGGCACTGAAACACAAAAAGGAATCTCGGGAGGACCACCATTTTAACCACCTGCACCCTACCTGCCAGTGACAGGGACACCGTGTCCCATCTCTTAAGGTCCTCCTCCATCTATTCCACCAACCGCGTTAAATTTAGCCTGTGTAATGTACCCCAATTCTTGGCTATCTGGATCCCCAAGTACCGGAAGTCCCTTGTTACCTTCCTCAACGGTAAATCCTCTATTTCCCTGCTCTGCTCCCCTGGATGCACCATGAACAACTCACTTTTCCCCATGTTCAATTTATACCCTGTAAAATCCCCAAACTCCCCAAGTATCCGCATTATCTCTGGCATCCCCTCCGCCGGGTCCGCCACATACAACAACAAATCATCCGCATATAAAGATACCCGGTGTTCTTCTCCTCCCCTGAGTACTCCCCTCCACTTCCTGGAACCCCTCAATGCTATGGCCAGGGGCTCAATCGCCAATGCAAACAATAACGGGGACAGAGGACATCCCTGCCTCGTCCCTCTATTGAGCCGAAAGTAATCAGACTCCCGTCCATTTGTGACCACGCTCGCCATCGGAGCCCGATACAGCAACTGTACCCATCTGATATACCCATCTCCAAAGCCAAATCTCCTCAGCACCTCCCACAAATAATCCCACTCCACTCTGTCAAATGCTTTCTCGGCATCCATCGCCACCACTATCTCCGCTTCCCCCTCTGGTGGGGGCATCATCATTACCCCTAGCAGCCTCCGTATATTTGTGTTCAGCTGTCTTCCCTTCACAAACCCAGTTTGGTCCTCATGAACCACCCCCGGGACACAATCCTCGTTGCCATTACCTTGGCCAGAATCTTAGCATCCACATTCAGGAGGGAAATGGGCCTATAGGACCCGCATTGCAGCGGGTCTTTTTCCTTCTTTAGGAGTAGCGATATTGTTGCCTCTGACATAGTCGGGGGCAGCTGCCCCCTTTCCCTAGCCTCATTAAAGGTTCTCATCAGTAGCGGGGCCAGCAAGTCCATATATTTCCTATAGAATTCCACTGGGAATCCGTCTGGTCCCGGGGCCTTCCCCGCCTGCATGCTTCCAATCCCTTTCACTACTTCCTCCGTCTCAATCTGCGCTCCCAGTCCCACCCTCTCCTGCTCCTCCACCTTAGGAAATTCCAGCTGATCCAGAAAGCACATCATTCTCTCCTTCCCTTCCGGGGGCTGAGCTTCATATAATCTTTCATAAAATGCCTTGAACACTCCATTCACTCTCTCCGCTCTCCGCTCCATCTCTCCCTCCTCATCTCTCACCCCCCCTATCTCCCTCGCTGCTCCCCTTTTCCTCAGTTGGTGGGCCAGCAACCTGCTCGCCTTCTCCCCAAATTCGTACTGTACACCCTGTGCCTTCCTCCATTGTGCCTCTGCCTTACCCGTAGTCAACAAGTCAAATTCTACATATAGCCTTTGCCTTTCCCTTTCCAGTCCCTCCTCCGGTGCCTCCGCATATTGCCTGTCCACCCTCAAAAGTTCTTTCAACAACCGCTCCCTTTCCCTACCCTCCTGCTTTCCTTTATGTGCCCTGATAGATATCAGCTCCCCTCTAACCGCAGCCTTCAACGCCTCCCAGACCACTCCCACCTGAACCTCCCCATTGTCATTGAGTTCCAAGTACCTTTCAATACACCCCCTCACCCTTAAACACACCCCCTCATCTGCCAATAATCCCATGTCCATTCTCCAGGGTGGGTGCTGTTCTTTTTCCTCCCCTATCACCAGGTCCACCCAATGTGGAGCGTGGTCCGAAATAGCTATAGCCGTATACTCCATCCCCGTCTCCTTCGGGATCAGTGCCCTTCCCAAAACAATAAAGTCTATCCATGAATAGACTTTGTGGACATAGGAGAAAAACGAAAACTCCATACTCCTAGGTCTACTAAATCTCCAGTGGTCTACTCCTCCCATCTGCTCCATAAAGTCCTTGAGCACCCTAGCTGCAGCCGGCCTCCTTCCGGTCCTGGACCTCGATCTGTCCAGCCCTGGGTCCAGCACCGTATTAAAATCTCCACCCATTACCAACTTTCCCGCCTCTAGGTCCGGGATGCGTCCCAACATACGCCTCATAAAATTGGCATCATCCCAGTTCGGGGCATATACGTTCACTAAAACCACCGCCTCCCCTTGCAATCTGCCACTCACCATCACGTATCTGCCCCCACTATCCGTCACTATGGCCTTTGCCTCAAACATTACCGGCTTCCCCACTAATATAACCACCCCCCTGTTTTTTGCGTCTAGCCCCGAATGAAACACCTGCCCCACCCATCCTTTGCGAAGTCTGACCTGGTCTATCAGTTTCAGATGCGTCTCCTGCAGCATAACCACATCTGCCTTAAGTTTTTTTAGGTGTGCGAGTACCCGTGCCCTCTTAATCGGCCCGTTCAGCCCTCTCACATTCCACGTGATCAGCCGAGTTGGGGGGCTCTTTACCCCCCCCCCTTGTCGACTAGCCATCTCTTTTTCAATCCAGCTCCTCTCCCGGTTCCCACGTAGCCGTATCTCCCCCCAACAGCGCCCTCCCGCCCCGACCACCCCACCCCATACCAGCTCCCCCTTCTCCCCAGCAGCAGCAACCCAGTTAACCCCCCCCCCCGCTAGATCCCTTTCTAGCGTAATTGCACCCCCCATGTTGCTCCCAGAAGTCAGCAAACTCTGGCCGACCTCGGCTTCCCCCCGTGACCTCAGCCCCCACTGTGCGAGGCCCCCTCCTTCCTGCTTCCCTGTTCCCGCCATAATTACCATAGCGCGGGAACAAAGCCCGCGCTACCCATTTGGCCCCGCCCCCAATGGCCGGCACCCCCAGCTCCCCATCCTCCCTCCCCCCCTCCCCCACGACATGGGGAAGAGAGAAAAGTTACAGGGTTGCAGGGTTAACAACTTCGGAAATCATCTCTTCCCCCATTTCCCCCCCCCCTTCACCCCACGTAATCACCCCACCACTTTATCCCAAACGTTCTTTTTCTAGCCCGCTTGTTCCAGTTTCTCCTCGACGATAAATGTCCACGCCTCTTCTGCCGTTTCAAAGTAGTGGTGTTTCCCTTGATGTGTGACCCACAGTCTTGCCGGCTGCAGCATTCCAAATTTAACCTTCCTTTTGTGCAGCACCGCCTTGGCCCGATTAAAGCTTGCCCTCCTTCTCGCCACCTCCGCACTCCAATCTTGATATACGCGGATCACCGCGTTCTCCCACCTACTGCTCCGGGTTTTCTTTGCCCATCTGAGGACCATCTCTCTGTCCTTGTATCGGAAAAATCTCACCACTATGGCTCGAGGAATTTCTCCAGCCCTCGGTCTTCGCGCCATAACCCGATAGGCTCCCTCCACCTCCAGCGGACCCGTCGGGGCCTCCGATCCCATTAACGAGTGCAGCATCATGCTCACATGTGCCCCGACGTCCGCCCCTTCTGCACCTTCGGGAAGACCAAGAATCCTTAAATTCTTCCTCCTCGCATTATTCTCCAGCACCTCCAGCCTTTCCACACACCTTTTGTGTTGTGCCTCGTGCATCTCTGTCTTCACCACCAGGCCCTGTATTTCGTCCTCATTCTCAGCAGCCTTTGCCTTCACGACCCGGAGCTCCTGCTCCTGGGTCTTTTGCTCCTCCTTTAGCCCTTCAATCGCCTGTAATATCGGGGCCAACAGCTCCTTCTTCATCTCCTTTTTAAGTTCTTCCACGCAGCGCCACAGGAACTCTTGTTGGTCAGGGCCCCATATTAAACTGCCACCTTCCGATGCCATCTTGCTTTGTGCTTGCCTTCCTGGCCGCTGCTCTAGAGGATCCACCGCAATCTGGCCACTTTTCTCTCCTTTTTCCACCCGTGTCCAGGGGGGATTACCTTCTGGTCTACCGCACAATGTTTTTAGCCGTTAAAATTGCCGTTGGGGCTCCTATTAAGAGCCCAAAAGTCCGTTCCACCGGGAGCTGCCGAAACGTGCGACTTAGCTGGTCCTCGCCGCACCCGGAAGTCACCTGCCTTGTATATTGACCCGCTGACAGTGCCAGCACAGGTCTGGCACGCTGGGATGATGTTAGACAGACCCTGGGAGAGTGGAACAGGGTAGTTGGTGGTTGGGGGGAAAAGAGAAGGTTAGCTCCCAGACACAATCTTGTCCTAGGAGTAGCGGGCAAGGATGAGTGCCTCCTTGACCCTCCAGGCATGCCAGGCCCTCGCCGTCGCTTATCCCCCATTCTCCGGCTGCTCTCCTGGTCCAGCCCATCCTCCTCAGGCAAGGCCGCATGTGCCTCCTCCTCCAGCATGTCACCCTGCTGCTCTGCCAGGTTGTGGAGGGCACAGCAGACCCCCACAAGGAGATCTTCTGGGGGTGTACTGCAGTGGACCACCATATTAATCCAGGCATTGGAACCTAATTTTGAGCAGTCCGATCCACCCCTTTTTGACAGCACGGGTGGCAACAACGGCGAGGACCACCCCAGGATGACCTGTTGGTTCTTGGGGGATAAGGGGTACCCGTTGAGGTCCTGGCTGATGGCGCCAGTACAGAAGCCGGAGATTGAGGCGGAGGCATGATATAACAAGGCTGTCCATCATCTCCTTGTACTACCACCAATGGCTGTACACCTTGGGCCATCGCCAGTGTACACTTCTGGGTCCCTCCTTAGTCTGATGGGCGGTCTGGTCTGCAGGGTGCGTGTGGCATGGGTTGTCGCCTCCAGCCTGTGCTGCCCCTGCTGCCTTCTACGGCATCTGACCGCCTGGGCTGCCACCAGCACTGCGAGGTCTGCCGCTGCGGGGTCAGCAACACCATCCATTTAGGTATCTGTAAGGAATTGGGGAGAGACCAACAATCAGTTAGGGCATCCAGCTCGGGACTCTCAAATCCCCCAAGCTCCCGCCACCCTGAATTGTCCCGCCGAGCCAATCTTGCTCAAGAACTTCGCTCTTCACACTCGCCATAGCAGGAGCCCCTAAACCCCAGACCCCTGCCAGGAACATTAGGGAGATTGTACTCAAGTGCCCTCCCCTGACCCACACATTCACCCTTTGGTCGCAAAGATTTCCCCACTGCTGAAGCCCAGCTCCTGAGTGTCTGCCTGTTGGCCACTGCCTCCGTGATGCTGATGCCTCCAGGGTTCAGGTGAAGTGTCCAGGCCTCACAATTTGGTTGGAATGCCAGGCAATAATCATCATCTGAGGCATGGCACGTGAACCCACAAGAATACACTTGTGTGTATATTTTAGTTTAATAACAGTTCACATATCAAAATAACCAGAAAAGTGTAACTAGAAAAGTACAAGGAAACAGCACCGTCCTATGCACCACAGGCAGGCACCCATGCATAACAAAGCATCAGTAAAAACGTAAATCCTTAACAGTGTAATTACAAAAAAAACAAATGTGCATTAAACAAGAACCCATTGAACAACAGCCAAACAACAGTACAAAGGTGCTAGCTTCCAAATCAGTCCGCTACTCCTTCCCCCTCCACAGCTCCCAGCAGCAGACCAGCCGGAAAGCCATACTGACACAGAGCATGGCGGAAGAGAGGGGGAGCACCCCATTCTGGACTCACGCCACAGACAAACAGGCTGCGGCTGACAAACATACGGCCTCCAAACAGGAAACAGGCAACAATATAGTGAGGTTTCCAGCATCAGAGCCAACCTGTGCTCCCAGCTGCTGGACATGGCAGAAAAGCGAGTGAACACTCCTTTCTGGACTCCCACCTCAGACAAAAGGCACTGCGGCTAACAAACTCACGGCCTCCAGACAATGAACATTAACAGCCAGCTGAACATTAAACAGCCAGAAATATATTTTTTAAGTTATTCCAAACTAAGGGACAATTTAGCGTGGCCAATCCACCTACCCTGCACATCATTGGGTTGTGGTGGTGAGACACACGCAGACATAGGGAGAATGTGAAAGCAACAGCCAGCAATATAACAAATTTACCTTTCCCTCTCCCTTTCTTGCAGCACCCAGCTGCAAGGCATAGTGGAAGAGCAAGAGAATATCCCTTTCCAGACTCCTGCCTCAGACAAAAGGGACTGCGACTAACAAACACACGGCCTCCATACATAGAACATTAGACAGCCAGCAATATAATGAAATTATCAGCATCTGAGCCAACTTGCCCTCTCTCCCTTTCCCGCAGCGTCCAGCTGCAGGGCATGGCGGAAGAACGAGTGAACATACCTTTCCGGGCTCTCGCCTCATCCAAAAGGGTCTACAGCTAACAAACACACCTCCAGACATTGAACATGAAACAGCAATTACAGCATCTGTGCCAACTTGCCTTCTCTCCCCTTCCCGCAGTGCCTAGCTGCAAGGCATGGTGAAAGAATGAGCGAACACCTCTTTCCAGACTCCCGCCTCAGACAAAAGGGGCTGCGGCTAACAAATGCTCGGCCTCCAGATATCAAAGAATAAATAGTCAATAGTGTAACAAAGCTACCAGCATCCGAGCCAACCCACTTCCTCTCTCCTTCCTGCAGCTCCCAGCTGCAAGGCATGGTGGAAGAGCAAGTGAACATCCTTTTCTGGATTCAAGACCACCGACAAAGGGGGCTGCGGCTAACAGACACACAGCCTTCAGACATCAACCAACAATATAAAACCCCTCCCACTAAACCCCTCCCCCCCCACCCCCCGTGGAAAGTGTGCGGGGCGGGAGAGTGAGAACATCCCCTCCCAAGTACTGGCAGTAGGTCATCTTACCCCCTCCCTTTCCTTGCCCCAGCTTCAGAAGCAGAATGGGGCTGCAGCAAACATGAAACAGAAACAAAACAATAGCAAGCAAACGACTTCCAAACATTAAACAACATGCAATAATACAAAAGGCAATTTACATGGTCTCCAAACTTAAAACACACTAAAGCTGCCATTATCCTTCAAAGGCACGTCTTCATAACCTCCAAAGTGTCCAGTTGAGGTGAGCCGCCGCCCTCCTCCTCCTGCAGTCCCAGCATCTGGTTACCTGCTCCACCCAGTCCTTGGTCCAGGCTACAGAAGCTGGAACAACTCACTGCTTCCAGACATCAAACATTGAACAGTCAGCGGTTAAAATAAAAGCACCAGCAAGTGGTAAAGCAGTTCTTCAAACCTCCAGCAAGTTGACCATGTGATTCAGGCCGCCACCCTTCCTTCCAAAGCACTGGCAGCAAGGCACCTGACCTCCTCCCTCTCCTTGCCCCAGGCCACAGAGAAGGAGGCAGTAATGGCAATGCACGGCTTCCAGACATTAAGTCTTGAATAGGCAGTAGTACAGATAGAAGCACCAGCAAGCTGCAAAGCAGACGATATACCTTCAGCAAGTCACTCTGGTGAAACAGACACCACCCTTCCCCTTCCTTCCTGACTTCAAGCAATAGAAGTAAAGAGGTGGCAGCAAGCAGACTCACAACATCAAAGTAGCAGTAGTCCTCTAAGCAAGCAAGCAGGGAGGCAGGCAGTTTTTATTTTATTTTTAAAATATTTTTTGATTTAAAAAACCCAATTGTTTTTTTTCCCCCCAATTAAGGGGCAATTTACCAGTCCACCTACCCTGCATATCTTTTGGTTGTGGGGGTGAGACCCACACAGACACGGGGGGGGGCAGGGAATATGCAAACTCCACATGGGCAGTGACCCGGGCCTGGGATCGAACCTGGGTCCTCAGCGTCATGAAGCAGTAGTGCTAGCCACTGCACCACCATGCTGCCCGGCAGGCAGTTTTTAAATCTGGCCTCAGGCTGAGCCCCAGGCCAGGGTCTTACCGGCAGAATGTCCTGTACCTCTTTCTCTCTCCTGCAGATTCCTGATGAAGTCTCTCAGCAATGGAATTGAGAGCAAGAAGAGAGAAAGAATTCCCCTTCTTGTTCAAAAACAGGTAGCAGCAAATCTCTCCTTACTTCCTTGTCTGTTTTCCAAGCTGTAGCAAACAGTTTACAATCCACAGGCAGGAGCAGTCAGCAGACACACCCTATGCAACCACTTCAGAGCTGTGAAGTGCTCACATAACTTAGCCTTCAGCTGTGCAGCTAGGGGCTGCTCACAGTCAAAGGGAGTTAAAGCAACCATCAGCATATAACCAAGAACAGGGCTTTGTCGTGGAAGTGCGTGGTAGGACAGGAGTTAGCAGCTGTAGCTGCCCTTGTAATGAGTATACACAATATTGCAGGAGGCTTGTATGCCCCACAGACGCTAAGCCCCTCAACCCCTCCCCCCTAGCCCAGGGGTGACCCCCGGCCTAAGACCCCCAGCCCTCTCAACTAGGCCCAATTCCACCCCTCTAAGATGCCCCCCCCCCCCAGCACTGGGGCAGCAGTCCTAGTTCCCATGGGCTGCATGACAGAAATTGGAAATGGTTACTCACATCCTCTGCCCCCCTCAGTAGCCATTACGTCAGCTTCCCATTTTTAAAAAGGAGTGCTAAACGACACCTGCGTGACCTCTCACTGGGGAGCTGGTTATCTCCTGGGATGCCATTAAATTGCACCTACATCTCAATAATGAGATGGAGATTGACCTTAATCAGTGTGAATGTTCCTCTCGCCACGTTTGCGCAGCATCTGGACCCCGTGAAAGGGAGTGGGCCGGTTAGACCGCAAACCGATTCGCTGTTTAACCGGTGTGCCCGGATCTGCACCAGGCGCAACGCAGCCGTTAAATCGTGCCCATGAAACATTAAAGATGTTGCATGTGTTTGTCCAATACAGCAGTGTGATTCACACTGTTGGTGATCAAAAAAATGCTACATTCCCTGTTGAACAAAATTATACGATAATAATTGTTTAAAAATCCACCAAAAAGGCATTAATCCTTTGAAGTTCTGTAATGATAAGATGGTTATGCCTTGACCTAGTATGGTAATAAGCGTGTTTCACAGTTCCATGTTTAAATATTTATGCAGTAATGATTTTATTTTCCTCGTACTCAGAAAGTCATAAAATAAATTCCATTAGCCACATGCTAATGAGAAAACTACTAAGTGATTATATGGAAATAATTGACTTTCAAGAGGTGTTAGAATTGATTTATAAATTATCATCCAGTATAATATCATAATAAAAATATTAACATTTTGCTTAAGACTTTTCTTTCATTCCATTTTGGGAACATTACTTTGCATATTATACACTGGTGCATCAAGAAAATATTTGTCACATGTAAGCAGGAGCTAATGTCACCTGTCCATTGGAATTTGTGCACTGCTTCATTTGGTACAACTTGGTCATGACTTTCAGAATATGGAATGTTATCCGATGAAGAATGATAGTATTTAGAAAGCATGTTGTTATCAAATTAAATATTTTAGGGGCTAAATTTGATTGCACCCAAGGAATGAACACAGGGGTTGCATTGCATGATTGAGCCGAGCCCATTGATTGCATCGCCGACGGAATGCCAACTTGGTGCTTGATGTGTTAGGCAGGTAGGTTCGGTGTAGACTGCACTTGATGCAGTGATGCTAGAAACAGACCTCTAACACTGGAGAAGATCCAACACGGTTTTATTGAACGATAGAACTAATATACATATTCAGCTGTGGGTCGACACTATACTGAACTGACTGGAGACCTTGTGCTAGCCTGACCAGACTTACTAGCTACCGCATGGTGTTTGCACTGGGTAACTCGTGGACTCTGACTGTCTCAGTGGCTGGGTCCAGAGAGAGCGGGAAACCTAGTGCCCTCTGGCTTTATAGTGGTAGTGTCCTGTCTGGTGATTGGCTGCACTGTGTTGTGTGCTTACTGGTCATCCTGTGTGTCAATCACTGCCTGTCTGCATCTCATTATATACATGAGTGGATATTATGACATCTGCCCCCCTTTTTTTTCAGATAAATAAATATATATATACATATGCCTGACTATATACAAAAGGTGTCTAAATAAACGTATATGCAGAGAAAGGTGTCGATAGTGCAGATACATGGCAAATGGTATTGTGTCTAGTGGATATTATTTCACCCTCATGTGGGGTACCTGCATAGTGTAAATTGTCAGCGAGGAAAGTGTGGGTTTTAGTCCTCTTAACCGTTATGTCCCGTCCCTGTAAAAGAAGGGTCCAACGGGCTGCGTGGATCTGGCTGACTGTGCCATCTTTAAGTCTACCATCAAGTAGGAGTTGTGTTGGGGTGTGCTCAGTTAAAATGGTGATGGGGTTGAGTCCTGTCATGTAGGCGAAGTATTGTACTGCCCAAAAAACTGCGAACAGGTGCCTTTCGCAGGCAGAAATCCTTGCTCCACTGGATCTAATACACGTGAGGTGTATGCCACGGGGCCCAATCGATCATGTCGTTCTTGGAGGATTAGGGTTAGGGTTAGGTCGAAAGGGTTTGGTCGGTGGTTGCAACCTCAATTGCGTACGGGGAGAGTGGATCTGGGACCTGTAATGCGGGGGCTGTGCTGAGGGCTCTTTTTAATGCATCCACGGCATCCGTGTGCTGTGCAAGCCATTCCCAAGGTACCTGCTTCTTGAGAAATTTGGATAGGGGCGCTGTCTTTGTGGCAAAACCATCGATGTGGTTTCTACAGGAGCCAACCAGTCCTAGAAATGACCGGAGAGCTGTGACGTTATGGGGCAGGGGTAATTTGACGATCGAGTCGATTCGTTTCTGCTCGATCTCGCGTTTGCCATGTGTGAATACTGTCCCGAAGTAAATCACTTTTTCCTGTAAAATCTGGGCCTTCTTGGGGTTCACTTTACAGCCAATTTGTTGAAGGAGTCATAATAGTTTGGCGAGAAGCGAAATGTGCTCTCCCTTTGTGTCCGTCTGTAAAAGCACATCATCTACATATTGGACCAGACAATCGGGTTGGGAAAATGTTGCTAAACCATTTGCCAGCTATCAGATGGAAAGTGGAGGGGGAGTTGTGGAAGCCTTGTGGAAGACACGTCCACGTATATTGCTGTCCCTGGAATGTGAAAGCAAATTTATATTGGCACGCTTTATCCAATGGAATGGACCAAAAGCCTTTGCTAATGTCCAAAACCGAATTTTTTTTTGACTGTAGTCCCTGTTTGAGCATGGTCTCGGGACACGTGGCTACGGTGGGGGCTGCTACTGGTGTTACTTTGTTCAATTCCCGATAATCGATGGTCAGTCACCATGATCCATCGGGTTTCCTGGCGGGCCAAATTGGGGCATTGTTCGTGGAGGCTACTGAACGGAGTACGCCTTGGTGAAGCAGACTCTGAACAACTTTTGAGATTTCACCCTCTGCTTCTTGGGGAAAACCGTACTGCTTTTGCGGTTTGGGGTCGGGACCTGTAATGTTCACCAAGCCAGCTATCTTGCCACAGTCGTGCTTGTGCTGTGCAAATGCTGCTTTGTGTTGCTGCAGGACCTCCCGAACTTCTTTGTTCTGACTAATGACTCAAGGGTCGAACCAGAAGTCTCCTACTGCGCTAATTTTATTTTCATAGTCTCCAACTGTGAGCGTGGCGGGGGCTCGTGCTGCCTTTGCCATTCTCCACACACATTTATTTACTGGATCGAATGATAGATTGTGGGAGCTAATAAAATCAATGCCTAAAGTGTGTTCGGCTGTCTGGTGTAGATCGACCAGAACTACGGGGTGTTTAGTCTTAATGTTCCCTATCTGGATTGCCACAGGGGCTGTGATGTGTCCCTGTTGCAAATGCCCTGTAAAACCGCTGAGTGTAATGGTGTCGGTGGTGGGCCATGTGTCTCGCTGAAACAACGTGGAGGAGTTGAGCGTGGTGCGGGACCCTCCTGTGTCCCAAGGAAGTTCTACGGGGTGTTCCCAGACTGTGCCTGCCACTATCGGTCTACCGGACTTGTCCCAAAGGGTGTCACAGACCCAAGTTGGGGAGTCCGAACACCGTCAGTCAGTGCCGTTCATATCTGCGTTATCAGAACGGGCGCTGACACTGTGAATTGGCTTTGTCATATTCTTATTTAGGGTGCCTGTCTGCTGGTTTATCTGCTTTTTTTGGGGTGCATTGCACTCTCTTGCATAGTGTCCTAATTGGCCGCAATTATAACACTCCTGGGATTTGGTTTGCTATGGGCTGTTTCTTCCCTCATTTACCCATGCGGGGTTCTGGTGCATCCTAACAGGATGCATGTTCGCATCTGCCTGCTCTTCCTCTGCTCTACCATAAGCTGATTTACCTAGAACGGACTATTCCCAAGTGCGGGACAATCTTTTCAAAACCCATTTCTCGTTGTGGGCCTCGTCTGAGGGGTCGTAATTTGTGCAAGCTCTCTGTCCTGCCTCTGTCGTATGAGAGACTAGGATGCGGGTCCATTTGGCCATATTTTCTGGGGTCAAATGGGCGCGGGCTAACTCTCCAAACACCGCTGTGAAATGTATCCACAAGCGTCCAGCAAACGCTGTGGGGTGCTCTGTCTTTTTCTGCCTACACTTGTTTAGACCTCCTTTGTTATAGCCGATTGCATCTAGGATTGCTGTGTGCATTTCTTGGAGGGTGCCTCCTCCTACATTTTGTGGGTCGGGGAGGGCTGCCACGACTGAGAGGTCAAGGCTTAAAACTGTGAGCTTCACTTGCTCTTTTTCATCCAGGCCATACATGGTCGCCTGTTGTTTTACTCTTGCAAAATAATGGTGGGGGTCTGATGTGGGTAGGAACGGTGTTATCTTGTCGCATGCGTCCCATAACTGAGTGACGGTTAATGGGGTGATGTACAGGAAATCTGGGTCTCCTTCTGTTGTGGCCCTGCGCTGTGTGGTGACAGGGTTCACAGGGTTGTGCTCCGCCTGTGCAGTCGGGGTTTGGGGTGCTTTGCTCTTTTGTGGTTTGTCATGTGTACATGTGCCATGTACATATCTGTGGGCAGTCTCGTTTAACTCCTGCCAATTGGGGCCATTTTCTTGGTCTAATTGGGATCTAAACGTGCTCTGGAACCCATTCTGGACAGAAAGCCGAGATTGCAGATCTGCAATTTGCTTCCGGCACTTTGCGTAGTCTACCGAGTTCTGCCTTTGTTCCATCGTGGAAGTGTGGAGTGCTCATAGGGCTGCTTTTAAATCGTTACACTGTTTCTGTAACTGCTCAACTTGTTGTTCCGTTTCCTCCCTTACCAACACCGTGCATTGCGTGTCTTGTTAGGCTTTGTCGTATTGCGACTGAAAGCTGCTTAAATGGGCGAGACAAGATTGGTGTGCCTGCTCGGCATCAGCCATCTCCTTGTCCCTTGCAGCTAACTGCTCTCCCAGTTCCCTGTTCTCTTTCTTATATTCACTCATGTCTCCTTCACTAGTCTTGTCTCTCTCCTCAATCTCTCTGCGGAGCGTCCTTACGACCTCCTCTGTGCCTCGCAATTGTGCCAAACAGGACACGATTGCCATCGGCTTGAGAGTTTTCCCTAAGCTCTTCCTATGGGTCTCTGTCAGGTTCTCCCACCAAGTACGCCCTATACTTCCGGGACCTGTTTCATCATTCGCACAAAATTCACTCCAAAGGGGCCATCCTTTCCCTTTGAGGTACTTTCCAGTCTCCTCTTCCCATACAGGACACTGTCCTACTCTACTGGTCGCTGCGACCTCAAATTCTTGGGAGTTCATAAGGCGTTCCGTTGCCTTCATTGCCATTTCTATCGCTATCTCTGGTGTCTCTACCGAATTTGGAACAGGGGGTGATAAAATGGTGATGTAAACACGGGTACGGCTTACGCTAATTTCCAGCCTACAAAATTCCCGACAGTTTTACGCAACAAAATCTCTCAGGTTTACCTCATATCCCTGTTAGTACGCATGCAAATAACACACTTCCGAATCTTGGTGGTTTGATCAGTATTGGTCTTACGATTGTGGTTTTTCCTGTTTTCAATTGGATTCTAATTCAAATTTTGGGTTCTCTCGGAGTGACTAGGCCACTTCTAGGTTGAGTCCCGTCAGATGTCGCCAGTAATGTTGCTCTGTTTCTCTGGTTATAAATATGGCAGTCAATATGGCCGCCTTCCTTAATCCTAATTATGTTTGCTTTAGAGTCGCCAGGTATCTCTCGATACCGCCACAAGGTTCAAACCTGAATACTGATCAAAGAGCCAATACACCAGTTTGTTAGTTCAAAGTCAATACTATTTATTTACACACACAGTAATATCTACTCATGCACAAAGTACTACAAATTAAACTATCTCTAATGCCTATACTTAGCTTCGGGTGCCCACTCAGTCAGAGGTACAATGGCCGTTGTTCGGATCTGAGGTTGTTGGGTTCGAAGAGGTACAGGAGAACAGCTAAGGTCATCTGTTTGGTAGCGAGCGTTGACCTTGGACTTACTTCCTTCTGGTGCAGCTGGTGACGGGTCTCTCCGCTTTGAGAGCCAAGTCCAAGAGAGCGATTCTCTCATGGGGGTTTCTTCTTATACCAGGAGGTATACCCGGCTTTTGGGCGGGCCTTAAACTTGGCCCCAATTAATTGGGCTGCATCTTGATCACTGGTATTGATCTTGACCAATAAAGGGGTGGGTGCCTTGATGAATGGGCGTGTCTTTGGTGGCCGTTGGCTTTGCTTTGTTTGCATTTTCGGTTTGGGGAACTGGCGTCAGGATGTCTGGAGCTGGATCGGTTGCTTAAATGTCTTTCCTTTGTTCCCGGAGTTGGGCCATCAATATGTTAATTGACCTACAGTTTCAGTCCCGTCTGGGAGCTGCCTTCCCAATATGCATACAGGCTCTGTGCCTGCTTGCTTTCCGAACATTGTCCATAGTTCCCTACATTCATTGCGAGCATCCATTTTGTATTCTGGAAGTGGCCGTCCCAGATGGCTACAGTTCCTACCTTTGATCCCCTCCGGCAGGCCAACGATCTGCCGGTTTTGGCGCCTCCACCGGGTCTCCTGGTCGTCGATTTTCCCCTTCAGACTCTCCTGTGTCTGAACCAGCCTTGCCACCTTTTTTTCTAGGGCGATGATCTGGTCATCCTTGTCTGTTGCGGCTTTCTCCAGCTCTTTAACAGTGTTCTCCTGAGCTTCCAGTCGCCTCTCCGCCTTGCCTAGGGTCACCTGCATGGTTGCCAGAGCTTCTGCGACCTCACCCGGGCCGCAGCTTGAATATAGTTTCTGTCCCTTCCCAGTGTTCTCTCAATTCTCCTGAGAAAACATCCTCCACCCATCCCCTCGTGTGGGGAGGGGGGGGGGAGGGAGGAGGGGCGGAGGAGGGGGGGGGTGCTCCTTGGGTGGCGGGCTGGTCCTTCTCGCTCTAACGAGGCCCAGGTTTCACCACCTCCTGCGTCGGTCGGCTCAGCCGTTTGTTTGTCCAGGCTTTTCCCGCTCCTATTTCCACACAGACTCTGGAATGGCTGCTGTTTGGCATTTTTCCCTGGTATTGTTGCTGGTAGAGGTGTGGGGATGTTTTTCCTTCGTGTTAGCGGGCTATTCCAGGTGAAAAGAGCCGATTTTCAGGTTTGTGGGAGGAGAGCCACCTCAGCACATCCACGCCACTTCTCAGAGTGACTTCTCAGCACATCCACGTCACCAGAGGTCTTTGTGAATCTGAGCTAAAGATATTGATGAAAGGCAGAACTTTAGATAAAGATACTACAAAGTTTTTGGACGCTTAAATGGTGTTGGACACGGTGGATCAGAGGAGAGATGCCTTGTATTCATAAATGTGTAGGAAACTCTCCAGAAAGTTAGGGGCAGCACGGTAGCACAGTGGATAGCACCGTGGCTCCACAGCGCCAGGGTCCCAGTTTCGATTCCCCTCTGGGTCACTGTCTGTGTGGAGTCTGCACGTTCTCCCAGTGTCTGCGTGGGTTTCCTCCGGGTGCTCCGGTTTCCTCCCACAGTCCAAAGACGTGCAGGTTAGGTGGATTGGCAATGATAAATTACCCTTAGTGACCAAAACGTTTAGGAGGGGTTATGGGGTTACGGGGATAGGGTGGAAGTGAGGGCTTAAGTGGGTCGGTGCAGACTCGATGGGCCAAATGGCCTCCTTCTGCACTGTATGTTCTAGTAAAGTGTAGACAACTTAGATGCAGTACCACAGGAAGTTAAAGAAACATTTAGGGAACAGGAGCTGGATAGACCATTTGGTCTCTCAAGCCTGCTCTAAACGATGGCACGGGCTAAATTTATTGATCATGGCTGATCGTCTACCTCAGTGCAACTTTATGCCTACCAACACTTTCTATCAATCAGAAACAAAACTGATGTTCATATGCTTCACCACATCCTCACATTGGGTTTCCAACCCTCCTGGATTGGCCTGGATTCTCCAAGAATTGAAGATCAATCTCCAGGACACTGCTGTTTGCAACCCTGGAGAAAAATTAAAAAAGATTTTATTCTTTTGTCATTTTCTTTGAACAGAATCTCTTTACCACTTATAAAATTATTGAAAATTGGGTTCAGTCATCATCTAGTTGGGTAATGAATCTCATTGCTCGCCA
This sequence comes from Scyliorhinus torazame, assembly GCF_047496885.1. Taxonomy (NCBI): domain Eukaryota; kingdom Metazoa; phylum Chordata; class Chondrichthyes; order Carcharhiniformes; family Scyliorhinidae; genus Scyliorhinus; species Scyliorhinus torazame. Next base: position 162,471,109 of record NC_092717.1, on the reverse strand, counting down.
ACAATCACATTTCACCGGGTGCATACTCTGCCAGCTATTCAACCATGGCAGTTCCATCACCCAAACAGATTCCGTAAAACTCAATGCCTCACTCCCCTCTCTCTTGCAGATCAAGATGGGCATTTTCAGGTCAAGGTGGGGCTTAACTAGAGGTGGTAGGAGCGAACAGAGGGCGACAGAATGCTCTCATGTTCTTGCCTGATGGGTTGATGATATTGGTTGTTATTAAGATGCGATGGCCAAGGCCATGGCCAGTAATGGGGCTGAAACTGTCAAAGACGGTGGTATCTGCCTTCTCACATCCTACTTCCCCCTATCCCACACGCTCTTCTGATTTACAAGCTGCAAATGATGCAAGCATGAACATCACCCATCAGCAACACCCCACCCCCACCTCTATGCGGAAGATCTGGTGGTTTGGGGATCACAGGTATGTACATAGGCAGTCAACTTGTCATAAGTAATGTTTAGATGGTGTATTGAGAAACAAGTGTATTGAGAATATGATGTCGTAACTAATTAGACAGAAAAAGTATACCACCCGTACCATTAATCGAGAGCAGTGTGTTAATCTCAGTTGAAGTGTTAAGACACCTCTGCTCTTCCTTCTCCACTTCAGGTCCATCCTCCATCTGAAGAGGAAAGCTGCCCAACGAGCACTGCCACCTTCCCAGCACCTCACCAGGATCCAATCCATAACAGTAAAAAATAAAGTAAGTCGCCATAGGCCGCTTTCCCCTTGAAGGGGGAGTGCTGACTGGTGCCGATTTAACCTGAGGGACACTACACCTCAGGCAAGGGGTAAGGTTGAGAAGGTGGACCTTCATGAATAACCTCAGCCGGTACAGGAATTGAAGTGGTGGCTAGTTTTCACACACTGCCCCTTACACTGAGCACGTACCAGCCAATCAACCTCCAGTTTCCTGTGGCATCACGGTTGCCTTTTTTTCCCACCACTGCCTCACATCAGCCAAAATACTCACAAAATAACTAGCCCCTTCTCCTTCAGCAGGACAGGACCACTTTATCAAGGGTGAAAAAGTTAGAAAGCAAAAAGCAAAAGATGCACCGATGCCCGATCCCCGATGCACCGAATTCCCACTCTTGATCCAAATATGTTTACTCAGTTTGTGTTTCACTCAGGCCAAACTCCCCCCTCACCAACCTCTCACCCCTTACTGATCGACCCTTTCTTATAGAGCTCAGAGTCAATCTTTAGCTTAGCTTCCTGCTCCTGTAATCAACACCTATTCAGGCGAAATGCTTTCAGGTGATTGACAGTTAACTGTCACTCAGCCAGCTACTTGTTTAACTAGCTACTTGTTACAGCCATATTCATCAATGTGATATTCACGTTTTCACACATGTCCCTAAACTCATCATTAGCAAATTCTCCCCCATTGTCCGTAAGGAATTTTGCCGATGGACCCATTCCTGTCCCTATCCATTTTTCCACGATTTGATCCAGAATTACTCTCTTTTCTTTGCTTCATACAATCATTGATTGACTAAATCTGGTTGCTAAATCTACAAAATGCAAAATAAATATATTATTGGCTTTATCCCAGATCTTAAGGTCCATGGCCAGAATGTCGTTAAAATTCCTGGCCAAAGATAGGGTTACTATCGGTCGTGCTGGTGTCCTTCTGTACTTCCTACAAACTTCACAGCGATCACTAACCTGTTCTATCAGTTTAGTATAGTCTTCATCCCTTACCCTGCATCCTTTAATAAATGTTTCAGCCTCTGAGGAGACGGATGCACAAATTGCCTATGTAGTTTTAATACAACAAGCTTTTTATCAGCTAAAGTCCCATTTTCAACTGTCATTAACACATCCTTAACAACTCTACTTGAAATATTATTTTTCAGTAATGGAATACAATAGTGTCCCGACTGTGTAAATTGTAAGCCCACCGTCTTTCCAAAAACTGTTGCCTTATCCTGTTCCATATCCAGTTTCATGTGTGCTTTCTTCATCGACGGTCTGCTCAGAAGCAAAGGTATCTCACTTGATACAACATCCGTGCTCATGAAATGATTCACTCCGGTAATATTGCAAGGGATCACCACTCTTTTTATGCGACTTCAGAGTATTATCAGCCCCAAACCTGAAACTTGTGGAACTTTCAAATTCCTTAACCTTGTTACGATTTTCAGCATCCAAGGAGTCCAGGTAACATCTTAACCAATCAATTCCACACACAGTAGATGTGCAGCCACTGTCCAATACAGCACAATTGAAGGATTCTGCAACCAACACCTTCATTACCAGCGTAAAACTGCTTGTTAATAGGACAATGCCTTCTTTCTGGTCACTATCTTTTTCCTCTTCTGACTCTTCCATGTCATGTGTTGCTTCAAACACTCTATTATAACTTGTTGGACAGTTGAAAACATAATGGTATTAAGAGTCACATCGAAAACATCGATTTATCATACCCCGTGCATTTCTGGGGTTCATATTCCGATTGTAGGTTCTAACTGGGTTTCTGTCTTCATAATTTCTGGGTCCCGATCTCCTTCTATAGTCTTGGAACCTGTTCGTAGCCGTACGATTTCGCCATCCTGTTAGTAGTGTATCTTCCATATTCTGTTTTATTGCAGACTGACCTATTTGGGTCATCAGAGCCACCGGAATCGAATATTTCCCCAGAAACTTTTTAAAAGCTTCTGTCATCTGTTCGAATAAGGTATCCTTATCCACAAACTGAACTCCTGTCAAAACCAGGAGCCTATCCATGTTGCTCACTCTAGCACAGTCAAGTAATTTAAAGGCCAACACAGACTGTGGAAATTCCACGTTGTGTTTCTGCAGCCTTTTATATAGTCTGCCAAATTCCATTATATAGTCTTCAATGGAGAAATCCTCTATTTTCCGGAACCTATCAAAATCCGACCATGCTTTATACGCACTTAACAAGTCATCCTTTTTATAAATCTTTTCCATATAATGTAATAGAGTCTGCAGACCTTCTTATGAGTCTAACTCTTCCAATTCCAGCTCAGAAAACACTTTGCTCCAGATTTTACTGTCATAAGGTAGAGAAAGAGCCAATGCCATATCTTGTTTTCTCTTTCCCAAGGCAGTTACCTTAGTCCACATAACTACTGCACTTCTCCATTGGTCCATTGATTCCCTTTCAGAAAATAAGGGGGGGATAGTCATATCCGGCCATCTTTATCCTAGGTTCAGCCATATATCTTTTTTTTTCTCATTCACTCTTTGGTTTGGTCTGGAAAAGTTCTATCTTTCAACTCTTCACATTTGCACAGCAACCATCCACTGTTACCATTTGTTAGACGTTTAGCTGCTGTTGTATAAAGAGTCAAAGTTTCTGATCCTTTTCACAAACACCTTTATTTTACTTTAACAGACTCTGCACAAAATTCTATCATCACATCACCCAATACAAAGGCCACCTGAAGCCCCTTTAAATATCAGCGTCAATTATTGGATACTTAACATAAATGAGACAACTAATTGGAATATCTTTTAACCCATTACTTAACATACGTGGCCCGACAACTCACGGGGATCCAATTGGGAGGTTTTAAGTGCTTACTTAAATAAGATTCCTAATTAGCTATAGCCTTTAGCCACATGAAAGAAGCCTCCGTGGTCAGTGGGAGTTATGGTGGTCTGTGGGGCAGGCAGATAGGGACTGGTGTCGCCCTGGTATGGGACCACACGATCCAGGGGTTGGCATGGTGGACCCATTGGCGCTGAGACACCCATCTCCCTCCCTCCCTCCCCCTGCCCCAGCTCACGCCATGGGTGGCCTATCCCTTGGTCCACGGCGCCCCCACCCCCCACCGATGGCGGCCCACCCCGACCGAGACACGGCCCCATGGTGGCTCCTCCACCCCCCTTCGGGCACCCGAGCAGCAACCCCAGTGCGCCTGGGCCCATTGCCTGTGACAATGACAACTCGCCTCCTAGGATCCCCGCAGTAGCACTTACTCCAGCTTCCCGTTTTTAAAAAGGAGTACTAATCAGCACCTGTATGACCACTTGCTGGGGAGGCCATTAGATTGTGGGGGGCGGGGGCTCGTTAGATAGGGGTTTGCTCCCGTTAATTGTATGGAGATTGGGCTTAAGTGGTGATTATTGGTTTCTCGTCATACTCTGGCGGGATCCTGATCTCGCTAATGGGAGTGGGCCGCTTATATAGCAAGGAGATCGGTGCCCGGCGCGGTTCTCGATTTTGACTTCTGCCACGCTTTAACGGCCTTGTTGCGCTCTTGCTTAAGCACAATGCAGCCATTAAATCGCGCCCTTAGTAACTAATTCAGAAATATTCTCACCGTCATGAGGCCACCACCCTTTCCATAATAAACGCCTTGTACCCCTTGAGAACTGGCTGCTTAATTCCAGTATCCTGTTTTTGACGGTGAATTATCCAGCCCATGTGACTGCACTTTCACCACAGCTACCCCTTTGGAAGACTGTTTTTTAGTTCTGCAGGGCCCAACATTCAGATGTTCAGACAGTTCATGCCCCTTATTCTTACAATAGAAGCAAGGAAGTTTCTGTTTAGTTCCCAAATCCTTCTCTCCACTAGCAGGTGTCTCCACTGCTTTTGCCTCTTCAACAAAATTACAAGAAGCATTTTCCGGGCTAGCTGAACTCTTAAACCTGTCTTTTGTCTCATGCTCCTCTCTATCCCGTAAAGAGGGATGGAATTCTCCGCACCACCAGCCACGTGTTCCCCAGTGGCGCGCCCTCACCAGCAGCGGGATTCTCCGTTTCCGCCACCTGCCAATAGGATTTCCCATTGTGGCCAACCCACGCCACCAGGAAACCCGCGGACGTGGGAGCGCTGCCAGCGCAACGGCGAATCCCACCGGCGGAGAATCCAGCCCAGTGTTTCTCCAGGAAATTCTCCTTGTGGACCAGCCCTTACTCATCAGTTACAACAGCTGCTTGAGTGGCCTCAAGAACATTTTGTTCATTTAAATAAGTAACCGAGTCATCAGATAGATTCCTGTGAAAGTCCTCCACAAGCATCATCGCTCTCAATTTTTTAAAGATAGAATTTATTTCCTGAGGGTAATATGCTTCAGGAACAAGCTGGTAAGCTCCCAATATAGCTGCATTAACATTTTCATGTGATAGCCCTCAGAAAGATTATGAGGGATGACTCATTGATCTCCTTGTGGGGCTCGTGGAGTAAAAGTTCAGTCTGCAAGCATGATCCCAAACTTCCTGTCACTGCTCCCAATGCAGCATTTAAGAGGGATTTTTTAATTATAGCATTATAACGTTCGAGCTCTAGGGCTTTGAATTGGCAGGGTACCCCAAAGATGTACTGGGGAAGACCCCTGGAGTTTCACAGATAAGGTTTGCAGGTCAATTGCATGGAAGTGCAAACTGCCCCTGGGGGGCCATCAGAAAATGTGATTTAAATCGCACACTTCAGATGGGTTACATCAATAATTACCCAGGAAAAATTAGAAGAATGAAAGCCACTGGGTAACTATTGCACAGGCCCACACCAATCCCCACGGGACCTCCACACCCTCCTGACACTGTAGGGATCTCCTCGCACCACTCAGATTGCCCCCAAGGGACTATACCTCCTGAGAGGAAATTCCCAACAAATGGGATTTCCCCCCTTCACTCACACTGCCAGGCTGTAATGTCACCCCCACAACCTCATGCCTGACACAGCCCTGCACAAAGTGAACCGACTCCCCACCCGACTCAAACCCCCCACAAGACTCAACCTGACAACCCCCCCCACCCGACCCCACCACACCCTGAGCATAAGCCCAAGTGACCCCCATCAGGCTAGACTCAAACCTTTATTCCCCCTCCCCCCCACAAGGTCCAATTTGACACCCCTCCCCAAGGTCCGCTCTTGACCACCCTGAGGCCTGACCCTAGACCCCCTGGTAAGACCTGATCCGAGCCCAACCTGCATCCCCGACTCCCCAACCCCTCTACCCCACCCACAAAGCCTACCCACTTATCTTATACATTTACCTTTCCTTGGTCTGTCAAGGAGCTTTAAACTTGGCTGGACCTCTAACTTACCTGGTTTAGGCCGGAGATTTTGCAAGAGAGGGGATGTGGCCTCCTTGCACCTGACAGAGTTGTCTCACGCTAGGCTCCATGGTCATGCCTCACTACTCGGATCCCGCCCAGTTTGAGTCGGAAGGTTGAGCCAGACAGGAACAAAAATTATTTTCACACTAGACCTGAGGTGACGTGCTCCTTCAGAGATCCGGTGCAACATTGACGAATGTGATATAAAATAGTTACTTTCGAGATATTAGTTATTGTAATGTAAATATAGGCCGGTCTGATTCTGTTAGTTCACAGACAAAGGATTTCAGAATGCATGGCAAAGCAAGGGGGAGGGGTGTCCAGCTAAGGAGGAGAAAAGGATGCTGGGTAATAGGAGGCCAGAGGAAGGGATGAGAAGTGAGCCATTCAGGATGTATGGCCAGGTCAGCAGGGGTATAGGATGACCTATGGGAATCGTGTATGTGAAACTTGATGCCATTTGAATGTATTTGCAGAAATCCCTTTGTCTCTTTCTTCATTCATTTTCCAGGGGTATAGGAGACTGGTTCTGTGTCCTGTGTCTGTGAGAAACGAATCAGACTTGCAAGTCAAATAAAAATAACTAATGCTATGTCTGCAAATCCATCTCGAGTTTTATTGAGGCCAGACTGACGGGTAAAGAAATTTATGATTTGTCATTTGGTGCCGAAACCCGGGATTTCTCAAGATGGTCATTGGCCAGCTGCAAACTAAGAATTAGACTGATTATGGATAAAAGGAGAGTGGAAAAAGAATGTATAGCTGGAAAATGACCGTGCATTGATTTTTTCCCTCTTCTTATGGTCTGATTAGTCTGGTCACTCGCGGTTGGTACGGAAAGATCGTCTCGACGAAATCAAAGGTCAGTCTGGGGATCCATGGCTTAATTCCATATGTGTGTGTTTTTGAAGAACTGATGCGACCTCAGGATGAGGGTTTAGTTCAATGAGTGTTTTGAAGAACTGATGTGATCTCAGGATGAGGGTTCAGTTCAATGAGTGTTTTTAAATCTAAAGATGGTTTAATTCCATACGTGTGTGTTTCTGAAGAACTGATATGACCTCAGGATGAGGGTTCAGTTCAATGAGTGTTTTTCAATCTAAAGGTGGTTTAATTCCATATGTGTGTGTTTTTGAAGAACTGATGCGACCTCAGGATGAGGGTTCAGTTCAATGAGTGTTTTTAAATCTATAGTTGATTAAGCGAAAATTGTATCCTTGGACTGTAGTGGCGAGAAATGATAAATTTTAAAACAAACTGGATGCTGCATGTGAGTTAAAGCAGAAGTCTCTCAAAGGGTTAACAGCAGCTTGAGATAACAGGCAGCTTGTGGTGTAATTGGATACCTTTCCTTCGAGTCAGTGAAACTCCAACAAAGTTATGTTTTGAATTAATTAAAGGAAACCAGTGGGTTTCTCCACCTCTTTGATAAAAGTTAATTATTTTAGTAAGCAATTGATTGAAATTGCCAGAATCTTAAGTTTTAATTACTTGAAATAATGTTTATCTCATTTTATTTGTGATACTTAAAGAAACACACTGACACCATTTTAAAAAGTGAAAATCTGGAAATGACAGTTGACTTTGCTCCGGTATACATCACCGCAGCTAACTGCTCCCTCATTGATAGCAGCCAACATTTTTGTGAATGTAAGAAAAACTTGTTAAAAGAAACATTGTTAAGATAAAGAATTAATTAAGTTGTAAAAGTTACACAGGTTTGTGTTAAGCAAATCGTAAATTTAGTTCTGAGTTGAGATCAGAGCTAAGCTTGCAGGTTGCAGTAATTCAATTTGAATTTTCAAACATTTTAAGTTTTAAAACAACACTGTTAGAACCTTTTCAATAATTTTGCCAAGGAGCAAAAATTGCCATTGGTTATAAATAGGCAAAAAAAAAAATATATATAATAATAATAAAAAAGAAAGAGCCAAAGTATGAAAGCTAAAGAGTTAATTAGATTATGGAGACAATATTGTCAACATGAGAGGGATAAGATCATGTTATTAAGTTGGCAAGAAAATGCCCTTAAAATGGGGATTCCAATTAGTGAAGAGGGAAAAAACAAAACAATGGGCTACGTAGTTCAATGGCTGGCCTTGCATTGACAGACAGAAGATGACGAATTGGACAATTTGACCAGGTCGGCTAGGATTCCGACTGCACCTGTAGCATTGTCTGCACTAATTCCAGAACCACCAGAGTATCATAATTTATATCCAGTCACTGCTCCCCAGATTCAAATCATGCCAGCCGCTCCAGCCCCTTCGGTACCATCTTCACTGTCTGAAGCTCTGTTCCACAAGCCCAATTAGCTCTAGGACTCGATCTTGGACAGCGAGAGAAGGGCCTGATCCTATCCAGAAACAATCAAGCATACCACTTAAATCCCTTCAGACCGATAAGGAGGGTGTAGGCCAGTAAGGAGGCTCAGTTACAAAGATTAAGACTGAGTATGTAATGAAAAAGGATGATCTGAGACCCTAACCAGCGGAGAAACGGTGGCTTACCAGCTGGAACCCCAATATTGTGACTTTGAGTGGGTGGATCAGCGAGGAGGAGGATATCAAACCCACCCAAATGGACCCTCAGCTCCTCTTTATGGCCCACCGAATGTACCAACAGCTTTACCACCGCCGTCCCCTCTGAGGGGCCATTGGTCTACTGGGAGAAGAGGACGGGGCAGATATAGAGGGAACAATGCATGTTTTAATTGCGGCCGTGCAGATCACTGGCAACAGGAATGCCCCTTTAAAAGACGGGCAGCAGAAGGAGACTACCAGACCCAAAGGAGGAGGTACCCACCAAGGGGAGGACAGACGAGATACACTGACTTCTCCCAGGCAAACCCTTTCACAACACAGGATTGACTAGCTAATTTAATCATAAGGACTCTCAAATCGGACAGGGAACCTATTATCTCTCTGCAGATAGGAGATCAACATCACCCATTTGTAATCGACACTGGAGCAGCCATATCTTCAGTGCAATCAGAACTTCGACTACCACTATCTGACCACACGCAGCATTTGTCGGGGTTCCAAGGACAGGTGTGTGAGTATCCTATTTCTGAACCTGTGACAGTCACTTACGAGAATAAGTCTGCAGATCATCCGTTTGTAGTGACTACTGGATTGGACTGTAACTTGTTGGCCCGAGATTTACTGTGTATCTTCCAGCTACAGCTAGAGTGCGGAGACGAAGGGGTAACGGTTCAATCATGGAGGATGAGACAACAGTGCTATATTTCTATCACACCCCAGTGGTGGACGTTAGACATTGAACATTCACTGCATCACATTACCCTGGCCTATGACAGAACCGGACAAAACAGGGAGTTGGAGGACAAATACCGGCTGTTAATTGGGACCGAATGGCCAGTCAAGGTTACAGCCATAGTCACGGGAAAAGAAGGTATGGCCGATTTTGTTACAATACCACCACATTTATGGCCACAGTCAGCTTCGATAAGCCCTCATATTACACGTCAGGTCCACGACCAGTACCATGCCAAGGATCTGGGGCCTATGGTAAGGAGGGCAGTGGATCATTCAGATCCAACAGAGAACGCACTTCAAGTCACGACAGACGGCACTGCCATAAAATATTTTGAGGTCCCTGAAACGATTAACACTCGACTGCAGCATCACCGGGAACGTGATGTTTTGGAATATGTCAATCCACAGGTCTGGGCGGAATACCCATCACAAGTGGGAAAGACAAATGTTACACATATTAAGGTAACGATTAAGGACCATGTAAAGATGCCTTCCATTCGGCAATACCCCCTGAAACCCCAAGCTGCCCCATCTATAGACAAATTAATCCGAGAGCTGTTGCAACAGGGTATTTTGGTCCCTTGCCAATCAGAATGTAACACCCCCATACTTGCTGTGCCTAAACCAGCCAAGCCAGACCAGTACCGATTAGTACAGGATTTACGTTCAATCAATGCCATCGCACAGCCATTACATGCTCTCACTCTCCGACAGGATATTACGGTGTATAGCTCCCACTCGGTCATCGCACTACTGAGGCAACTGCAGACTCAGCATCTTACCGCAGCTCGTCAGAGTAGGTATGAGATATACCTTTTGAACAATCCACGTGTGACATTTAACCACTGTACCACTATCAATCCAGCCTGTTTTCTTAGTGGTCCCCCTGTCCATGAAGACGCACCTGGCCACGACGGTTTAGCCTTGATTCAGGAAACTACCACAATAGGGGACGATAGGAGTGATATTTCGTCAGCACAACCTGACATGATTATGTGTGGTCAAATATCCCACCGGGGTTTAGTTAATGACCTACTACAGGCCCTCCTTATGCCCGCGCAGATTTCCGTTATTAAATGCGCTGCCCACACAAATGGTAAGACCCCAGTTGACGTTGGTAATGAACAAGCAGATTGTGCAGCGCGGACAGCTGTGCAAATTCAGCAAGTGATGGTGCCTAAAATGTTAAGTCAGTCTAAACGATCTGCTATAAATAGGTCTGCTTCTGACAAGCCAATGCCAACCATTCAAGACGTCATAAGGTTACAGGAGGACGCTCCTGAGAGTGATAAACAAATGTGGAAATGGTTAGGTTGTACATATGATTCTGTTTCCTCTTTATGGACCACGCCAGCACATCAGACTTGTATGTCTGATGTACTGGCTTTATGGGTCACTGAATGTGTACACTTTGCAACTCATTGTGGGGCTCGGGGGAGTAGTGATTTGTTGCTGGACACTTGGTGGCACCCTAAAATGCAGGGGTTGGCTCAGAATATCAGCACTCGGTGTTTGATTTGTCAGCAATATAACACCGGCAACGGTATCCCTTGTGGTATGAGGCAAACCTCGTTGCCCACTGGTTCCTTTGAGACGCTCCAGGTGGATTACATTGAGTTGGAAAGGTGTCAATGTTGTCAATATTATAAATATGTTTTGGTTATTGTGGATGTGTTCAGTAGATGTGTCGAGGTGTATCCGACTATCGATAATAAAGCTGCCACTGTGGTTAAAGTTCTGATGCGGGAAATCATTCCCCGGTACAGTATACCAGCTCAGTTGAGTTCTGATAACGGGCCTCATTTTCTTGGACAGATTAACCTGCCTCCCTTCCCCAGTGCTATTTTACAGGTGTGGAGCATGATGGGGTGGCTACGCACCGCCTGTGTGACCACGGCCTCACCTCGCTTGGAGTGACATCGGGGACGGACATGGAAAAGGGACATATCTACATTTGTAACCCCAACCAAACTACAAGGACATTTCGTTTATGCAGAGGTGATGTTCTTCAATGCCCCCATATACGAGGACATGGTATCAACTCATGGAAGGTCATCAGATTAACGGACAATGCAGGATTCATGAAGCAATTGCACCGGTCCCGGCGATGGGAAGGGAACATTACATGGACATTGCCTTGTTTTTGGAGTACATGTAAATTTGATTTTGGATGTGTTAAGATTGGTGCGATAATAGAGAAAGGACGGAGCGTGTGAGAAGGGGAGTACAACTAGAACGTAGGTTATCAGGAAATACACTTAATTCATTTAGAGGCCAAACTGAGAAAAACCCGGGTAGTATGAATCTCGTTTACCAGATTTACCACCGCTTGTATGGCCAGGGACGGGTTGTCTGCTACCCGAACCCCGCAGCGGTGTCTAGGTTATTTTCTGTTTCACCGCTTTGGGGCACTCCCCAAACGGTGGTTCATTGTCAGCGTTCCGAGCCACCGCCCGAGCAAGTCACTCTTCCTTACGATCCGGGTTCAGCACCACCGGCTATTTGCCTTCCCCTTCCTCGGGATAATTCTCACTCACAGTATGATAGGCTGCAACGGTGGAGGGCGTACATACCTAGCCACTTCACTCCCAATAGGGATTCCCGGTCATACGAGAATTGTTTCAGCAATGAAGGATACGGCTGTTTGCTGGTAGAGGTGGAAACGAATATAACATGTCTGTTCCCCACCTGTACGGACAGGGGGTGTCATATCACCCAGGCGTCTGGCCAATGCGTTTGTTACAACACCACCTGCGTTCCATTGAACGCCGGCCTCCAGCTCCTTTGTGGCTGGGCGAATGTCTCTCATATCACTGTTGGGACTAGGGCTTTCCGCATTGCTAGGTGGCCGAATGGGCTTTTCAAAGCTGGATAAACTGGGCTACTGGAGGATCCCTACGCAACCGATATACTGATTGTGATGCTAGCCTGTACACGGAGCAAGGATACTACTTTTTATTTAATGGCACAGTGATCAATGTTTCGTCACCCCCATTTCCCCGCCAAATTGCGATTGAGACTGTAGTCCCTACCACAGTCCCCTGCCCTGCATAATCAGTTAGCACGCCGGGCAGTCTCAGCTGAATTCTGCAAGAACTGGAAACAACCTCAGGTTCTCGCACCCAACCGGGGCCACTCAGCCGGGTGGGGAATTCTGAGCGTCTTGTAGCTGTGGTTGTTTGCAATGCAGAACCGGTATGCTCTTGACTATCTTCTGGTCCGTGAGGGTGGGGTATGCGCCATAGTACAGGGCAAGTGTATCATGGGAGTTCAAGACTTAACTGTTAACATCACTAAATTAATGGATCGCATACGGGATCACCTGGACGGAATGCAGGATCCTGGCTCTTGGGGTAACTGGGGATTTGGAGGTTGGAAGGACTGGTTGATAAATATGGCCATGTATTTAGCAGTGGCTATTGGCTGCATCTTTGTGGGCCCAGTCATCCTTAAATGCGTGATGGGTAGAATGCGGGGTGCACTGGAACAGATAGATGCCCCAAGAATCTTGGCTGTTAGGATCCACGAGAGTGCAGCAGATTAAGGGGGCTACTACAGGAATTGGAAATGCAGCGGCAAATCTTTTTAGATGAGGGACCGTAGCTATGGATTGAATAGTTCAGTTATCATGAAATGATAAAAGGAGGGAATGACGAATGTGATATAAAATAGCTACTTTAGAGATATTTGTTATTGTAATGTAAATATAGACCGGTCTGATTCTGTTAGTTCACAGACAAAGGATTTCAGAACGCATGGCAAAGCAAGGGGGAGGTGTGTGTAGCTAAGGAGGAGAAAAGGATGCTGGGTAATAGGAGGCCAGAGGAAGGGATGAGAAGTGAGCCAATCAGGATGTATGGCCAGGTCAGGAGAGGTATAGGATGACCTATGGGAATCGTGTATGTGAAACTTGATGCCATTTGAATGTATTTGCAGAAATCCCTTTGTCTCCTTCTTCATTCGTTTTCCAGGGGTATAGGAGACTGGTTCTGTGTCCTGTGTCTGTGAGAAACGAATCAGACTTGCAAGTCAAATAAAAATAACTAATGCTATGCCTGCAAATCCATCTCGAGTTTTATTGAGGCCAGACTGACGGGTAAAGAAATTAATGATTTGTCAACATGACAGGTCAAATCACCTTTTTTCTGTGTTTGACCAATCTTTGGTCCTATAAAGGGCTCAGGTGAATGGGTTTTGACTGAGTTAAAATCGCAACTTTGAAATGTTACTCATCAGGAAAGCTGGTGACAAAACCTTGAAGAGGAATTGGAAAATCACAAAATATTCCTTCGACCTACTTTTAACTAAATTTTAACGCACATGATTATCCATTCCGGTTATGCCTCCTGCTACCTCCTTGTCATTGAAGGCCTTGTTAATTGCCAACTCTATTTCAAAGAACAAAGAAAATTACAGCACAGGGACAGGCCCTTCGGCCCTCCAAGCCTGCAGCGACCATGCTGCCCGTCTGAACTAAAGCCTTCCGGGGACCATATCCCTCTTTTCCATCCTATTCATGTATTTGTCAAGACGCCCCTTAAAGGTCACTACCGTATCTGCTTCCAATACCTCTCCCGGCAGTCAGTTCCAGGCTCCCACCACCCACTGTGTAAAAAACTTGCTCGTACATCTCTTTTAAACCTTGCCCCTCGAACCTTAATTCTATGCCCCCTAGTAATTGACTCTTCCACCCTGGGAAAAAGCTTCTGACTATCCACTCTGTCCATGTCCCTCATAATCTTGTAGATTTCTAGCAGGTCATCCCTCAACCTCCGTCGTTCCAGTGAGAACAAATCAAGTTTCTCCAACCTCTCCTCATAGCTAATGCTCTCCATACCAGGCAACTTCCTGTAAATCTTTTCTGTACCCTCTCCAAAGCCTCCACATTCTTCTGTGGCGACGAGAACTGAACACTACATTCCAAGTGTGGCCTAACTAAGGTTCTATACAGCTGTAACATTGACTTGCCAAATTTTTAAACTCAATGCCCCGGCCGATGAAGGCAAGCATGCCGCATGCCTTCTTGACTACCTTCTCCACCTGAGTTCCCACTTTCAGTGACCTGTGTACCTGCACACACAGATCTCTCTGCCTATCATTACCCTTAAGGGTTTTGCCATTAACTGTATATTTCCTGTCTGGATTAGACCTTCCAAAATGCATTACATAGAACATAGAACATTACAGCACAGTACAGGCCCTTCGGCCCTCGATGTTGCGCCGACCTGTGAAACCACTCTAAAGCCCATCTACACTATTCCCTTATCGTCCATATGTCTATCCAATGACCATTTGAATGCCCTTAGTGTTGGCGAGTCCACGACTGTTGCAGGCAGGGCATTCCACGCCCTTACTACTCTCTGAGTAAAGAATCTACCTCTGACATCTGTCTTATCTCTATCTCCTCTCAATTTAAAGCTATGTCCCCTCGTGCTAGACATCACCATCCGAGGAAGAAGGCTCTCACTGTCCACCCTATCCAATACTCTGATCATTTTGTATGCCTCAATTAAGTCACTTCTTAACCTTATTCTCTCTCACAAAAACAGCCTCAAGTCCCTCAGCCTTTCCTCATAAGATCTTCCCTCCATACCAGGCAACATTCTGGTAAATCTCCTCTGCACCCTTTCCAATGCTTCCACATCCTTCCTATAATGCGGCGACCAGAATTGCATGCAATATTCCAAATGCGGCCGCACCAGAATTTGATACAGCTGCAACATAACCTCATGGCTCCGAAACTCAATCCTTCTACCAATAAAAGCTAACACACCATACACCTTCTTAACAACCCTCTCAACCTGGGTGGCAACTTTCAGGGATCTATGTACATGGACACCGAGATCTCTCTGCTCATCCACACTGCCAAGAATCTTACCATTAGCCCAGTACTCTGTCTTCCTGTTATTCCTTCCAAAATGAATCACCTCACACTTTTCTGCATTAAACTCCATTTGCCACCTCTCAGCCCAACGCTGCAGCTTATCTATGTCCCTCTGTAACTTGCAACATCCGTCCGCATTGTCCACAACTCCACCGACTTTAGTGTCATCTGCAAATTTACTAAGAACAGAAGAACTAGGAACAGGAGTAGGCCATCTGGCCCCTCGAGCCTGCTCCGCCATTTAATGAGATCATGGCTGATCTTTGTGGACTCAGCTCTACTCTCCGGCCCGTACACCATATCCCCGAATCCCTTTATTCTTTAGAAAGGCATCTACCTTTTTCTTAAAAACGTTTAAAGAAGGAGCCTCAACTGCTTCACTGGGCAAGGAATTCCAGAGATTCACAACCCTTTGGGTGAATAAGTTCCTCCTACACTCCGTCCTAAATCTACCTCCCCTTATTTTGAGGCTATGCCCCCTAGTTCTGCTTTCCCCGACCAGTGGAAACAACCTGCCCGCATCTATCCTATCTATTCCCTTCATAATTTTATATGTCTCAATAAGATCCCCCGGCATCCTTCTAAACTCCAATGAGTACAGTCCCAGTCTACTCAACCTCTCGTCATAATCTAATCCCCTCAACTCTGGGATCAACCTAGTGAATCTCCTCTGCACTCCCTCCAGTGCCAATATGTCCTTTCTCAGGTAAGGAGACCGAAACTGAACACAATACTCCAGATGCGGCCTCACCAACACCCTATACAATTGCAGCATAACCTCACGAGTCTTGAACTCCATCCCTCTAGCAATGAAAGACAAAACTCGATTAGCCTTCTTAATCACCTGTTGCACCTGCACACCAACTTTTTTCGACTCGTGCACCAGCACACCCAGGTCCCTCTGCACAGCAGCATGTTTTAACATCTTACCGTTTAAATAGTACTCCATTCTGCTGTTATTCCTCCCAAAATGGATAGCCTCACACTTGGCAACATTGAATTCCATCTGCCAGACCCTAGCCCATTCACCTAACCTATCCAAATCCTTCTGCAGACTTCCGGTATCCTCTGCACTTTTTGCTTTACCACTCATCTTAGTGTCGTCTGCAAACTTTGACACATTGCACTTGGTCCCCAACTCCAAATCGTCTATGTAAATTGTGAACAACTGCGGGCCCAACACTGATCCTTGAGGGACCCCACTAGTTACAGGTTGCCAACCAGAGAAACACCCATTTATCCCCACTCTCTGCTTTCTGTTAGTTAACCAATCCTCTACCCATGCTACCACTTTACCCTCAATGCCATGCATCTTTAGTTTATGCAGCAACCTTTTGTGTGGCTCCTTGTCAAAAGCTTTCTGGAAATCCAGATCCACAACCATATGCCACATCCATTGCCTCCCTGTTATCTACTGCACTGGTAACGTCCTCAAAAAATTCTACCAAATTAGTCAGACACGACCTACCCTTTGTGAACCCATGCTTCGCCTGCCCAATGGGACAATTTCCCTCCAGGTGCCCCGCTATTTCCTCCTTAATGATAGATTCCAGCATTTTCCCTACAACCGAAGTCAAGCTTACCGGCCTATAATTACCCGCTTTCTGCCGACCTCCTTTTTTAAACAGTGGTGTCACGTTTGCTACTTTCCAATCCTCTGGGACCACCCCAGAGTCTAGTGAATTTTGATAAATTATCACTAGTGCGTTTACAATGTCCCTAGCCATCTCTTTTAACACTCTGGGATGCATCCCATCAGGGCCAGGAGACTTGTCTACCTTTAGCCCCATTAGCTTGCCCAATACTGCCTCCTTAGTGATTACAATCATCTCAAGGTCCTCACCTATCATATCTTTATTTCCATCAGTCACTGGCATGTTATTTGTGTCCTCCACTGTGAAGACTGACCCAAAAAACCTGTCAGCTCCTCAGCCATTTCCCCGTCTCCTATTATTAAATCTCCCTTCTCATCTTCCAAAGGACCAATATTTACCTTAGCCACTATTTTTTGTCTTATATATTTGTAGAAGCTTTTACTATCTGCTTTTATGTTCTGAGCCAGTTTACTTTCATAGTCTACCTTACTCTTCTTTATGGCTTTTTTAGTAGCTTTCTGTTGTCCCCTAAAGACTTCCCAGTCCTCTAGTCTCCCACTAATTTTTGCCACTTTGTATGTTTTTTCCTTCAATTTGATACTCTCCCTCACCTCATTAGATATCCACGGTCGATTTTTCCCCTTTCTACCGTCTTTCTTTTTTGTCGCTATGAACCTTTTCTGAACACTGTGAAAGATCGCTCGGAAGGTTCTCCACTGTTCCTCAACTGCTTCACCATGAAGTCTTTGCTCCCAGTCTACCTTAGCTAGTTCTTCTCTCATCCCATTGTAATCGCCTTTGTTTAAGCACAAAACACTAGTGTTTGATTTTACCTTGTCATCCTCCAACAGTATTTTAAATTCCACCATATTGTGGTCGCTCCTTCCAAGAGGATCCCAAACTATGAGATCATTAATCAATCCTGTCTCATTACACAGGACCAGATCTAGGACCGCTTATTCCCTTGTAGGTTCCATTACATACTGTTCCAGGAAATTATCCCGGGCACATTCTATAAACTCCTCCTCAAGGCTGCCTTTACCAACCTGGTTAAACCAATCGATATGCAGATTAAAATCTCCCATGATCACCGCTGTACCATTTCTACATGCATCCGTTATTTCTTAGCTTATTGCCTGCCCTACTCACCCATCCTTCTATGCCCTCCTCCAGGTCATTTGTAAAAATTATAAAAACAGCAGTGGCCCCAAAACAGATCCTTGTGGTACACCACTAGTAACTGAACTCCAGTCTGAACATTTCCCATCAACCACCACCCTTTGTCTTCTTCCAGCTAGCCAATTTCTGATCCAAACTGCTAAATCACCCTGAATCCCATGCCTCCGTATTTTCTGCAGTAACCTACTGTGGGGAACCTTATCAAACGCTTTACTGAAATCCATGTACACCACATCAACTGCTTTGCCCTCATCCACCTGTTTGGTCACCTTCTCAAAGAACTCAATAAGGTTTGTGAGGCACGACCTACCCTTCACAAAACCGTGTTGACTATCTCTAATCAAATGATTCCTTTCCAGAGGATTATACATCCTATCTCTCATGAACCTTTCCAAGATTTTGCCCACAACAGAAGTAAGGCTCACTGGTCTATAGTTACCGGTGTTGCCTCTACTCCCCTTCTTGAACAAGGGGACAACATTTGCTATCCTCCAGTCTTCTGGCACATTACCTCACATTTGTCTGGATTAAACTTCATCTGCCATCTCTCCGCCCAAGTCTCCAACCGATCTATAGCCTACTGTATCCTCTGATAGTCCTCATCGCTATCCACAATTCCACCAACCTTTGTGTCGTCCACAAACTTACAAATCAAACCTGTTCCATTTTCCGCCAAATCATGTATGTATATTAATAATAATAATCTTTATTATTGTCATAAGTAGGTTTACATTAACACTACAATGAAGTTACTGTGAAACTCCCCTAGTTGCCACATTCAGGCGCCTGTTCAGGTACACTGAAGGAGAATTCAGAATGTCCAAATTACCTAACAGTATGTCTTTCGGGGCTTGTGGGAGGAAACTGGAGCACCCGGAGGAATCCCATGCAGACACGGGGAGAACGTGCAAACTCCGTACAGACAGTGACCCAAGCCGGGAATCGGACCTGGGACTCTGCCGCTGCGAAGAAACAGTGCCAACCACTGTGCTATCATGCGGCCCAAATTACAAACAGCAAAGGCCCAGGCACTGATCCCTGAGGAACACCACTAGTCACAGTCTTCCATTCAGAAACGCACCCTTCCAATGCTACCCTCTGTCTTCTATGACTGAGCCAGTTCTGTATCCATCTTGCCAGCTTACCTCTGATCCCATGCGACTTCACCTGCTGTACCTGTCTGCCACGAGGGATCTTGTCAAATGCCTTTCTGGAGTCCATGTACACAACATCCACTGTCCTACCCTCATCAACCATCTTTGTCACTTCCTCGAAAAACTCGATCAAGTCAGTAAGACACAACCTCCCCTTCACAAAACCATGTTGGCTCTCTAACATGTCCACTTATTTCCACGTGGGAGTAAATCCAGTCTCGAAGAATCTCCAATAATAATTATCTCTAATAATTTCCCTACGACTGACGTAAGGCTCACCGGCCTGTAATTACCTGGATTATCCTTGCTACCCTTCTTAAACAAAGGAACAATATTGACTATTCTGTAATCCTCTGGGACCTACCAATGAGGTACAAAGATTTCTCTCGAAGCCTCAGCAATTTCATCCCTTTCCTCTCTCAGCATTCAGGGGTATATCGCATCAGGCCCTGGGGACTTATCTACCGTAATGTTTTTCAAGACCCCAATACCTCCTCCAGTGGAAATTTAGCCTTCGGTGTTTGTAGATTGCTAATCAAGGCTGAATGATAGCATGATAGCACAATAGGGAAAGAAGTAGCAACCCAAAGAATCGCAGCCGGCATATGGACTGGACACATGTTGTCGGTGCCATTAAGCACCACACTATTAACAGCCGGACTGCCATGGCTCTCAATGTCTTTTCTATTTCACCAAAGATTTTTAATGTAAAAGTAGGAAAAGGATAAGTGAAGTTTGGGTTATTAACCAGCCTTTACGTCCCCAAATATTTCAACAATAGGCTTTCCCTCCTTCGAACTCCTCCTCTTCTCACAGTGAATAGAGGCATTCTTTTTTTCAGATTTCGACTTCACATTCATTCACCCTGCTCTGCTACAGACCACCACTCAGCCCCCACCCCCGCCAGTAAATGCCAGCACTCTCCTTCTGTCTCTCAGTTCACACTGACATCCCCTTCACCACCACCAGCCCCCACCCACCAATTTTAGCACAGCTTCTGTTTTCTTTTGGGGGCTGCAAGTGGGGAGGTCTGGTTACAGGAGGAGGAATACTTAGTTCAGTGAAAAATACAAATAAATAGTCCTATATTGCTGTATACTCCCTTCTCAATGCTTTCTATCCATCCATAATTTTGTTGCTCAAAAGTAGCAAAAGCTTTTATTTCTGATGTTAAGTCATTTGAATCATAGAATTTTCATAGAATTTACAGTGCAGAAGGAGGCCACCCAGCCCTTTGAGTCCGCACCGGCCCTTGGAAAGAGCACCTCCACCCCATCCCCGTAACCAAGAAATATTCAAATATATATTTCTGCCAATATTCCCCACAGTGTTTAACTCCCTACATTAAGTTTATTTCCAACTTCTGGTTTAAATCGCTCTTTCAAAATGCAGTGAATATAATCTCATTTTATGTATAGGCTGGAGAGCAATCTTCTAATTTGCAAACATAGATAAAAAAGATGGATTGATTTCATTTAGAATAAAATATGACATATAATATAGTGTGAAAGGTCAGAATTCCAAATCTTGCCTGGTAATTGCAAGAATGAAATGAAATGGAAAATCACTTATTGTCACAAGTAGGTTTCAAATGAAGTTACTCGTCGCCACATTCCGGCGTCTGTTTGAGGGAGGCTGTTATGGGAAATGAACCGTGCTGCTGGCCTGCCTTGGTCTGCTTTCAAAGCCAGTGATTTAGCTCTGTGCTAAACCAGCCCCTCATATGGGGCGTCATTCTCCGCCGGCGGGAGTCTCCGTTTTGCCGGCGCCCGGGGGTTTCCCGACGGCGTGGGGCTGCCCCACAATGGGAAACCCCATTGACCGGCCGGTGTTACGGAGACTCCCGTCGGCCGGTCGGAGCAGAAATGTGGCGGGGCGGGTAGGAGAGTTTCGCCCATGATCTCTCATATACAGCACCCTTACACCCCTGCTTTAAGTATTATGATAATCCATCAGTTCAATTCTCAGAACATATTTTTGCTTTTTTAATAGTCAGATTGTATTATTAATGTCACCTAGTAGGGTTTCAGTGCAGAAGCACATATTCTGGCCGGGGATATATATATTATACCTTTTGTCAGTAAAAATTTTTAACGTAGTTATTCTACCTGCAATATAATGGAATGCATTTTAGCCTCCATATATCTGTCTTGTTTCAAAAGCTCTTGCAATCTGAGATATACTGCAGATGTCTCCCCGGAAAGCACTTGGCAATTTCTCTGTTTTCCCATTGCTACTAGAACCATTCCTCCAAGGTACAAGCTGGTCAGAGTTGCCATTTATAACACTACAACTACATTCTGTATTCTTATGGTTCACTTCACACTCAGGTAGTTCAAGATACTCAGGACAAGCAGCTATGCTACACTGTTCTTGATTTTTGTTTCAGGCAGTGCACAATCCAAATAAAATATTCTGCACATTTGGACGACACATTCAGCAAAAGCTGCTGGCCTGATAAGGGTGAGCTTAGTTCAAGCAAGAAGGAAAGCATGGATTGAATCCAGTGACCTCTTCACATCCAGCTGATGACATTTAACTCAGGCATCCAATTAGAGAGCCCATATGATTATTGATATCTCCTGGAGAAACAAACACTAGGGGCGAAATTCGCTGGTATCAGCGCGATGTCCGCCGACTGGCGCCCAAAACGGCGCAAATCAGACGGGCATCGCGCCGCCCCAAAGGTGCGGAATGCTCCGCATCTTTGGGGGCCGAGCCCCAACCTTAAGGGGCTAGGTCGGCACCGGACGAATTTCCGCCCCGCCAGCTGGCGGAAAAGGCCTTTGGTGCCCGGCCAGCTGATGCGGAAATGGCATCTCCGGGCGGCACATGCGCGGGAGCGTCAGCGGCCGCTGACAGCTTCCCACGCATGCGCAGTGGAGGGAGTCTCTTCTGCCTCCGCCATGGTGGCGACCGTGGCGGAGGTGGAAGGGAAAGGGTGCCCCCACGGCACAGGCCCGCCCGTGGATCGGTAGGCCCCGATCGCGGGCCAGGCCACCGTGGGGGCACCCCCCGGGGCCAGATCGCCCCGCGCCCCACCCAGGATCCCGGTGCTAACCACTGCACCACCATGTCACCCTTCTGTTGATGTTTATGAACTGATCTGTGAGGTCAACACTATTTCCTGGTGGATGGCTAATTAACTACCAACAGGTGGCAGGACTGACCATTCCTTAATGGAGGCAGGCATTAAGGCAGCAGCTGTGGCATCAGCTGATGCTGATGGATGCATGTTGCCATTTTCTAAAGGGCCGCTAGCACTTCCAGAATGCAACTGAAGAATTCCCTGAAGGCCCAGCCTGCCCTGAAGGACTAACCAGCGTTAAAGGTCCAGCCAGCATTGCGAGCATCCCATACCTTTATTCTTTTCGGGGTTAACAAATTGATAAGTGTGAGAGTACAGTCGTTGGGGAGGGAGAGTATCCAGTCAATGGGAATTGGGACGGCATGGTGGCACACTGGTTAGTACTGCTCCTTCACAGACCAGGGACCCAGATTCAAATCCAGCCTCAGGTGACTGTCTAGAGTTTGCACGTTCTCTCTGTGTCGCATGGGTTTCCTCATGGTACTCTGGTTTCCCCCCACAGGCCAAGGATGTGCAGATTAGGTGATGGCCAGGCTAAAATTGCTCCTTCGTGTCCGAAAATGTGCAGGTTAGGAGGGATTATGGGGATGGGCCCAGTGGGTGGGATTAGGTAGGGTGCTCTTTCGGAGCGTTCGTGCAGACTCGATGGGCTGAATAGTTTCTTTCTGCACTGTAGGCATTCCATGAGATTCTATGTGATTAGGCTGAAGCATTTGCTAAGAAAGGAATGATTGAAGGTTTGACAGGGGGTAAAAATCTGTCAGTGGTGACCCTTACAATAGACAGCAATGTTTAAGCATTTGACTGTTATTGTCAGACAACTAATAATTCTATTCTTTGCCCCTCCATGAAAAGGGACCCCACTCATGGCAGTGAAGAACACAGGTAGGGAATTTAATATATGGGTAGTTAGGAGGTAGGGCGGGGGGAGGAAGTTGGGTATGTTATTGTGAGGTTGTTGCGTGTGTCGAACCGCTCGCTTGTTTAGAGTGTTAAAATGTTAAAATTATAAATGCTTCAATAAAATGTTTTCTAAAAAAAAAAGAAAAGAGACCCCACTGTGCCGAAGAAAAGGCCCTCCTAAAGAAAGGGTTAAAAGATTGGCTCGGAGTTCAGAGCAGTGTTTGAAACTGGATGGGTTCGATACTTGCTAATTGTATTGATACTTGTTAATTACAATAATTAACTGCTAAATTGAATAGAATTGTTCATCATAGCAGGTTGATTGAAATCAGTAGAGGCTGATTGAAATCAGACAGGTATGACAGTGGGATAGAAAGCAGTTTTTAAATGGCTAAGCCAATGGAAGACAACTTGGGAATACTCTAACCAACCAATTTCCGATCACACACCAACTAAACAATCCATACCCAGGAGAGGATTATGCATGAACTCTTTAAAAAACTTTATTCTGTAATGTTATTCCTAAAAAGCCCCATGCAGAAACACTCAAGAAAGAAGGTCAAGTTATCTATCAAACGACAGAATCCCAGTGAACCAAACAGGAAGATCTCAATCAAAGAACGCTCCATGTAACCTCAATATATCTAAGATTCAATGCCAAAGAAGACTCCGCCTCTCCAGAGACACAGCCTCCTCTCACTGTGAGATGATTGGCACTGAAATTGCCTCCAACTGTGTAGGTGGCCACCCTATATCAATGGCTCTGAAGGTGCCCTGAATTTCTATGTCTCAGCTTTGTCACAGTGATCATTGGGTGGTTGTCCACAGCTGCATCGGGTAGGCCACAGATACACAGTTTCGAAGGGTCAACACGTTCACTCACTCCAGGATCAACAAGGCAGAGTGAGCTAGAGGCTTTGCTGCAATTGCAGGATTTTCCCGAATTCAGGGAGCCATTGACTGCACATATGTGCTCCTAAAGATGCCAGTGGGGGAGTCGGAT
Source organism: Scyliorhinus torazame (assembly GCF_047496885.1). Taxonomy (NCBI): domain Eukaryota; kingdom Metazoa; phylum Chordata; class Chondrichthyes; order Carcharhiniformes; family Scyliorhinidae; genus Scyliorhinus; species Scyliorhinus torazame. The sequence continues at coordinate 162,446,973 of NC_092717.1, read as the reverse complement.
GCCTTTATCAATAGAAAGGTTTTCCAATTTCTATAGGTCTAGACTGTTTGTGACCACAAAAGTGAGATATTGCAGGTTTGAGCTCAGTATCCACGAAGCTGATGCGATGCCTACATCGTGTGTCAAGGCTTTTCAATACACCTGTATAATTGGATGGATGGCTACTGTGGGACAAAAACTGTATACCTGAACTCTGAACCTGAGACACCCTTTTTCCCAAACAACATCCAATTTTAAGTGACTTTGAGCTAAATCCACCAAGTAATCACCACAACCAGGATGGCCACTTCAGAGAAATAGTCTTTAGGCTTAGCCAAGGTGGAAAATGGCCATCCGATCTGCAACTTGATGCAGTTCTAATGTTAGTTGTCTCTCTCTCTAGTCAGTGTTTTAGCTCGTGTTTCTTTCCTTTTGATGTTATTCACCCTGTGGATTTGGCTTTTGGCAGGTATGTGCCCATTTCATTATCTCTGCACCTTAAAGTTACCACCTCTATCAGCCCATTGTTTTCCCTAGTCATATATGTAAAATACTTGTTTTCCACTGATAGGCAAATTCATAGCTCATCATTTCTCCAGATGTCTGCCTCTGACCAACTCCCTGTCTTTCTTTGTTTTTTTAAATCTTAATTTCCCCCAATTCATAACACACCTCACTGATCGGTGCTGATAAAGAACACCTGTCACCCACTACTCAAATCCCAAACTCTGAAATAAACTTTGCAACCTCTTCCCGAACAATTGCATGAAGCATACTAAGGCCATTGCAGATGATCTAACTTTTAATATTGAAGGGAGAGATATACATGCAGCATTACACATGTGTCAAGGAAAACACAATCACCTGTGAGACCTCGTATGAGATCATAGTTGTTCTGTACTGGGTCACTACTAGGCTGCAATCGGAACCAAAGAACATACAACCATTGGATTGCTGTAATTCAACAGGTAGATTTTAAAAATTATTGTATGCTGCGCACTGTCATCGGCTTAAATACAAGACTGGGCCTAAAGCCTGTGCACCTGAATGATGATGTCACCAGTGCTCATGTGACTCACCTCTTAAAGGGACACCGCCCCAACATAACATCCACCAACTACAATACATAACAATAATGACTTGAACTTGTGTTTGCGAGTGCTGCATCTTCGTACTTCCTCCTCACAGGCCGCTCCATTGGATGTAGGCTGTTGACTCTGATGCCCCTTTGGCCATGATGACCTTGGCAGCAGTCCTATGGTTACTGGAGCCCGTGAAGGCCCAGTCGAGATGGGAGAGTCCAATGCCACGGCTGGGCACCCCTCAGCTGTCGCGGTCTCAGCAGGTGTGACAGTCACTGGCAGAGGGGCATCTGCTATCATCCAGAGTGCCTGAGAGATACTGCAGATGCATGGAGCAGCACATCATCCACCAGCATGAAGTTGGTTTGAACATCCCTGCTCACCATAGATGGACAGGCATCCAGTAGAGTTACTAGGTTCCTTGTCCATCTTTCAGGCGGGCAGTGCCCTGCTGAGGTCATGGCCAGTGTGTGGGCTTGCAGGTCTGAACACAATCCCAGAAACCTGATTGAGTTCCTGAAGCTATCTCTCGATGAGAGTCATCACTTTATCAATGGAGGTGGTTGTGCGTTCAGATCTCCAGATCAATGCAGTGCTGACGTTCTGCACGGACTCCTCCAACATTGAGACCATGATGTGCAGACACTCCAGGATCTTTACCAGATCTTCCCTTGCTTTCCACTGGACCTCCAGTATCTGCCTCCTGATGGACGAATCCAACTGCCTCGGGCTCAGCATCATCCTGGTCTCCAGTAATACTCCACCTGCTGGCACCCTGTGGATTCCCTGCCTCTGCTAACACCTCAGGTGAGTGTGACTGTGCATTACCATCTGCTCTGATACGCTTCGGCCCACTGGTGTGCCTGTATCTGCGCTGGTGCTTGGTGCAGAGAGAGGATGTGATGCGGGTGCATCTGGCTGATGACCATTCTTGGAGGTCAAAGGAGGATTGTAGGAGTCCCTCTGAGGTCATGAAGACAGAGGAAGGGGCGGCACGGCAGCACAGTGGTTAGCACTGCTGCCTCACGGCGCCGAGGACCCAGGTTCGATCCCGGCCCCGGATCACTGTCCGTGTGGAGTTTGCACATTCTCCTCGTGTCTGCGTGGGTTTCACCCCCACAACCCAAAGATGTGTAGGGTAGGTGGATTGGCTGTACTAAATTGCCCCTTAAATGGATAAAAAATAAAAATAATTGGGTACTCTAAATTTATTAAAAAATGAAGACAGAGGAAGAATAAATGTCAATTTCAAAATGCATTACAAACTCAGAGTCAGGTTGTCTCTCAGAAGGAAAATCTGGCATGGTAAAAGCTTCAGAATGATCAATCTACAGGGATAGATGGATCTTGCATATTAATCTTACATTTCCCACATCCTACCCCAATCTCTGCCCTCTCCACTGGATTCTTACCCTCATCCAAGATCCTATCCACAACCAGTACATCTGGCTTCACATTCACAGGTCATCTCCAGTACTTGCTCCACTGCCTTAATTAAGAGTAGGAAATTTGGGTGATCGCTACCTGTCCCTCCGTACTGTTCCGTGCTGTGACTCTTCTCCTGTAAGGCAAAAGTGCTTGCATTAGCACTCTCCCCCCTACATGCCAGAACATCCTTGGCTCCATCACAAAGATGCAGGGTTGGGGCCCATCACATTGCCGCACCTCACGCTTACACACATATCAGCCATTCAGGTGAATCATAAGTGCAAATGTGAAGATGGATGTTATTTTTAAAAAAAATTGGGAATATTTTGTAATTCTGGAATGGGAAACTATATGTGTGTGTGTGTGTATAAATTATTTAATTAAGCTTGGGTTAGCTTAATAGAGTCAGCTTGTCTGTGTGAGCGGAGGCATGAAAGAGTAAATATGCTAGATGCATGCATTCATAATGAGACTTTCTTGATGGAGTGTTTTAAAAGTAAATCAGTTAGGTTTAGAAATTTGCATTAGGAGATAAATGCAGGTCTGTTTCCTTTCAGCTAAAAAAATTCAAAGGGGAGTGAAAGGCTTTTGCAACTTTCAGAGATTTCATAAGTAAACAAGGAAGGTTATTAAATTTTATTTGATCCCAAAAATGGGGACAATAGGAAAAACATGTAAGTTTTTTATACTTTGAAGAATTAAGTTCATAGCAATACTGAGAAAAATGAAATTGAAGATGAAAGGGGAAAATGATATGAAGGCAGAGATGATGAGCTGATTTGGGGTTGACTGTGTGGGAAAGGCCTCCTGGAAACATCTCTGGGCTGAGAGAAGGTGCAATTTGAATTAACTATTCAGTAAAGCTAGAAAAATCTTGGGCTGCAAAAAGCAGTCTTGTTTCTGAAGGCACTTTGGATTTCCACAGCAAAGTGGAAAGCCATTTGAGAAGTCTAAAGCGTGAGCAGTTTTGTCTTGGATAATATTACTGGGTTATTTTTGGTCAAACATCAATAATGGAGTGTTGCCTGGAAAATGTTTACTTGTGGATCTGACCAAATAGGGAGTATTTTGAGGGGAATGTTTGTATGGCAAACTTTAACTTTGTAACTGTAACCTTGTGTGCTTATACTTTCTTTTCTTGTTAATAAACGTCTTAATTTTAATTTTTGAAACCTCAAAAGTGTTACTGGACTTCTTGCTGCTGAAATCAGTACATTTTCTTCTTCTTTTCAGAATACAAAAAAAAAGGTATGGCCGATAAGTCAAGTTTCCCTCTTGGATTTGGTTTACAATCCAATTAACATCTGCTGTGATCATGACACTTCCTTCAAGTCCTGTTGGCATTCTTTGTGTGCTGTCCTTGACCCACAGTTGTTTTTGTTGCTGTTTCTTCCACTCGCTGAGCTCTTCACTTGGTGCTTTTTATGTCATGTGTTCCACTCCCAACATCTGTTTTCATCATTGTGTGCCTTCAATGAGGTTATCCTAAGACAGGTTGATAGATACTGCTGGAGGCATAACTGTTGGTAAACTTTATCTTTTATTTTACATTCTACTAACTATACACATTTCAAGACTTAGCACGAGTCTTCACCTCGCACTATCCTTCAGAATACTCTGTTGTCATGTGATCTTACTGGTGTGATTCAGCGGCCTTGTTATGCCGACTTGGTGTTGGGAAGAGGCCGTTGAATCTTGTGAGAGGCCTGAATCAAGATTTGCAGCACTTGAAATGTCTTGTGAGATACAACGGAATCTCGTGTCACAATCTGGATCTCGCGGGGTGAGATCCAGACATGCATATTTAAATGAACCATTAGGCTCATGTAAATATGCGTTTGCCCAATTCACCCGGAGCCCGGGATTCACCAGTCTCACCGATGAGGCCTCAACTGGTCACCATTTGGTACTGATTGACAAAGCTGTGATGGCACCTCGGGGGATCTCGCCGGGAAGTTGAGGCCCCCAGGAGGTTGAGGGAAGGGTTGCACTCTAGCATTCCCCCTGAAACTTGGGCACCTTGGCACTGGCAGCCTAGGCACCATGGCACTGCCATCCTGGCAATACCATTGTGCCTGGATGGCACTGCCAGGTGCCAGGCCAGCAGTGCCAAAGTGCCCAGGTGCCATATTGCCCATGCCAGAGGCTGGGTCAGGGGGCATCCTTGCCCATAACAGGTGTGGGGGGGGGGGGAGAGACTCGAGGACCCTGGAAGAGGTTGGATGAAGTGGGGGGTCGTGAGGCCTTGGTGTGGGCATCGAGGGGCCTGAAAAATTGGGACTGCTTTTAAAAATGGTGCCCTGATCCGCAGCTAGTCTTAAAGAGTGGCCTCAACGGCGAATTGATTGCTGAGGCCAAATAAACTCGGAAAGTGCCAGTTTAATAGCAGGGTCTTTCTCGGAACTGCAGAAGGCGAGAAACACCCTGCTTAAATGTGCCATTCAGTGGGCTTTAATTGAGTACGCTGAATCATGCCCCTACATCTCTCATGATGTAGACTGTCTATTTACATATTTAACATAAACCCTTTGTACTAAATTCAAGGCTGAGCTAGACAGACTTTTGGTCTCTCAGAGAACTAAGAGATGTGCGGCGGGTTTCTCCCCTAACCGGCGGACGGGCCGTACCGGCGCCGAGGAGTGGTGCGAATCCTCCGCACCTTCAGGGGCTAGGCCGGCGGCGGCAGGGTTGGCGTCGCGCCAGCCGCGCCGAAGGGCTTGGCGCCGCGGCAACCATCTCCGAAGGGCCTCCACCGGCGGGCGCAAGTTGGCGCATGCGCGGGAGCGCCAGTGTGTGCTGACATCATCCCAGCGCATGCGCAGTGGGGTTCTTCTCTGCACCGGCCATGGCGGACCGTTACACCGGGCGGAGCGGAGGGGAAGAGTGCCCCCACAGCACAGGCCCACCCATGGATCAGTGGGCCCCGATCGCGGGCCAGGCCACAATGGGAGCCACACCCCCCTGGGGCCAGATCCACCGCGCCCCACCGAGGAGTCCGCAGGCTGCCCGCAGAGTCAGGTCACGCCGGTACGGACCTGGTGTAATATACGCCGGCGGGAACTGCCGAAAACGGGCGGCCACTTGGCCCATCGCGGGCCGTAGGGGCTGCTGCTAACGGCCCCGAACGGCGAGGCGCGATTCCCGCCCCTGCCGAAAAACTGCCGGCGGAGAATCCGGCAACTGGCAGCCAGCGGCGGGGTGGCGGGGCCGGATTCACGCCGCCTCCCAGCGATTCTCCGGCGGGGGGGTCGGAGAATCCCGCCCCATGGAGCCGGTAGAAAATAGGCTGAAGCCAAAATTCAGCCATGATTGTATTGAATGGCAGAGCCGGTTCCAATTATGGTCTGCTTCTGCTCCTATTTCTAATGTTCTCTGGCAGCTGAGTTGCTCTTGCAGAGTTCCTGCGCAAACAAGACAGACCAAATGATCCCCTCCTGTGCTGTAACCACTATGAAACCTTTTATCCCATTTGATGGCCTGCTGCGATTATTTGGCCATTTGGATTGGTGTCTTGACTGTTGGCCTATAGACAATCCCCAGGATTTAAAATGCTTTGGACATTGAAGTGCATGTTGCAGACTCTGCAATATACAGTGTTACCATTGATCTGGAGGGCTTGGAGCAAGTTGCTTTGCCCCACGACTGCCTTAACCTCATCACATGCATTGTCCAAGAAGAACAATAGCGGTAAAAGTATTGCAAGAAATTGCGAGGTTAATGTTTCGAAGCAAAGTAGAACGCTGCACATTGGTACAAAAACAAATAAAACTGATGTGAATGGTATGATCAAACTGCATCAATGAAAAGATCAAGGCATAATAGGAGAACAAACAAAACAGGTCAAAAGGCAAATAACATTTAGAATTTACATTGATTGTCCAATAATATGGACTATTGGATACAAATCACAAATGCAAAATGTTATTTAAACTATTCAGTCTAGAATGATCTTTCAATTCACTCTTATAACATCTGACTGTTTCCTAAATGATTCCAAAGGCGACTATTTAACACACACCGTAATGTTTATAAATATCAATCACTTCAGAGTTAAGTGCTGTCAATTCAGGTGACCACTTCAACATCACTCAAGTGTGAAGTGAGGTGATTGGAAAGCACTTAATTCTGTTTGAAGTGGGCCAGGACCTGTCAATCAAAAATGATGTTTATAAACATTGCCCTTCAGAGTTACTCAAGCGTGAAGGAAGATGAATGGAGCAAAGCTGGCAGCTACATACATGTGAAAGCTGTTAATCACAGCCTAGTAAGGGAAATCAATGAATGGCTTGCAGCTCAAGGTCTGATGGGTTTAAACACAGCTGACTGTTTTTTTCCAATGAATTGACAGTTGGTGCTTCCTGTGTCTGAGCCAGCAGGTGTATTGTGGACGGGTGAGTGTTACAACAGTAATTTTTTTACTGCCTCTGTCCGGACGGCTCTCCAGCTTCCAGACAGGGATCTTTTTTTCTGGAGGGGCTTCCTGACAGGATTCTCTTTAAAAGAGGGGCTTCCTGATAGGGTTTCTTTTCTGGGGGGGTTCCAGACAGCGGTCTCTTTTCTGGAGGGGCTTCCTGACAGGGGTCTCTTCTCTGCGGGGCTTCCTGACAGGGGTCTCTTTACTGGAGGGGCTTCCTGACAGGGATCGCTTTTTTGGGTTGTTCACTGATAGGGGTTGCTTTTCTGGGGGGGGCTTCCTGACAGGAATCTCTGTATTTAGGGAGTCTGTGGAGATTCTCCTTATTTAGCAGGTCGACAGGGGAGGGTCTCTTTATTTAGGGGGTCTGTGGGGGGGTGTACTTCTTTTGGAGGTATTTTTATTTAGGGGGTCTCAGCAGGGGTCCCTTTGACAAATGTTGAATTTATCCGTCAGTCTGGCCTCAATAAAACTCGAGATGGATTTGGAGGCATAGTATTATTTATTTTTAACCAACTTGCAAGTCTGACTCGCTTCTCAGAGACACAGAACCAGTCTCCTGGACCCCTTGGAAATGAATGAGGAAGGAGACAAAGAGATCTGTGCAAATACATTCAAATGGCATCAAGTTTCACATACACGATTCCCATTGGTCATCCTATACCCCTCCTGACCTGGCCATACATCTTAATTGGCTCACTTCTCATTCCTTAACCCTGGCCTCTTGTACCCAACATCCTTTTCTCCTCCTCTACCAGACACCCCTCCCCTTCCTTGCCATGCTTTCTGAAATCCTTTGTCTGTGAACTCACTAGAATTAGATTGGCCTATATCTACATTACAGTAACTAATATATTTAAACTAACCATTTTATATCACATTCGTCATTCCCTCCTTTTATCATTTCATGATAACCTATCTATTCAATCCGTAGCTACGGCCCCTCATCTAAAAAGATTTGTCGCTGCATTTCCAATTCCTGTTGTAGCCCCCCTTCATCCGCTGCACCCTCGTGGATCCTACCACCCAAGATTCTAGGGGCATCTATCTGTTCCAGTGCACCCCGCATTCTACCCATCACGCATTTAAGGATGGCCAGGCCCACAAAGATGCAGCCGAGTGCCACTGCTAAATACATGGCCATATTTATCAACCAGTCCTTCCAACCTCCAAATCCCCAGTTACCCCAAGAGCCAGGGTCCTGCATTCCGTCCAATCCATAAATTTGGTGATGTTAACGGTTAGGTCTTGAACTCCCATGATACACTTGCCCTGCACTATGGCGCATACCCCACCTCACGGGTCAGAAGATAGTCAAGAGCATACCGGTTCTGCATTGCAAACAACCGCAGCTGAGACAATTCCTTGGTTATTGCCCCGAGGGCTCCCAAGGTTTCGTTTCCCAGGATGGTAAGGCCACAAATAAAATAATTCCTATCGCTAACCGCCAAGGAACCCCCACACCTCCCAGTGTCAAGACGCTCAGAATTCCCCACCCGGCTGAGTGGCCCCGGTTGGGTGCGAGAACCTGAGGTTTTTTCCAGTTCTCACAGAATTCAGCTGAGACTTGCCCGGCGTGCTAACTGATTATGCAGCATCCACGCCGAGGGGCAGGGGACTGTGGTAGGGACTAGAGTCCCGATAGCAATTTGGCGGGGAAATGGGGGTGACAAAACATTAGTCGCTGTGCCATTAAAAATTATATTCGTTTCCACCTCTACCAACAAACATAACAACATCACTGCCGAAACAATTCTCGTATGACCGGGAGTTCCTATTGGGAGTAAAATGGCTAGGTATGTACACCCTGCACCGTTGCAGCCTATCATACTGTGAGTGGGAATTATCCCGAGGAAGGGGAAGGCAAATAGCCGGTGGTGCTGAACCCGGATCGTAAGGAAGAGTGACTTGCTAGGGCAGTGGCTCGGAATGCTGACAATGAACCACCGTTTGGGGAGTGCCCCAAAGCGGTGAAACAGAAAATAACCTAGACACCGCTGCGGGGTTTGGGTAGCAGACAACCCGTCCCTGGCCATACAAACGGTGGTAAATCTGGTAAAAGAGATTCATACTACCCGGGCTTTCCTCAGTCTGGGCCCTAAATAATTTAAGTGTATCTCCTGATAACCTACGTTCTAGTTGTACTCCCCTCCTTACACGCCCCATCCTCTCTCTAGTCCCCCTCTCTCTCTCACAACCTCTTCCTACCCTCTCCTGACGGTCTGATTTCACCTTTATGGCACCAATCTTAACACATCCGAAATCAAATTTACATGTACTCCAAAAACAAAGCAATGTCCATGTAATGTTCCCTTCACATCGCCGGGATCGGTGCAATTGCTTCATGAGTCTTGCATTGTCAGTTAACCTGATGACCTACCATGACTCGATACCATGTCCTCATATATGGGGGCAGCGAAGAACATCACCTCTGCATAAACAAAATGTCCTTGTAGTTTGGTTGGGGTTACAGATGTAGATGATATTTCCCTTTTCCATGTCCGTCGCCAATGTCACTCCAAGCGAGGTGAGGCCGAAGATTACACAGGCGATGCGTAGCCACCCCATCATGCTTCACAATTGTAAAACAACGCTGGGGAAGGGAGGCAGGTTAGTAACCGATCTTTTTACAGTGGTAGAGGTGGACCCAATTTACAGTGGTGGAGGTGGACATAAGGACTCTGCCCCTCCACTTTAACTGCAGTGGGGGTGGTAAGGAGAACTTGGAAGGGCCCCTCCCATCGTGGCTCCGATACTTTCCGAGTCCAATTTTTTGACCATGACATAACTACCAGGCTGCACTGAAAGTGAGCTAGGTAATGGGGGCGGTGGCGGGTGAGCAGTGCGGACCTGGCCATGGAGCTGCTTGAGGACCTTAGTGAGGGCTAGAACATAGGTGGTCATCTCTTCAGTCATACGGTGAAACTGAACCAGCCTGGGAACATGCAGGCTCCAGGGAGTTCTAAGGGGCCTGCCATAAAGGATCTCGGCAGGAGAGAGCCGGGCCGGTCCCGCAGGTCTAACAAGCAGCTGGAAGTGGGCAACGGGGAGCAACTTAAGCCATGTCAGTCCCGTGTCTGCTCTTAATTTAGCCAATTTAGTTTTGAGGGTCTGATTGTGTCTCTCAACCAACCCGGCCGCCTGCGGTCTGTACGCACTGTGTAACTGCTGGCGTATGCCCAACTGGGAGCAGAACTCTCTATTAATCTGTCCAATAAAATGAGGCCCATTATCAGAACTTAACTGAGCTGGTATACCGTACCGTGGAATGATTTCCCGCATCAGAACTTTAACCACAGTAGCAGCTTTATTATCGATAGTCGGATACGCCTCGACCCATCTGCTGAACACATCCACAATGACCAAAACATATTTATAATATTGACAACATTGACATCTTTCCAACTCAATGTAATCCATTTGGAGCGTCTCAAAGGGACCACTGGGCAACGGGGTTTACCTCATACCACAAGGGATACCTTTGCTGGTGTTATTTTGCTGACAAATCAAACACCGATTACTGATACTCTGGGCCAACCCCTGCATTTTAGGGTGCCACCAAGTGTCCAGCAACAAATCACTCGTCCCCCGAGCCCCACAATGAGTTGCAAAGTGTACACATTCGATGACCCATAAAGCCAGTACATCAGACATACAAGTCTGATGTGCTGGCGTGGTCCATAAAGAGGAAACAGAATCATATGTACAACCTAACCGTTTCCACATTTGTTTATCACTCTCAGGAGCGTCCTCCTGTAACCTTCTTACGTCTTGGATGGTTGGCATAGGCTTGTCAGAAGCAGACCTATTAATAGCAGATTGTTTAGTCTGACTTAACATTTTAGGCACCATCACTTGCTGAATTTGCATGGCTGTCCGCGCTGCACAATCTGCTTGTTCATTACCAACGTCAACTGGGGTCTTACCGTTTGTATGGGCAGCGCATTTAATAACGGAAATCTGCGCGGGCATAAGGAGGGCCTGCAGTAGGTCATTAACTAAACCCCGGTTGGATATTTCCGTGCCTGCCAAGGTAAGGAATGCCCTATTCTTCCAGAGCTGTCCGAAGTCATGAACTACCCCGAAGGCGTATCGGGAGTCAGTGTAAATATTTACACGACGATCTACCCCAAGTATACATGCACGGGCGGGTCAGGGCAAAAAGTTCGGCTTGTTGTGCTGAGTAAGGGGTCTGGAAAGCTGCCGCTTCTAGAATCAGACCATCCTGATCTATGATTGCATAACCGGACAGTCTCCGGCCAGTGGGGCTTACTAATGCACTGCCATCAACATACATAATCATGTCAGGTTGTTCTAACGGAATATCACTCAGATCGTCCCTTATTGTTGTAGTTTCCTGAATCAAGGCTAAACAGTCGTGGCCAGGTGCGTCTTCATGGACAGGGGACCGCTAAGAAAACAGGCTGGATTGATAGTGGTACAGTATTTAAATGTCAGACGTGGATTGTTCAAAAGGTATATTTCATACCTATTCTGACGAGCTGCGGTAAGATGCTGAGCCTGCAGTTGCCCCAATAGTGCGATGACCGAGTGGGAGCTATACACCGTAATACCCTGTTAGAGAGTTATATTGGCAGCAGCCTGCAAACTATTGTATATCACTGCCAAGATCTGGGTGCAAACAGGGTGGCCCAACGCCACTGGATCAAGTTTGGAAGAGTAATATGCTATGGGCCGGTGCTTGTCCCCATGTTGCTGGGTGAGTACCGCTGTTGAACATCCTTTCAGAACAGTTCAGTATATCTGGAACGGTGGGTCGTACAAGGGCCGACCGCGGGCCAGTGCTTGTAACAAGGCCTGCTTCAGGCAACGGAAGGCTTCGAGTGCCTTGGTGGTGAGAGTAAAATTCCCCCCTTCACTAGTGTAAGGTGTCAGCAGCTTTGTATAGACAGCGATGTTTGGTATCCACTGCCTACCCTTCCCACAGGCCCCAATCCTTGGCATGGTACTGGTCGTGGACCTGACGTGTAATATGAGGGCCTACAGAAGCTGACTGTGGCCATAAATGTGGTGGTATTGTAACAAAATCGGCTGTACCTTCTTTTCCCGTGACTGTGGCTGTAACCTTGACTGGCCATTCGGTCCCAATTAACAGCCGGTATTTGTCCTCCAACTCCCTATTTTGTCCGGTTCTGTCATAGGCCAGGGTAACGTGATGCAGTGAATGTTCAATGTCTAACGTCCACCACTGGGGAGTGATAGAAATATAGCACTGTTGTCTCATCCTCCATGATTGAACCGTTACCCCTTCGTCTCCGCACTCTAGCTGTAGCTGGAAGATACACAGTAAATCTCGGGCCAACAAGTTACAGTCCAATCCAGTAGTCACCACAAACTGATGTTACAGCATCAGGGTTTGGTATTTTCCTAATTGGCAACTGTCTCAGAGTCTCACTAGGGGGCGCTCTAGCGGATTCCTCTGGCTCTTCAAAGACTTTGACGTCCTTCCCTTCCACTAGGGGGAACTGCAGCTCCTCAGAACCATGCCCATCCTCTTTCTTTGTTCTCATACTTTTCTGTCCTACCATATCGGTCTGAAGGGATCTAGGTGGTATGCGTGATTGTTTCTGGATAGGATCAGGCCCCTCTCTCATTGTCCGAGATCGGCTCCTAGAGCTAACTGGGCTTGTTGAACAGAGTTCCCCTTCTCTAACAGACAGTGAAGATGCTGAAATAGGACCCAAGCTATCAACCGAAGGGGCTGGAGAGGCTGGCATGATTTGAATCTAAATTATGATACCCTGGTTGTTCCGGAATTAGTGCAGACAATGCTACTGGTGCAGTCGGGACTCTAGCCGACATGGTCCAGTTTTCTAGGTCCTCATCTGCTTCTGTCAATGCAAGGCCAGCCATTGAACTATGTAGCCCATTTTTAAAACTCGAGTCCACCCTCTCTTTACTTGTGCGTTTTTTTGAATGCACACTCCTTTTTCAAGATCTCCAGAGTTTTCTGGTTCCCCCTTTCACTAATTGGAATCCCCATTTTAAGGGCATTTTCTTGCCAACTTAATAACATGATCTTATCCCTCTCATGTTGACAATATTGTCTCCATAATCTAATTAACTCTTTAGCTTTCATACTTTGGCTCTCTTTTTAAAAAAAAAAATTTATTTGCCTATTTATAACCAATGGCATTTTTGCTACTTGGCAAAATTATTTAAAAGGTTTTAACAGTGTTCTTTTAAAACTTAAAATGTTTGAAAATTCAAATTGAATTACTGCAACCTGCAAGCTTAGCTCTGATCTCAACTGAGAACTGAATTTACGATTTGCTTAACACAAACTTGTATAACTTTTACAACTTAATTAATTCTTTATCTTAACAATTTTTCTTTTAACAAGTTTTTCTTACATCACAAAAATGTTGGCTGCTATCAATGAGGGAGCAGTGAGCTGCGGTGATTTATACTGGAGGAAAGTCAACTGTCATTTCCAGATTTACACTTTTTAAAATGGTGTCAGTGAGTTTCTTTAAGTTTCTATTAATTCACAAATAAAATGAGATAAACATTATTTCAAGTAATTCAAACTTAAGATTCCGGCAATTTCAATCAATTGCTTGCTAAAATAATTAACTTTTATCAAAGAGATGGAGAAATCCACTGGTTTCCTTTAATTAATTCAAAACGTAACTTTGCTGGAGTTTCACTGACCCGAAAGAAAGGTATCCAATTACACCACAAGCTGCTGCTGTTATCTCAAGGCCCGTGTGAGAAGCACTGTCTGCAGTCGTTAACTTTGGCTGCTGCTGTTAACCCTTTGAGAGACTTCTGCTTCAACTAACATGCAGCATCCAGTTCTATGGATGTTCTTTTGTTTTGAAATTTATCCAAACATTTCCCCATAATCTCTAACTAGTCCTCAAGACTGCGTTTCTTGCCGCTACAGTCCAAGGATACCAGTTTTAGCTTAATCAACTATAGATATAAAAACACTCTTGGAACTGAAGCCTCCTATCTGAGGTCCCATCAGTTCATCAAAACACTCACACACTCTTGGAACTGAACCCTCCTCCCTGAGGTCCCATCAGTTCATCAAAACACTCACACATGGAGTTAAACATCAATTTTGATGTCCCATCAATTCCAAAACTAACCCAAAACCGAACTATCAATTATGATATCCTATCAGTAAAATTTTCTAATCTCCAGACTGACCGTTGATTTCGTCGAGACGATCTTTCCGTACCGACTAGACCAGACCTATCAGACCATAAGAATAGGGGAAAACCAATGTGTGTCATTTTCCAGCTACACACATTGTGGGCCCGTTTCCACTTTCCTTGTCCAAAATCAGTCTAATTCTGATTTCGCAGTTGGGCGATAACCGTCTGGAGAAATCCCGGGTTTCTGGCACCAAATGACAAATGTTGAATTCTTCACCCGTCAGTCTGGCCTCAATAAAACTCGAGATGGATTTGTAAGCATAATATTATTTATTTTTCACCAACTTGCAAGTCTGACTCGCTTCTCAGGGACACAGAACACAGAACCAGTCTCCTGGACCCCTTGGAAACGAATGAGGAAGGGTACAAAGGGATCTCTGCAAATACATTCAAATGGCATCAACTTTCACACACACGATTCCCATAGGTCATCCTATACCCCTGGCCATACATCCTAATTGGCTCACTTCTCATTCCTTAACCCTGGCCTCTTGTTACCCAACATCTTTTTCTCCTCCTCTACCAGACACCCCTCCCCCTTCCTTGCCATGCTTTCTGAAATCCTTTGTCTGTGAACTCACCAGAATTAGACCGGCCTACATCTACATTACTGCAACTAATATATTTAAACAAACTATTTTATATCACATTCGTCACCTTCAGGGGTCTCTTATTTAGGGAGTCTGTGCTCTGTAGGGGAGCGGGTTGGGTCACTCCCGTAATGAACATAGAACATTACAGCGAAGTACAGGCCCTTCGGCCCTCGATGTTGCGCCGACTTGTGAAACCACTCTAAAGCCCATCTACACTATTCCCTTAGCGTCCATATGTCTATCGAATGACCATTTGAATGCCCTGAGTGTTGGCGGGTCCACTACTGTTCCAGGCAGGGCATTCCACTCCCTTACTACTCTCTGAGTAAAGAATCTACCTCTGACGTCTGTCTTATATCTATCTCACCTCAATTTAAAGCTATGTCCCCTCGTGCTAGACATCACCATCCGAGGAAAAAGGCTCTCACTATCCACCCTATCCAATCCTCTGATCATCTTGTATGCCTCAATTAAGTCACCTCTTAACCTTCTTCTCTCTAATGAAAACAGCCTCAAGTCCCTCAGCCTTTCCTCATAAGATCTTCCCTCCATACCAGGGAACATTCTGGTAAATCTCCTCTGCACCCTTTCCAATGCTTCCACATCCTTCCTATAATGCGGCGACCAGAATTGCACGCAATATTCCAAATGCGTCTGCACCAGAGTTTTGTACAGCTGCAACATGACCTTCTGGCTCCGAAACTCAATCCCTCTACCAATAAAAGCTAACACACCATACACCTTCTTAACAACCCTCTCAACCTGGGTGGCAACTTTCAGGGATCTATGTACATGGACACCGAGATCTCTCTGCTCATCCACACTGCCAAGAATCTTACCATTAGCCCAGTACTCTGTCTTCCTGTTATTCCTTCCAAAATGAATCACCTCACACTTTCCTGCATTAAACTCCATTTGCCACCTCTCAGCCCAGCGCTGCAGTAATGGGGAGGAGGGGGTGACCCAGAAAATCTGTGGGTGGGGGGCTGGATTCAGATGTGGGGGGGGGGGGGGTGGGTGGAAGTCATCTGTGGGACCTCGCTATTGGGATGCACGCTCAAAATGGGGTCCTGATAGCAAGATTCCCTAGAGAACCCCTTATATTCCTCACCATGCATAAATCTGATGGTTAAGGATTGGGACGTGCTTCTTGATTTACACTCAGCGCCGGCAGGAGAACATCCAGTATTTCCGAAAACATTAGATAACTTTGTCAGTACGTGATGGAGTAAGTACAACAGCAAGAAATGATCTTGCATGGGAAGATGTAGGACTGGATTCTCTGGGGCCACCCGCCAGCAGAGGGAATCCCGATGGCCTGTTGAATCATGCCAGTTATGAAATGCGTTGTGAGACTCCCAGTCAACCGCCCCCCCCCTCCCCCCCCCCCCCCCCCCCCCGCCCCCCCCCCCCACCCCTCAATACCTGCGGAAACATGCAAATAGCTCATTAGTGCTGCTTTGAATAGAATCTATGGGCAGGATGCCCGATTCACCTGCCTCCTGGAATGGTCCAGTCTCCCCAGCCATGAGTCCTGCTGGTGTAAATTTGTACATGTCCTGAGAAACGGGGACCTGGTGGCTTTCAGTCCGAGGGGTGGAAAGGGGGTAAGTACCCTCCCTACAATTGCTTCCAAGGTGCTGAAGGGGGTCCTATATGGGCTGGAGGTGCTCAGGTCGAGGGTCTTTCACTGGATGGGCGTTGCTTGGCTGCTCTTCTCTTTGAACCCTTTAAATAGTCAGTCAGTATTTCAAAAATAAAGTTATTTGACAATAAAGTGAAAGTGTTCCCATCTGCAGCCTTCGACCCTTTAAACTGTCTGTTAGTGTGCCAAATTCAAAGATCTGAGAGATTAAAGTAAACATATTCCTTTTAATGTGGTGGAAACCTTTGAAGTTATTTTTACAGTCAATTTCATTGCCCTTTAATTTTTTTCTAGTCTGTTTGTATGCCTAGAAGCCTAAAGCCTTTGAACTATATTGTTTACATTACCTTTCATGGACCATTGCCTTTTATATGCTATTTGGTTAACAGGTCCAGGCAGTTTCAAAGTGATGATTAAGGTTGGTTATTCATGTATCTCCAGAGGGGTTCCAGTAACTCAGGGGAGCAGCTGTTTTTCTAACCATAGTTTTTTAAAGAGGCTATAATTTGTTATCAAGTTCTTCCAGGTCCTGAGTACATAGAACATAGAACGATACAGCGCAGTACAGGCCCTTCGGCCCACGATGTTGCACCGAAACAAAAGCCATCTAACCTACACTATAGAACATAGAACAATACAGCGCAGTAAAGGCCCTTCGGCCCACGATGTTGCACCAAAACAAAAGCCATCTAACCTACACTATAGAACATAGAACGGAGTACAAAGAGACAGACTCTTAAATCCATATGGGTAGAGGTAAGAAATAACAAGGGAAAGAAGACACTGGTGGGAGTAGTCTATCGGGTCCCTAACAGTAGCTACACTGTAAAACAGAGAATAACTCAGGAGATAATGAGGGCATGTATGAAAGGCAGTGCATTAATCATGCGTGACTTTAACCTTCATGTGGATTAGGAAAATCAAATTGGCAGAGGTAGCCATGAGAAAATATTCATAGAGTATATTCGGTACAATTTCTAGAACAATATGTTGTAAATCCAACAAGGGGAGCTGACTCACCAGCAGGAAATCATCCCAAGTGTATCCATGACTGGGAGAAATTCCCCAAGGCCCCAAAACCGTCAAAGTGCCGGTGAATAGTGGGGTGAACCTCGGCACTACAGCCGCCGAGAAAAACCCCACCAATCGCACCTAAAAAAGGACTTTAACTGTTTTCGGCTGAATGGCGCCCAGAGAGTTGGGATAGGAGGGGAATATTCCGGATGGCAACATGTACCTAGTGGAGTGCCACAGGGATCAGTGCTGGGATCACAATTATTTACAATATACAGTAATGACTTGGATGAGGGAAGTAATGTAATGTAAATCGCTTATTGTCACAAGTAGGCTTCAAATGAAGTTACTGTGAAAAGCCCCTAGTCGCCACATTCCGGCGCCTGTTCGGGGAGGCTGGTACAGGAATTGAACCGGGCTGCTGGCTTGCCTTGGTCTGCTTTAAAAGCCAGCGATTTAGCCCTGTGCTAAGTGAATGTACTATTGCCAAGTTTGCAGAAATAGGAAGTCAAATGGTGAGGATGACACAAAGAGTCTACAAAAGGATATAGACAGATTAGGTGAGTGGGCAAAAACTTGACAGATGCAATATAATTTTGGAAAATGTGAAGCTATGTACATTGGTAGGAAGAATAAAGGAGCTGAATATTATTTAAATAGAGAATGATTGCAGAAAGTTGCAGCACAGAGGGATTTGGGGGTCCCCATACATAACTTACAAAAATGGAAAGCTGGCCTTTATTTCAAATGTAATGGAGTATAAAAATAGGGATGTTTGCTAAAACTATACAAGGTACTAGTTAGACCACATCTGGAATATTGTGAACAATTTTGGTCTCCTTAACTAAGGAAAGATATACTGGCTTTGGAGGCAGCCCAGAGAAGTATCACTAGGTTGATCCTTGTATGGAATGATTTTCTTTTGAGGAGAGGTTGAGCCTGTACTAATTTGAGTTTAAAAGAATGTGGTGACCTTATTGAAACATGTAGAATTCTCAATGGGCTTGACAGGGTAGATGCTGAAAGGTTATTTCCCCTTGTGGGAGAGCCAAGGACCAGAGGGCATAATCTCAGAGTAAGGGGTCACCCATTTAAGGCAGATCATAGAATCCCGACAATGCAGAAGGCGGCCATTCGGGCCATCAAGTGTGCACCAACCTTCTGAAAGAGCACCCTACCTAGGGTCAGGTTCACACCCTATCCCTGTAACCCAGTAACCTCACCTAACCTGTTGACACTAAGGGGCAATTTAGAATGGTCAATTCACCTAAACTGCACATTTTTGGACCATCAGGGGAAACCAGAGCACCCGGAGGAAACCCACGCAGACACAAAGAGAATGTGCAAACTCCACACAGGCAAAGCCGGAATTGAACACAGGTCCCTGGTGCTGTGAAGCAGTAGTGCTAACCACTGTGCCACCGTACCGCCCAATGGGGAAAAATTTATCATCTCGGAGGGCACTGAATCTATAGAATTCTTTACCACAGAGAGCTGTAGAGGCAGGGCCATTAAGTATATTCAAAGCTGAGACAAACAGATTTATAATCAGTAAGGAAATCAAGGGTTATGGGAATAAGGTGGGAAAGTGGAGTTAAGGATTATCACATTAGATCGGTCATGTTGTCATTGAATGGCAGAGCAGACTCTATAGGTAGAATGGGTTATTTCTGCTCCCACGCCTAATGGTCTTATGGTCTAGAGGCATTGCTAAGGGATTGTTTCCTTTGAGATGAGGGTCAATCTTATTGTTTCACGACACACACTTACACAATAGGAGAGATTTATGTGTGCCTTGGATTGTGAGTTACAGTGAATCTTGGAAAATTGTGTCGATTGGATCACATTTTCCCAACACTCCCCCCATCAAACACACACTTCAGCAGTACACATATTCTCTGGGTCTTGTTTCAATAACACTTCCTATTATCCCATGCTGCTATATTCAGCGGAATTCTCCTTTCTGGGGACTAAGTCCCCATGGCGGCGGGAGAACTGGTGCCAACCACTCAGGTGTCAACAGCTCCCGAAAGTGCGGATTTCTCCGCACTTTCGGTGGCTAGGTGGACGGCGGAGGGGTTGCTGCCGTTCCAGCCGGTGCCGAAGGACTGGGTGAATTTGCGCATGCGCCAAAGGGCCAGCGTGATCTCGGGCATGCGCGTAACCGCCGCCATGTTTTGGCGCATTCGCGGGGGGTCTCTTCTCCGCGCCGGCCATGGCGGAGCCCTACAGGGGCTGGCATGGAAGGAAGGAGTGCCCCCATGGCACAGGCCCGCCCGCAGATCGGTGGGTCCCGATCGCGGGCCAGGCCACCATGGGGACCCCCCAGAGTCAGATCCCCCCCGCCCCCCCGAGGACCGTCCCAGCCGACTTACCAGCCAGGTCCCACCATGTGGGACATGCTTAACCCACGCCGGCGGGACTGGCCAAAAACAGATGGCTGCTTGGCCCATCGGGTCCCGGAGAATTGCCGGGGTGGCCGCAGTGAATGGCCCCCAACCGTCGTGGAATGAACCCTGCCCCCGCCCGAAAAACGGCGCCGGAGAATATGGCAACCGGCGTCGGGGCGGGATTCGCGCCACCCCCCGGGGATTCTCCGACCCGGCGGGTGGTTGGAGAATCCTGCCCATTATTTCAGCTGTTTTTTAACCCGTTCGCCACTTAAACATGTTATACTATATTATATTTCTTCTCTCATTTGTGAGAATCTTGTGTTTGCATTACCCCGCCTTCTTGCTTTGTTTTTTTTCAATGCTTATTCATTCATTCAATTGTACTCTCTGTTAAAAGTTGTGGGTCAGGTGAACTCCATGATACACTTTGGGGTTCTCTAAACCCTGGCTCATAACAAATTGGGGCTCGTCCGGGATAAAAGTCTATCTATTGGATTGGCTTAGTGAACTTAAAGACAGTGAGGGGTGAGCATATTGTGGTTGCTTTTCAGGTGTGGTATTTAAGTTGAAGTAGGGATTGTGTTATGGACAGTGGCTTTTTCAGAGGCTCAGAGGTTTTTGGGGATGGAGACGGTCACACGCAGTACCTTACAGACAGAGATTAAAAGCAGATTGTTAAATTTGGCAAAAACATTGCAGTTAACATGACCTGACAAAATGCGAAAAGGTGAGGTCATTATGGCGGTGGCTCAGCATTTAAAGTTGCCTAAGATATAGTTTGACTCATTGGAAATAGCAAAAATGCAGTTGCAAATTAAACAAATGGAACATGAGAAAGAATTAAAGCAGCTTGAATACGAAAGAGAGAGAGAGGAAAAAGAAAGAGAAAGAGAGAGCGAGGAAAAAGAGAGAGAATAAAGAAAAACAAAAAGAATAACCCTAGTAGAACAAAAAGAAAGAGAAAGAGAGATACAGATCAGGGAAAAAGATAAAGAGAGAGAGTTTGAACTTCAGAAAATGGCCCTGAAACATGACAGTCAGTTAAAATTGGCAGATGTAAACGGAAACGTACAGTTGGATGATAGTGATGAGGATAGTGAGAAAGAGCGTCAAAGTCGAAGGCTTGGTGGGGATCTATTTAAATATGTCCAAGCATTGCCAAGGTTTGATGAGAAGGAATTAGAAGCCTTTTTCATTTCATTTGAGAAGGTAGCTAAACAAATGAAATGGCCACAGGACATGTGGGTATTACTGATTCAAACAAAGCTGGTAGGTAGGGCTAGTGAAGTGTTTGCATCACTACCGGAGGAGGTATCTGCGTCGTATGAGGAGGTGAAAAAATTCATCTTAGGTGCATATTAATTAGTGCCTGAAGCTCACAGACAAAGGTTTAGAAATTTAAGGAAAGAATTTGGTCAAACATACATGGAGTTTGAAAGGATCAGAGTAATTTTGATAGGTGCATTAGGGCTTTGAAAATAGACCAAACATATGAAGCTCTCAGAGAAATTATACTTTTGGAGGAGTTTAAAAATTAAATTCCTGATGCAGTGAGAATTCATGTGGAAGAGCAGAGGGTTAAAACGACGAGGTTAGCAGCAGAAATGGCAGATGATTATGAATTAGTTCATAAATCAAAGCTTGGTTTCCAACATCAGTTTCAGCCTGTGAGGGATAGAGACTGGGGACATGAGCAATACTCAAGTGGTAAAGGTAAAGGTGATCTAATGGGAGATAATAAGGAGAGTGTACCTCAGATTTAAAAAAAAATCCAGGAGGGTGGAAAAGAAATGCAAAGTTTCAAATGTTTTCACTGTAATAAACTAGGCCATGTAAAGTCACAGTGTTGGTGGTTGAAGAAACGCATTGGGAAGGCTGATGTGGTAAAACAGGATAAGGCAGAAGGGTTTGTTAAAGGGGTAAAGGAAAGCCCAAGTGAAGTGATGGAGGTGCAAAAGATTGTCCAGCCTAATCAAGAGGTGATTGATAAGAAGGTGCCAGATCTCTTTAAATAATTTACTTGTGTGGGTAAAGTTTACTCATGTGTATCAGGAGGAGCAGGTAAAGAAGTCACAATTTTAAGAGATTGGGAGCTAGTCAATCTTTAATGGTGAGAGATGAGGAGCTATGTAGTTTGGGAAGAATGTTGCCAGAAATGGTGGTAATATGTGGAATTCAGAGTGATTCTAGTGTTCAATTATATAAGGTAAGATTGGAAAGTCCATTGAAGAGTGGTGAAGTGGTAGTAGGAGTAACAGAGAAACTATCTTGTCCAGGAATACAGTTTATCTTGGGTAATGATAGAGTTGGATCACAGGTGGGAGTGATGCCTACTGTGGTTGATGAGCCAGTGGAAAATCAGACAACTGAAGTGTTGAAGGGTGAATATCCTGGGATTTTTCCGGATTGTGTAGCAACAACGTCGCAAAGTCACAGGTTAAGACAAGAGGAGAAATCAAAGAGTGAAGATGAAGTTGAAGTGCAATTATCAGAAACGATTTTTGATCAAATGGTTGAAAAAGAACAAGAACAGGTGGAGGATGAGCCGGATATTTTTAGTTCAGAAAAATTGGTGGAGTTACAACAAAAAGATATAGAAATAAAACGGATGTATCAGAAAGCATACACGGAAGAGGAATCTGCGTTTATACCAGAGTGTTATTACCATAAAAGTGATGTCTTGATGAGAAAATGGAGACCTGTACATATGCAGGCAGATGAAAAATGGGCAAAAGTTCATCAAGTAGTATTGCTGGTTGGGTATAGAAAGGAGGTGTTGCGAGTTGCACACGAGGTACCAGTGGGAGGTCATTTTTGAATAAGTAAATCGCAAGCTAAAATCCAGAAACATTTTTATTGGCCTGGACTACATAAAGATGTAGTTAAATTTTGTCAATCATGTCACACATGACCAGTGATCCGGAAACCTCAAGCAGTGATAAAACCAGCACCCTTAGTACCCATTCCAGCATTTGAGGAACCTTTTACAAGGGTCCTAATTGATTGCGTAGGACTGCTTCCTGAAACGTAAAGTGGGAATCAATATCTTTTGACTATAATGGATGTGTCTACTAGGTTTCCAGAGGCCATTCCAGTATGTAATATTACAGCTAAAAAGATTGTGGAGGAGTTACTTAAATTCTTTACTAGATATGGACTACCCACAGAAATACATTCAGATCAAGGATCAAATTTTACATCAAGGTTATTCAAAGAAGTTATGGAAAGCTTAGGAATAAAACAATTTAAATCAACTCGTACCATCCAGAATCGCAGGGAGCGTTAGAAAGGTGGCATCAGACATTAAAGACAATGTTGAGGGCTTATTGTCAAGATTATCCAGAGGATTGGGATAAAGGAATTCTATTCATACTGTTTGCAATTAGGGATGCACCTAATGAGACAACCAAATTCAGTCCTTTTGAACTAATTTTTGGTCATGAGGTAAGAGGACCACTTAAATTGATTAAGGAAAAATTGGTGAGTGAGAAATCGGAAATTACATTATTGGATTACGTGTCAAATTTTAGGGAACAATTAAATAGAGCAGGTGAATTGGCTCGACAACATTTGAAAGTTGCACAAAATGTGATGAAACTGGTCGTGGACAAGAAATCGAAAGTTTGTAGTTTTGCCAGTTGAGATAAAGTTTTAGTGTTGTTACCAATGGTATGTTAACCTTTTACACAAGGTTTTGTGGACCTTATCAGATTGAAAGGAAATTAAGTGAGGTGAATTATGTGGTAAAAACGCCGGATAGCAGGAAAACTCACCGAATGTGTCATGTGAATATGCTTAAAAGGTACTTTGAAAGGGAAGGAGAGAAAAAGGAGGAGGTTTTAATGATTCTAACTCAAAGTGACGAACCAAATCCAGATGACTGTGAATTTGACATACCTCAAATTAAATTAGAAAATGAGGATGTTCTTAAAAATTGGGATAAATTGTTGAGTTACCTTCCAGAGGAAGAACAAACTGACCTGAAAGAGTTATTGATATCACGTGGGCAAGTTTGTAGAGATAAATTGGGAAGTACTAAAATGGCTATACATGATGTAGATGTGGGAAATGCTGTTCCAATCAAACAACATCCATATGGACTTAACCCTTTAAAATTGGCTCAGGTTAACAAAGAGATTGAGAGTATGCTTAAAAATGGCATAATTGAAGTGGGTTGCAGCCAATGGAGCTCACCCATAGTGATGGTACCTAAACCAGATGGTACCCAACGGTTGTGTGTGGACTATAGAAAGGTTAATGCAGTTACAAGAACGGACTCTTCTCCTATCCCTCGTTTGGAGGATTGCATTGAGAAAGTGGGACAATCAGCTTTTATTTCCAAACTGGATTTACTTAAAAGTTACTGGCAGGTACCTTTATCTGAAAGAGATTTCAGCTTTTGTGACTCCAGGTGGTATATACCAATTCAAAGTTATGCCATTTGGCATGAAAAAGCGCACCAGCCACATTTCAATGGTTAACTACCAAAGTTGTTTCAGGATTACCCAATTGTGCGGTATACATCGACGATCTGGTAATTTTCAGCCAGACATCTGATGGAGTTATTCGATCGACTTCAGGAGGCGGGTTTGGTGATAAACCTAGCCAAAAGTGAATTTGGAAAGGCCCAAGTCACTTTCCAAACTACAATCAGACAGGGTCGAATGGTCACACGGGATGTGAAACAAAAGTTATTGGGGAGTTTCCAATACCCTCGACACGACAGGAAATAATGTGATTTCTTGGCATGAGTGCATTTGATCGAACATTTGAGCAAAATGTTTGTAGCGTGATTGCTCCACTGGTGGACTTGCTGAAGAAACGTCAAAAATTTTAATGGACAGCGGACTTTCCACAGGCATTTGACGGCCTGAAGGCTGTATTAACCACTGCTCCTGTGTTAGCCATCCCAATTTATATGAAAACATTCAAAGTGGAGGTTGATGCGAGTGATGTGGGTGTAGGTCCGGTGCTTCTACAAGGCGACAATGAAGGGCTAGAGCGCCCTATTGTTAATTTTCAAAAAAATTGAATTCTCACCAGAAAAAGTATTCCACGATTGAGGAGACTTTGAGTTTGGTGCTGGCTTTGCAACATTTTCACATCTATGTGACCAGCAATCCGTCTGACACCGTTATATACACTGATCATAATCCGTTGACGTTTTTGGAGCGATTCCGGAATAACAATGCATGACTGTTTCGCTGGAATTTATTGTTGCCGCCATTTCATTTAAAAATAGTACATGTGGCAGAACGAGAAAATGTGATAGCCGATGCTTTATCACGAATGTGATGAACGGAAGCAGTTTCAGTTGGAGGAAGAAAAACTAAAAAAAAATGGACTATTTTATTATACCTGTTTGCGTGTGTTGTTTTTCTTGAAACAAAAAAGTATATTTACTGTGTGCATTTCTTAAAGGATAGTGAAAAGGTGAAAAATGAAACCATCTTGAAGTTGATAGTTTATTTTTTTTAATTGGGGGAGGTGTCATGTGAGAGTACCTTTAAGAACTGGGTGTTTGTTTATAAATGGGTGTGTATATAAATATCTGTAGTGAGAGTACCTTTTAGAAATGGGTGTTTACTACTGCAGTGATGTCAGAAAGTGGGTGGAGCTGGGCTGTCTGTCAGCTTTTTACTTTTGTTTTTGAGCTGGCTGCAGGGTGTGTTTGTTTCGTTTTCAGTGTTGGAGCTGAAGCCAGACGAAGCAGGTGTACTGCTGTTCTCTCTGCCATCAAAAGACTATCTCTTGATCATTTGGTGAATTCAGAATTATAAATGTTTTCAGTAGTGACTTTAACCTGATGAGCTTCTGATAAAGGTTTTGTTTTTAAGTCGTATGGATGTTAAAAAAGGAAAGCTTAAAGGTTTACTTAGTGTTGTAGTCTTTGGGGTTGTATTTGAATTAATGATTGCTAAGATGTTCACTGTATGTTTTAAAAAGGTTAACTTGAGTTCATAGAATAAACATTGTTTTGTTTTAAAAAAAATACTTTTCCATATCTGCTGTACCACACCTGTAGAGTGGGCCATGTGCTATCCCTACCACAATCTATTAAAAGTTGTGCGTCAGGTGAACTCCATGATACACTTTGGGGTTCTCTAAACCCTGGCTCATAACCACAGAAAGGAATCCCCAATTCGCCATCTGTTCATTTTGGCTCTTAAGTTGCATTCACCAGCAGCCATATTGCATCCAAAGTCCCGGACATGGTTACCACCAACAAGGCGCATGTGTACAAACACTCTCTACCTTGGGTCAGGGCCGTCCTGATAGCATGGAAATTTCAGAGAGTCCCTTCTCTGGCCTCTTTAAATGGTTTAGTGGGCTCTGGCACCATTACAACCGCGGCAATTGGTATTGTCTAATCCACAATCTTCACTCATCCTGTCTTTAATGTCCTTTCCAACTGTATAACAGGCCCAGTAATACAGGTCTAAATCTTTTCCGGTCCCACCAATGAAGGAATTATTGCAGGCGGAACCAGGAATTCGACGGACAAGCAAAAGGTCGGTTGATTGCGGGAGGGAATTTCTGGTCCCGGGCAGGCGGGACTAGAAAATCCTGCTCACAGATCTTCTCAGAGACCTGCACCGTCACCAGGATGTGTTTTAAGATAGCCAAATACTGAGCTGTTCCATGCAGAGAGAGCCTCACCTGTTTTCTCTTTGCACCAATTCTCAGTGTTCTGAACTGCAAAAAAGAAAAATCTCTGTAATTTTGGAATTCATGTTAGTTAGCTCTGCATTGCTTTGTATATTCGATTGTGTAAGGACAGTATTTGCAACAGGGGGCCACTCTTAGTGTCATTAATAAATGTAGATTTCAGATTAATATTGTGTGATGGATTCAACTTATTCCATTGGTTAAACACTCAAAATTATTTCCTTATCAGTTTTTGTTCCTGACACAGCCAGACATACATTTCCTGCTCTTTCTGAGAACTGTTTCAATTCTTCAAAACATTGTACCTCTCCCTCTCTTTGGCACAAGTTGGAAGAATACCATCCAATTAGAGCTCAAAATTCACACTACAAAAACCAGTGTCAGTTATTGCTGAAATCACAGACGGGATGCTCCAGTCCCTCAGCCGTGTGTTTCTTGGTGGAGCACCATTCGCTGGTGGCGGGATTCTCTATTCTTGCCACTTGTCAATGGGATTTCACATTACAGCCATCCCACGTTGGGAAACCCGCAGGGGGGGTGCACCGCTGGCGGGAATAAAGAATCCCAATGGCCGGAGAATTTTGGCCAATATCTTCATTTTGAGTGAATATTAATGGCAAATATTATGATGCTTGCGTTATCCTGATTTTCAAGACCAATAGTGCAGTCTGTCATTCCTGGATATGTTGAACTGAAACAGGCAAGCTGTGATTTATTAGATTCTAGGTATGCTTACTTATATGTCAAGAAAGGTCAATATATGTCAATAAAAGATTCTATTTTTGTTCTTTTATTTAATACTCTGTCCTTATCAATACAAAAGTTGATGTTTAAAAACTGTAGGAACAGAACGAATTGAAGAATATCCTGTAGGGTTCCTCAATCATTAACCATATGCCATTGTTTTTTGAATCACTAAAAAGCAAGTCAACACTAGTTTACAGTAATCATAAAATTATTTCAATTTATTTTATTACAACAAATGTTTCCACTAAACAATCATATATTTTATCCACATACTGAAATTTAAATCACAGGGAATAAGAATTTGTACACTTTGTATACAGTCATTATTAAACAGTACAGGAATTTTTGAAAGGAAATGTTTGCTGGTTTATTGGCAAGCCAGTCAAAACATTTACCTTCAGACATAACCTACACAGGAGCAACCCCCACAGGCTAAAGCATTTCTATTCATGCAAACGCAGGCAGATATTTCAAAACATTGCAACATCTTTTAAAATTATTTTAGCAAGCTCCATTTCTGAGGTAGATCTGGAGAACGTAGCAGAAAGACAATGCCCATCTTAGATGTTCTTGTCTCAACAAACCACTTTGAATTTTTTTTGCTAATTATTGAACAGAGACACATATAGAATTAATTTGTGTTAAGTTGCAACAGCACTGGCTACCAGTGGGCCATTTTCTCTTATCTTTATCTATGGGGTAGAAATTACTCTCACTGTATGAATACTTAAAGCGAGTTTGGTAAATTCCATCCCATGCTGTTTAAATGGAGACATTAACCTGTTTGTTTTACATTGGTTTGTGCCTTAATTATAATAGTGGGGAGATAATCTTGTTTGAGTACATTAAGCATTTATACAAGACCATTGTCCACAGTAATTTTTAACTTTAACAAGTACATTTTTAACAGCCTGCGCTGCTTCAACCATGTTTTTGATAGTCCACATTTTTCTTGATTTATTTCCCTCTTTTAAACTTATTTTATTATTTGATGTATCCATCACTTCCTCTTATTTTCTCAAAGACAGAACTTCATGAATAAGTAAATTATTAATGAACAAGGATGGTACTAAACAACAAGGGTCTAGCGGAAGGAATTGCAACAGAATGAAATATTGAATTAAATACACGTGCAGTTCTGACTGGAGGCTGATCAATCTTGCATACCATTGGAATCCAAATGAAGAGTTTGCTTAACTCACAGCTTTATTTACAGGGAGAGACTAAAATGGCCACCATCTCTTATTGGCAAAGCTTCCCAAACCGCAGCAAGGTAAACAATGGGTGAATAGAAGAGCTACTTTGATCTTTTCATCCTTGCCTTTGTCACCGTTTTTCTGCCATTTCCTAGTTCTATCTCTATTATCAAGAGCCTGGACCTTATCTTCACAACATTATGAAGGCAGAAATAATAAGTGAAAGTGATATAAAATAATGAATTTTACGCCCTGCTCGTGCCAGAGACTTATGTGCCACAAGAGTTTTGCTTACTATTAATGTGAGTTATTTATGGCTCACCTTATATAATTCTTTTGTTTTTAATTTTTAAAGTTTTAGAAGTTTAAGTTTCTGAGTTAACATACAAAAATAACGGCCATTGTCACATTATATGTTCAGGTCAAGAACATAAAATGACGAAAATAAAACATCATACAGATGATTATCCACATGAAAAAGATATTTTGCCATTTTATCAGAATGGTAACCTATTTCCGTCAGCTGCACATTGCCAGCATTTTTGTTCTTATTTTTGGACTTCCAGCTTTCACTTTCTTTTCATTTCAAGAATATGATAATGTACAGCTTAATGGGAGAATTCCCATATCAGTGGAACAAAACAATGTCCTTTCTAATTCATTTTACAGTATGGTGGACGGTTTCACCACCAAGTAAAACATGAAGGCTTATTAATTATTGGCTAGCAACTAGGTTTTTGCTGTAGGATTTATAAATAAAGAAATAAATAATCTTTATTGCCCCAAGTAGGCTTACATTAACACTGCAATGAAGTTACTGTGAAAAGCCCCTAGTCGCCACATTCTGTTGCCTGTTTGGGTACACAGAGGGAGAATTCAGAATTCTCAGCCGGTATAGGAATTGAACCCGTGCTGCTGGCCTTGTGTAATCTATATATTTTTTTCAATCAGGTACCAAAAGATGTATAAAATTTGAAAAGAATCTTATCCAGGGATACCATTGCCTATCGACATAAGGAACGGCAATTCTACCGCACATCAGAAAATCTGGGGCCATATTCTAAGCAAGCTTTGATGATTAAAATCAAATAGATATCTTTGATTTGGATGATTTTTCTTGTTTCAGATAGTTTTCTTAAAACACACCATGAGACATAAATGTTTATATTTAGATTGTGGAAATACCACAATGATAATTTCAAACATTTGATAGCACCTTGCAGTTATTTGGGGAATGATTGACGTCTCAAACCTATTTCTAAAAATAATAAATTTATGTCTTTATTTTGCTATTTTTTGATTATACAGACATGCTTGTCCAACATGCAGCCCGCAACGCCCCTCTATGTGACCTCCAGAGCCAACATTCAAAATGCCCGTCAAACAGGTAAGTTAGGATGGAGGTTTCTGCAATGAGCTGCTCCTCCAATCACAGACCTGCTCCGTAGTGAGCCTGTCAGCAGCAAATGTGGGAGAGAAACAATCTGTGATTGGAGGAACAGTGAAAACCAGTGTTAGTGAGCTCAGAGCCTGGGAAAGCCAAGGAGCAGAGAGGTGAGGGCCAGATAGCCGAGGAGCAGGAAGGTGAGGACCAGGCAGCCGAGGAGCAGGTAGGTGTGGGCCAGGAGCCGAGGAGCAGGTAGGTGTGGGCCAGGAGCCGAGGATCAGGTAGATAAGGGCCAGGCAGCCGAGGAGCAGGAAGGTGAGGGTCAGGCAGCCGAGGAGCAGGAAGGTGTGGGCCAGGAGGCCAAGGAGCAGGAAGGTGAGGGTCAGGCAGCCGAGGAGCAGGAAGGTGAGGGCCAGGAGGCTAAGGAGCAGGTAGGTGAGAGCCAGGCAGCCGAGGAGCAGGAAGGTGAGGGCCAGGCAGCCGAGGAGCAGGAAGGAGAGGGCCAGGAAGTTGAGGGCCAGGAAGTCGAGGAGAAGGAAAGTGAGGGCCAGGAGGCTGTGGAGCAGGAAGGTGAGGGCCAGGAAGTCGAGGAATGGAAGGTGAGGTATGGGCAGCCGAGCAGTTACGCTTGGGGAGCCGAGGTGTGGGGAGCCATGTGCTAGAAGGACCGAGGAGTGAGAACAGGAGGAGGCAGCCCAAGGAGCAGGGTGTTGAGGGGTGGCGGGCCACAGCAAGTGTGAGGCAGCCACAGCAGACCCACTGGGGTCTGAGTAAGTGAGACTGTGTGTGAGAGGGAATGAGAGTGAGTGTGGGGGTGGGGGGTGCATAATAGAGTGCGAGGGGGAGAGAGTGTGAGGTAGAGAAAGAGAGTGTGAGGGGGAGAAAGAGAGTGTGAGGGGGAGAGAGAGACAGAGCGAGAGAGTGGAAAAGGGAGACGGAGAGGATGGGAGGGAGAGAGTGTGTGAGGGGATAAAGAGAATGTGAGGGAGAGAGAGAGGATAGGGGGCTGAGAGATTGTAAGATGGGAGGGAGAGAATGAGGGGACAGAGAGTGTGTGATGAGGAGTCTGAGGGGGAGAGTTTGTGGGATGGGAAGGTGAGATAGTGTGAGGAGAGTGAGGGATTATCGGGTGAGTGTGAGGATAGGCGGAGAGAGTATGAGGGGAGTGTGTGGGGGGGGCAGAATCATGAGTGTCCATGAGTCTGGCTCACTCCCAGTATCAGGTTTCTCATTCACCCCATCAACACACATCTTCACGTACTCACATCCACTGCCTGCGGGTGAGGGTGATTGAGTGAGCAGCTTGTGACTGGGAATGAACCACATGCACACACACTCACCCTATTATACTCCAGTACTCATCTTTATTTTCATTGCTTTTTTGCTCAGCGAGTTGTTCTTTTTCAGACCTCAACACTTAAAAAAAAATCATTTGATATTGAGCTAAATGTTGTCTTTCAGAAATTTGCTCTTCGGCCCATGAGTGAGAAAAATGTTGAAATGTGCCCCCCCACCCATGCAAAAAGGGTTGACAAACGTGGTGTTATGAACCTCTGAAGATAGCAGGCAACAAAAATACTGTTGAAAGTGAGAGAGGGAAGAACTCTAGGTTGGATTTTCATGGGATCAGGGGGCTCAGAGCCCAGAAATACATTAAATTGTTGAAACACCTAAGCCGCAGGTAATAATTGTGTGATTGATTGCTCTGCCTCCATGATCTCTTCCGTCAATTGCTAATGTTTATTTACGCAAGGGGTTTCAAGTGCTTACAGTTTCATGTACTGATAATTTAATGGGTGTGGCTGATTGACACTTTAAGTTACCTGTCGTAAAAATGAGTTATTTTTAAGCAAGTCAAAGATATCATCAAATTACTTTTAAAAGTTTTTTTTGCACATCCTATTGTCACTGTAGGGTTAATTGGTTCAATAACGTATAGTGCGTGAAGGGGCATGGAAGTGCCACAGCCTGACATAGGTGCAATAGGGGTGGGTGGGGGCATACCTTGGCATGGGGATATTGAGGGACCATAGGGGCCGATGGGGGGCATGGGGATGAAGGGATGTGAAGGGTGAGAATTAGGGGGCCTTACTTTTTTCATTGTAATCAGGATGAAGTCCCACAGCACCAGGGCATGCCTTTCAAACAGGCTGCTTCGGCAAATGGCAACATTTGAACTTTTTCTCCAGTTGCAGCTGCACCGCGTCCCTGGAATGAAAACTCTGTCTTCCCTGGCCCTTGCTCAAACAAAAATGAATGTTAGCATAAATCACTTTAAGTCCTTTCTGTATTATATTCCTTCCTCAATACTCAACCTCTGGAAACATGTGCTCATTGATGCTTTAAACAGATGTGGAAATATTTAGGAGGTGACTTTAGAGGTAGGGGAAGAAAATGGATGTGACTACCATCACAGTGTTGGCCAAGGAATGAAAAAGACGTCATGTAATCACTCACTATTATAAATAACACTGGATATGTCAGTTCTTTATTTCTTTTAACCGTTCTGTTTTGCTCTATGCCAGGTATCCAATGAGATTCAGAATTTCTAAGGAATTAATGACAGGAAACATGTTGGATGATGTTTTCCTTTTATTACCCTGTAATTTTTTATACATGTTTACCATCCATCATTATCTCGGAGGACAATTGTAAAAAGGAGCCGGTGAAATGGTTCCCCGCCAAAATCCCTGTGTACGCCTATCCCCAGGTCTGCCCCCAAAAAGGTGTAAATTCCAAAGAAAATCTGGGTCAATATCTCATGAGATCTTGGGGGAAATTTAAACCCATCTGGAATTGGGTGCAACTCTAGTTTTAAACCTGACCCAATTTTACTTACATGTGTTTTCCGCTGGGCAGCTTCGGTTAAAATGAATGCAATAGTTAAATTCAACAATTATTTCATTTTCAGAATATGGCCCCTGGATTTACCTGCGATTCCTTGTTAATGCAAACACATACTTTTTAATTCACTAGCTCATTTAATATAACTCACATTTCCCGGACAACAAACTAAATGATAATTAGGTGTCGTTTGTACATGATCAGTTAGATCACGCAATTACTCTAACACACTTAAAGCCAAGACCACATTACAACTTCAAACATCACTCAAACCTGAAAACAAGGTTTGACAATTAATACATGCTGATATCAAAATAACTTTATCCCAATACTATATGAGTATAATTTCTGTTAAGATTCCTT